>NC_087497.1:1200000-1500000 GCF_036417665.1 Passer domesticus | reverse complement strand
CCCCTTTCCCCTGGAGCTGATCTTTCATCCTTCTCCATGGGCAGCTCCTGCCTCCAGGGTGGGAGGGCAGTGCCAGTGGCCAGGGCAGGGGTTTGTCCTTGCAGTGACTGTTTCTCCTGTCCCAGTTTGGCAGCCTGGAGCAGAAGCTGGCGCTGGCAGAGCGCATCCGTGGGCACGTGCTGTCCCTGGCCCTGCAGATGTACGGCTGCAGGGTGATCCAGAAGGCCCTGGAGTTCATCCCCCCAGACCAGCAGGTAATTGTAAGTTTCAATTTTAACTTTCTTCTTGATGTTTGATGTTCCTGAGCTGTCCCCTCCTGTTCCTCTTGTGCCTGGTGTTCCCTTGGTTTGTTCCTGGCATGTTTGTGGTGCTCCTTGTGTGTGACGAGTCCGTGCCACTGTCCTTGGTTGTCATTGTCACCTCCTTGTTCCCCTTCCCTGGCCATGGGGCTGCTTCTCTGTTAATTCCCTGGAAGCAGATCATGTGTGTAGGGAAAACTGAAAATGAAGGTGAATTAAGAGAGATGTTTAAATCCCTTGAAGGAAGAGTTTTGCCTTTAATATTCACTGAGTTATTGCTATGTGGGTCAGCATCCTGCGCTCCTGCAGGGAGATGGATGAGGAGCTCCTCGTTCTGGCTTTGGAGAGATGTGGCTGATAGCCCCACTCAGAGCTCATTAATAAAGCACTTCCTCAAGGGTTTTAGGAATAATGAATTGAGATGAAAAATAGTCTGGGCAGGCTGGCTTGGGAAGGGTTGGGAATGGTTGTAACAGGAATCTCAATGTAGGTTATGAAATTAAAAATATGAAAGAGGATTTAGGAGTGGTCCTTCCCTTTAGGCTGAGCCTGAGCCAAGTGTGTCAGCAGGGTTGTTCCCAGGCTCCAGCACTGCTGCTCCAAGGATTTACTGTCTCCTCCAGAGTGGCATTTTTGAGTACTGAGTGCTCCCCAAATTCCTGGGTTTGGTTCAGTTATAAAACTGAATTCACCCAGATCTTGTCAAAGCATTAAAATGCCCCAAAGTGTCATTTCTTTTTGTGATTGAAGCTTCCACCCTGCACATGGGGTACATCAGTCATATCTAAACTTCATTACTTCCTTAATTACCACCTGTGTAAAATCCCAGCAATTTCTGAGCCCAGAGCTGACCCTGTTTTAGTGACAGGTTACCCTGTTAACCCAAAGAGTTGGTGAACTTTGTGCATTTTAGATTTGCTTCTCTTTAAGGGGAGCAGAGAGGAAAATGGGGGATGCACAGGAATGCTGTGGATTAATCCTAAAGAAATTAGGATTTCTTTAATTTAGATTCTTGGGAGACGATGCTCATCAAGAAGGAGGGCTTCATCTTCCTAGACTCCCAGGATGGTTTGGGTTGGAATGGAGCTCCAAGCTCCTGTTCCAGGGCCCCTCCCAGGCTGCTAACAGGGTGTCAGTGCAGGATTTTCCCTGCTGGTTTCTGTGTCCAGCCAAGCCTCATCTCCTGGCCATGGGAGCACCCCTCACTGCTGTGCCATTCCTGCCCAGGCCAGCACTCCTGTGCTCTCTGAGCTGGGGATGCTGGTGGTGCTTTCTGTTTGTGCTGTGTCCTCTGTAGAACGAGATGGTTCGGGAGCTGGACGGGCACGTGCTCAAGTGCGTCAAGGACCAGAACGGGAACCACGTGGTGCAGAAGTGCATCGAGTGTGTGCAGCCCCAGTCCCTGCAGTTCATCATTGATGCCTTCAAGGGACAGGTGAGGCCCTGCCCAGCTCCTGCTGCCTGCTTGGAACAGCCTCAGAGTGACTGGGACTTCAACTCCTGGGAATTATCAGTTTTAGCAGCTGTTGCTTGCAGGGTTGATTCAGCCTTGTGAGAGTCCAGAAACTCCTTGGTGGTCACATCTGTGTTACCATTTCTGGGCAGAGCTGTCAGAGTAAAAACTCCTTGCATGAGTCTTTTCTCCTGGAATATTGAGTATTTTTGAGTGATGAGGGAAAACAAGGCTCTCCCTAATCCATCTTCCCAGTGAAGTTGGTGAGCAGAGTTTTGTGCTGCTGAGGTACCTTAGTCATGTCTAAACTTCATTAATTCCTTAATTATCACCTCGCCTGTGTAAAATTCCAGCAAGTTCTGAGCCCTGGGCTGATCCCCTTTTAGTGACAGGTGACCCTGATAACCCAAAGAATTGGTGAACTTTGTGCATTTCACATTTGTTTCTCTTTGAAGGGAGCAGAGAGGAAAATGGGGGATGCGCAGGAGAGCAACGTTTCATTATGATCCTTGTCTGTGCAGGTGGCTTAGAGCAATGCTGAATGGGCCTCAGAGCAGGGAAAATGCAGGAGTTTCATCTAGAAATGGGCAATTGTCCTTGACTCTCTTAGTTCTTTGGTTTTTTATTGATGTCCTCTCCTGAATCCATGTTCTGGGTATAGTTGTGGCTGGCTTTACTCTGCCTGCCTCAGGTCCCAGTACAAAACTACTGCTTTTTGGGTGTTCCACCTCAATTTAATTGGCTTTGCAGGGGCACTTTGAAGTTTTGAGGACTTCCCAGGGATGTGAGGTCAGCCAGGGGCTGTTACAGCAGGAGCTGGGAGTCTGGGGAAAGTGGGGATTTGGTTGATTGGGTCAAAACAAACAGGATTCTGGCTGGAGACTTGCTCCTGACTAGAGTTTAGGCATGGATTTTCCACTGGGTGTTTGGGAAGGCAGAAACATCTCTGGGAGCTCAGCTGATGGCACTGACATTTCCTTGACCAGTTGACGCAGTTTAATCTGAACCTTCTCACGGCAGATTAAATTTAGCACCTCCAGATGATTTTCTGCAGTTAATTGCACTCCGAGCCCTGTTTCCCTGCAGGGTTTACTCACCAGTTATTAAAAATGTGTGACTGTTGATTTAAACTTCAGTGCTTGGATTTGCTGCTGTTGTTAAATCAAAGCAACCAAACGGGACTTTGTGCTTCAGAGAGAAAACGGAGCAGCAATAACAAAATGTGTCATGTTCTCACCACAGATCTGCTAATCCATTAGAAATGAGAAAGATTCTTTGTTGTCACTTCTCCTAAGCACTGTTAAGGCTTTTAAAAAAATCCAAACAGTTGAGAAAAATCCTTTGCTGGGCATTTTTAACTTTTCTGGCTCATAGCATTTCTTAAATAGCTTAAAATTTGTGCTGGCAAACAATGTGCTGGAATTATTTGGAAAGAATAACCAAGCTTCTAGCAATGCTTGGTTGTTCCAGGGCTTTTTTATGAATCAAGAGGTTTTACCATTTGTTTTTCATGAATGGGAAAGCTGAGACTTCCCCAGGTGGGGATGGGATGTGCCTGGATCCCTGGTGGGTGTTTCCAGTTGCAGCTGGTGCTGCCTGGAGCTGACATTCCCTGCAGGAATCCTGGCAGTTTCTGGGATTCCCAGGAACTAAAGGCATGTTGCTGCCTGTGCTCTGTCCCCAGGTGTTTGCTCTGTCCACGCACCCCTACGGCTGCCGGGTGATCCAGAGGATCCTGGAGCACTGTCTGCCCGAGCAGACCCTGCCCATCCTGGAGGAGCTCCACCAGCACACGGAGCAGCTGGTGCAGGTCAGTGGGGAAGGGGCTGCAATGGCCCAGGTCACTGCTGAGCGCTGGGACAGCTCCTGCAGGGAGCATTCCCACCTGGAAAAGGGATGGGAGTGAGCACAGCAGCAGGAATTTCACCAGCACTGCCTGCTTCGCCCACAGGCACAGGTCCAGGGGGTGCCAGGGGTGTTGTCACCTCCCTTCCTGAGGGGGCCCCATGTCCTGGTGCTTCTCTCAGTGCAGGGAAGAGCAGGAGGGGTGCCAGGAGCTGATCACTCCAGGGAAAAGGAGGTGCCAAGTCACTGGAATTCTTAAAAAGAATTGGTTCTGTGCTCAGCCCCCTCCTGGCTGCCTTCCCTCCTCCCTGCAGTCCCTGGGAGAACCTGCTGTGCCAGGATTTTACACAGATTCTGCTCTTGGGGCCTGTGGAGAAAACCCAGCCAGCAAACCTAGTCCTGGTCCAGTTCCCAAATTCCCACTCAGATCCCAAGGCACAAACTGGTGAAATATGAGCTGGTCCAGTGCCCAAGTCCTGTGTGCTCAGCACTGGGAAGTGGGAAGAGGCTGAGCATGGTCATCAAGCCATGCCTGTGGTGCCCTGAACTGGAAAATAAATATCCTGTGGTCTGAAAGTTCCTAAATTCACAACAGTGTTCCCTAGCCAGACCTGTGGCACACCCCTCCAGGACGTGGGATTTGGTAGGTCTGAACCTGGAAATAAGCACAATATGGACATTCCCTGTGCAAGCATATCATTTTGAGTTCTACAAATAATAGAATTTCTACAAAAATGCATCATTTTTACCACCTGGTGCCACTCTAGAATGCACATTTTTTGCAGAAATAGAAAGTATCGAGCTGATTTGTACAGTAAATATTATAATTAATCTCTAGTTGAACTTCTAACTCTGAATGCGCTTTGGGAATCAGTTTGCTGGGAATGCTTCTAGTCCACTTATCCACTTTGTGACCATTTCTGCTGTCTCCCCCCCCAGGATCAGTATGGGAATTACGTTATCCAGCATGTCCTGGAGCACGGCCGGCCCGAGGATAAGAGCAAGATCGTAGCAGAAATCAGAGGCAACGTGCTTGTGTTGAGTCAACATAAATTTGCCAGGTAGTGATTCCTTCCTTAAATTCTCCTCTGGGAGCATGGACACATGGAAGAGCTGCAAAAGACTTAGGAGTGGGTGTAGGGGAGGTGAAAATTAATTTTGCTTCATAAAAAAATGTTATTTATAACAGTTATAAACTGAGGTGTGTCTGCCATGGAGGTGTGTCACGGAGGAGGATGGACATGTGGAGGGTAGTTCTAATCTAAGCTCCTGAATTTAACCAGGAATTCTTGTGTGTTTTGGTTTATCTGGTTTATTTTCATGGGGTTTAAGTTGTCACTGCCCCTTGGATAGGAAGAGCATTCATTCCCCTGGGATGCTGTGTCCAGCCATGGGGAGATTTGGGAAATCAGTGCAGAAACAATCCATCCCACTTTTCCCAGAGGAGTTTCCACTCACGGAGTCATTCCCAGCTTTTTGCTGTGTCCCTTTTGAGTCCCATCCAAGGACCCCTCTGAGGGGAGCTGCAGCATTCCCAGATGCTGCAGAGCCACATGTAGGTGAAGCAGGATCCAGGTATTTGTGGATGTCAGGACAAAGCAGTGCTTCCCACGTGTGTGAATCCCTGCTGGATGTGCTTCCAGCCCTTGGAACATGAAGGCTGAGCTCTTCAAAGGCTCAGAATTCCCCCTTCCTCTGATGAGAGTACCCATGGACACGAGGGAAGTGGAACATTAATGAGAATTAGGAGAGAGTGGCTTCACGTTGTTATTTCAGGTTCTTCCTCCCTGCTTTGCCTGGTTCTTTTTTCCCAAACTTCTTTCCAGCTGGAGCATTAATTAGTGGAGGGTCCCCTGAGCTGAGCAAACCCGCTGGGTGATGCTGTGAGTCAGGCAGGGCTTGGGATGAGCCCAGCACAGCTCGTGGTCCCCTTTCATGTACCCTACTTCTGGATCTCCAGAGAGCTCAGGCTGCTCATTAATATATTCAGGAATTCTGGAAATCCTCTGCTTGGCTGAGATTTTTCATTCCTGAAAAAGCAGTTCCCTGTTGTTCTAACCTTGGATGTCCATTCCCACCACATTCCAGCATGGAGAAAATCAAAACAACGACTTGGCTTCTCTGTTGTGAGAGTGGACACTGACCTCATAGAGCATCATGGACACAGGCCTGAACTGGTCCAGTTCCCAAATTCCCACTCAGATCCCAAGGCACAAATTGGGGTGAAATATGAGCTGGTGCAGATCCCAAATTCCCACTGCGATCCCAAGCCCTGTTTGACATTGCTGAGCTCTGCCAGCACAAATCCCCTGCCCTTGTAGCAGCACATGAGATCTTCTTAGGGTTGGGTGAAAAGCTCTGAGGAGACATTCCCAGTCCCAGTTCCCTACTCCCATTCCCAAGTTCTCATTCCCCAGTTCTCGTTCCCGTTCCCATTCCCAGTTCCCATTCCAATTCCCATTCCCAGTTTCCATTCCTATTCCAGTTCCCATTTCCGTTCCCATTCTCAGTTCCCCATTCCCCCTTCCCCACTCTCCTTACCCATTCCATTTCCCATTACCATTCCCATTCCTGTTCCCCTTCCCAGTTCCCATCCCATTGCCCATTCCCCATTTCCAGTTCCCCATTCCCATTCCCCATGCCCATTTCCCATTCCACATTTCCCATTCTCCATGCCCATTTCCCATTCCTGTTCCCATTCCCCATTCCCATTCCCCACGATCCTTTCCCATTCCCCATTACCAGTTGCCCTTGCCCATTTCCTATTCCCCATTCCCATTCCCTATTCCTGTTCCCCATTTTCAGTTCCCTGTTTCCATTCCCCATGCCCATTTCCCATTCTTGTTTCCATGCCCCATTCCCATTCCCCGTTTCCCATTCCCCGTTTCCCATTCCCCGTTCCCGTTCCCCGTTTCCCATTCCCCATTTCCCATTCCCCGTTTCCCATTCCCCGTTCCCGTTCCCCATTCCCCGTTTCCCATTCCCCATTTCCCATTCCCCGTTTCCCATTCCCCGTTTCCCATTCCCCGTTTCCCATTCCCCGTTTCCCGTTCCCCGTTTCCCGTTCCCCGTTCCCGTTCCCCATTCCCCGTTCCCATTCCCCATTCCCCGTTTCCCGTTCCCCGTTTCCCATTCCCCGTTCCCCATTCCCATCCCGTCCCGCTGACGCTGCCGTGCCTTGCAGCAATGTGGTGGAGAAGTGTGTGACGCACGCGTCGCGCACGGAGCGGGCCATGCTCATCGACGAGGTGTGCACCATGAACGACGGCCCCCACAGTGCCTTATACACCATGATGAAGGATCAGTACGCCAACTACGTGGTGCAGAAGATGATCGACGTGGCAGAGCCAGCCCAGAGGAAGATTGTCATGCACAAGGTGGGCACTGGGGGCCAGGGAGGGACAGCCTGGCACTGCCACGCTGGGCGTGCAGGGAGTGATGGCAGAGGGGCTGGAGTGTTTCACTGGCTGGGAGGTGGAAATTATGGAAGGGCTTGGGTGGAAGGGATCTCAAAATTCATCCTGTTCCACCTCAGGGACACCTCCCACTGTCCCAGCTGCTCCCGGCCCCAATGTCCAGCCTGGCCTTGGGCACTGCCAGGGATCCAGGGGCAGCCACAGCTGCTCTGGCAATTCCAGCCCAGCCCCTCCCCACCCTGCCAGGGAACAATTCCCAATTCCCAAGATCCCATCCATGGCTGCCCTCTGGCAGTGGCAGCCATTCCCTGTGTCCTGTCCCTCCATCCTTGTCCCCAGTCCCTCTGCAGCTCTCCTGGAGCCCCTTCAGGCCCTGCCAGGGCTCTGAGCTCTCCCTGGAGCCTTCTCCTCTCCAGGGGAGCACCCCCAGCTCTCCCAGCCTGGCTCCAGAGGGGCTCCAGCCCTGCAGCAGCTCCATGGGTTCCTCTGGGCTCTCTCCAGCAGCTCCAGGTGCTGCTGATGTTGGGGGCCCTGGGAACAATTCCATCCCAGTATTCCTTCTGTCCCTGCCCTCTGTGTGAGTGCAGCCATTCCCCGTGTGCTGTCACTCCATTCCCGTGTCACAAATCCCTCTCCAGCTTTCTGGAGGAGTATGGAGCTGCCCCTGGGCTTGAGCTGCAGCTGGCAGCAGTGCCCGTGTCCCAGTGACCCAGTTCTGCACGGAGCAGGCGCCGCTCCTGCCAGCGCAGGCTGGGCCTGCAGCTCCCGGGGCTGGGGACATCGGAGTGACACTGGAGCCACCTGGGCCTGGGGCTGTGTCCCCCATCTCTGTCCCTCTGTGTCCCTGGGGCTGTGTCCCTCTGGCTCTGTGGGCAGTGTCCTTGTGGCCTGTGCCCCTCTGCCTGTGTCCCAGTGTGTCCCCCTGCCTGTGTCCCTGCAAGCTGTCCCTCTCTGTCCCTGCTGCTTGTGTCCCTCTGTGTCCTCCTGCCTGTGCTCCTCTGTCCCTGCTGCTTGTGTCCTGCTGTGTCCCTTGGGCTCTGTCCCCCTGCCTGTGTCCCTGTGTATCCTGTGACTGTGTCCCTGTGTCCCTCTGCCCGTAGCTGTGTCGCTCAGGCTCTGTCCCTCTGTGTCCCTGTGGCAGTGTCCCTCCTGGATCTGTCCCTCTGTCTGTCTGCTGTGACTGTGTCCCTGTGGCTGCCAGCCCCACCAGTCCCTCCATGTCCCTCCCAAGGCCACTGGCCTTGCTGGTGCCACCTCCCAGCCCACAGCCATTGATCGAATCCTCTGTTTCTCACTTTTAAATGAATCTTGGTGTGACACTTCCCAGAATCCTGGGATGCCTGAGGCTGGAAAAGCACCCTAAGGCCACTGAGTGAAGCCTGTGCCCTGTCCCCAGCTTGTCCCCACCTTGTTCCCAGCAGAGCTCTGAGTGCCACCTCCAGGAATTCCTTGGACATCTCCAGGGATGGGCACTCCAAAACTCCCTGGGCAGTTCCAATGCCTGAACACCCTTCCCATGGAGAAAAATCCTCCTGATATCCCAAACTTCCATGGTTTAGCATTACCCTGCAGTGTTTGAATGCACAACCATCCCAGGAGTTCAGATTTATCCAGAATGAAGCCATTTGGAATGAAATCTAACTTGCTGCTGTCCCCAGCTCCCTGTGTCTGCTGCTCCAGGGGCAGGGAGCCCTGGAAACAGGGAATATCTTCATTTTCCTGCCTTTAAAGGTCACATTTGCAGGGCTGTAGAATGGCAGTGGATGGAGAATAACAGGCTTTAGATGGGGGTGGGGCTGAGGGGATTTTAATTTTCCTCGGTGACATTTGTTGGGGTTACTTGATGAAAAAGTCCAGGTACAGACAGAGAAATGAAATCCTGACTGACCCAGGCATGGAATAGCTGAGATTTATTTATTTTGAACAATGCCAGGTATTCAAATGCTAATGAAGCTTTTATTATTATTATATTTAAGCATCCTTGACTAAAGCAGACTGATTTTTTGTAAGAAATGGCAATTTGTGGGAGGGAGCTGCTTTGACCTCCACATGCACGGAACCAACACAAACAGCTGGAATAATCCTCAGGGATGTTAATTCTTAGGTTTAGGAGCCACTCACAGTCATTCTTTTAACCCCAAATCTGTTTTAGTCCACAAGAAATGCTAAAGATAATTAAATAAAGATATCTGGCAAAGGATACACCCAATTTATCTGTGGCAGCAGAAGGGCCTTAGATTTGTTAATCCATAACAGAGAGCTGTGTATTAAAAAAAAATACAAATTATTGTTCCTAACATTTCTTACTTTCTTTTTCCCATGGAGCAAAGCCTTTGGAATAAAATGCAAATTAGATTATCAGTGGGGCTGTCAAAAATAGCTCAGGGTTGACAGCTAAGTGGGCCTGAGTGAATGTGATTTCAGCTGTGATCCCAGGCTGCAGGAAAGCCTGGAAAAATGGAGCCAGGGGCTGTGGGAATGGCTGCTGATTGTGGAAAACAGCAGCTTGGGATGGGGCTAAAAATGGGATTTTATTGAAGTTTTTATTTTAAAAAATAAAATTGAAAAGTGATTTTAATAGTTGTGTCAGTAAAGGGAGAAAGTGAAAGGGATGAAGCTGGACAGAGAAGGAATGGTTGGAATTGGAGCTTCTCTGCTCCTTCTGCTGGGCACAGGAGTCATTCCTGGAGGGAGTGAGGAGCCAGGTTGGATTTGTGCTTTGGGAAGGGTCCCTGGAATGGAACAGGAATGTGAGGGCTGGAGGCTGAGCTGCTGAGCCACGAGCAGTTGGAGATGAGATCCCTGGTTGTGGGCAGTGGTGGGATGTGCCCACCCTTGGAGCAGGGAATGCTGAACATCCACAGGCTGTTCCCACATGGAGAGGGGAAAATGGTGAAATAATGGAATCCTGGAATGGTTTGGGTTGGAGAACCCTTAAATCCCATCCAGTGCCACCCCCAGGGACACTCCCACTGTCCCAGGTGCTCCTAGCCCCAATGTCCAGCCTGGCCTTGGGCACTGCCAGGGATCCAGGGGCAGCCACAGCTGCTCTGGCAATTCCAGCCCAGCCCCTCCCCACCCTGCCAGGCAGGAATTCCTTCCCAGTATCCCATCTGACCCTTCCCAGGCAGTGGAATCCATTTAAGTCACAGCCCCAGTGCTTGCCTTGAGCAGAATCCCACTGGGAATTGGAGAACACGGCCTGGATTCCAGGAGTTGTGTGATGCTGATGCCTTGGGAAGGCTGCCCTAGGACAGAGCTGGACAGAGCTAGAGAATAAAGCAGGGATTTATTAAAAGGATAAATTAAAAGGGTAATGGATCCACCTTGGGCGGCACAAGAGCCCAGCCAGGGCTGCACCCAGGATGAACCCAAATGGTCCCAAAATGCACGAGCGCTGCCGGGGTCTCTCCCTGGGCTCAGCTCTGCTCCATGTGCACATTGCAGTTCATTGTCCCATTCCAGCCCCAGCCCCTGCAGTCCCATCCTGCTTGTTTGTCTCTCTCCAGCCCACGGTGTTTGTGCTCTTGGGCTGAGATTTGGATCATTTGTCCTTGGTGCCCAGCTGGAGCAGGAATTGTTTTGTCTCCCTGCTCTGTGCACAGAGCTCACCATCCCATAATATGAATCCCAGACCCACATGCTAAAGCAGCACAGAATCTGAAAAAATGGAAAAGCTCAAAGCTGAGGCATCAGTGCCAGCAAACACCTCTGGGGTCTGCGGGAGTTTGTGTGACCCAGGGGCTGGGTGTAGCCCCACTGAAGTTCCTAAATCCCTTTTTTTGCTGCTTTTCCCCCAGATCCGGCCCCACATCGCCACGCTGCGCAAGTACACCTACGGCAAGCACATCCTGGCCAAGCTGGAGAAATACTACATGAAAAACGGGGTGGATTTGGGGCCCATCTGCGGCCCCCCCAACGGCATCATCTGAGCAGGGGCTGCTCCAGAGGCACTCCAGGATCCCAGGAATCCACCCCAGAACCCACCCACACCACCCGCCACGGTTGCTAAAAAAACACAAACCAACAAAACCCGCAAAAAAAAAACAAACAAAGAAAAGCAGAAAAAAAAAAACACAAAAAAAAAAGAGAAGCCTTTGTAAATTTCTTTAATTTTATTATGCATAACATGTACTAATTATTTTTTTTAATTAACTAATTGCCCTGCTGTTTTACTGGTGTATAGAATTCTTGTACATAGGTCTCAGATGTACATGGAAGGCCACATTTTTGTTCACTGTTGTATCTATATTCCAAATGTGGAGACTTTCAGGGTGGTTGGTTTGAAGACAACAAACAAAACAGGAAAAAAACCCCGTTTTTAATTCATCCTTTTTTGCAAATACCTTTTTTTGGGGTTTTTTTTTCCTCCTTTTAGCCCAAAAATCAGCAAGAAGTTGGAATTTTAGTTCAGTGACACCACTGGTAGTAATACTAAAAAGAGAAAAATTCAACTTGCTAAAGTTAGTTTTAAACAAAGACACCAAAATTCTGGTTTTGGGACTTTTTAATGGCTTTATTTCTATTTTATTTTGACTGACATGCTGAAGGAGGAAGCTTAGCTGGCGTTTTGAGAAAATACCCAGAGATGATCTAGAAGTGGAGGATTTTGGGATTTTTTAATGCCCACTCCTCTGTTCACCTGGAGAGACACAATTTGATTATTTAGCATGAGGAAAAACAAAAAATCCAACTCGGCTTTGGTCTTGCTTCTATAAATATATAGTGTATACTTGGTGTAGACTTTACATATATAAAAATTTGTAGTATTTTCTTGTTTTGATGTCTGATCTGTATCTATAATGTACCCTAGTAGTGGAACATACTTCTGACTGTACAATTGTACATTTGTAAACCTCTGTAATGTAAATGTGGAGAAGTTTGAATCGACATAAAACCCGTTTTTTGGTAAGAAAACAGGAAAAAAAAAAGAATTTAGCAAAACCTGTGCATTTCAGTGTATATTCACACCTTTTATGGTCGTAGCATATAGTGTTGTATATTGTAAATTGTAATTTCAACCAGAAGTAAATTTTTTCTTTTGAAGGAAATGTTCTCTTTATACAGCCTAGTTAATGTTTAAAAACAAAAAAGGAAGAAAAATAAACTGCTTGGTTTTATTTGTCACCTAGTTGGACGGTAGAGATCCTTTCTAAATGTTCTACAGACCTGATTCAGTTCCAAATAGTGTTTTTTTGAATCTTACAAAGTAATGTTTTGCTTCTTTTGTGACAGTAAGAAACAAAAAGTGCAAAAGTACAGCCCCCTCCTAGTTTTCCTTACAATCAGAGCCCCTTTTCACCTTGTAAAGTGTGAATCACCTCCCCCTTTTTTGTACAGAAGATGAACTGTATTTTGCATTTTGTCTACTTGTAAGTGAATGTAACATACTGTCAATTTTCCTCGTTTGAATATAGAATTGTAACACTACACGGTGTACATTTACAGAGCCTTGTGTATATTTCCAATGAACTTTTTTGCAAGCACACTTGTAACCATATGTGTATAATTAACAAACCTGTGTATGCTTCTGCCTGGGCGACTATTTTTTGTAACTCTTGTGTAGATTGTCTCTAAACAACGTGTGATCTTTATTTTGAAAAATACAGAACTTTGGAATCTGGCTCGGGGTTGCATGGAATCGTTTGTTGGAGTTTGGAGCCTCAGTCCAGGGGCAGGACACAGGGAAGAGCTGGAGCTCTGCCTTCATGGAATTGGAGCTTCACTCCAAGGGCAGGAGCAGGACACAGGGAAGGGTTGGAGCTGTGCTGTTCATGGAATGTTAAATTGGAATTTGGAGCTTCCCGGTGGGAGCAGGACACGGGGAAGGGTTGGAGCTGTGCTGTTCATGGAATGTTAAATTGGAATTTGGAGCTTCCCGGTGGGAGCAGGACACGGGGAAGGGTTGGAGCTGTGCTGTTCATGGAATGTTAAATTGGAATTTGGAGCTTCCCGGTGGGAGCAGGACACGGGGAAGGGTTGGAGCTGTGCTGTTCATGGAATTGGAGCCTCAGTCCAGGGGCAGCACATGGGGAGAGCTGGGGCTGTGCTTCTCATGGAATGTTACGTTGAAGTTGGGAGCAGGACACAGGGAAGGCTTGGAGGAGTGCTGTTCATGGAATGTTAAATTGGAATTTGGAGCTCCACCCCAAGGGCAGGAGCGGGACACAGGGAAGAGCTGGGCTGTGCTGTTCATGGAATGTTTAGTTGGAGTTTGTAGCTTCATTCTAGAGGCAGGAGCAGGACATGGAGAAGGGCTGGAGCTCTGCTTTTCATGGAATTGGAGCCTCAATCCAGAGGCAGGACACAGGGAAGAGCTGAGGTTCTGTTTTTCTGGTTTTTTTTTTTTTCCAATTCCAATGTTGAATTGGAATTTGGAGCTTCACTGTGGGAGCAGGACACAGGGAAGGGCTGGAGCTCTGGAGCTGGGAGGGCTGGGATGGAGAGCAGGGAAAGGGGCATTTTTCATGACTTTGTGAGTCTGACGTGCTGAAGGAGGGAGCTGAGCTGGTGTTTTCTGGGGGAGAGAAAACACCCAGAGATTATTCTAAAGTGGAGGACTGGGGCCCCATCCTGAACAGGCTCCCCGGGACACGGGGATGGAGGATTCTCCTGAGACCCCCACCTGCAGAGCTGGCCCAGCCCTGGAGCCCCCAAAATCAAGGATTTGGAGCTGCTGGAGCCAGTCCAGAGGAACCCCCGGAGCTGCTGCAGGGCTGGAGCCCCTCTGGAGCCAGGCTGGGAGAGCTGGGGGTGCTCCCCTGGAGAGGAGAAGGCTCCAGGGAGAGCTCAGAGCCCTGGCAGGGCCTGAAGGGCTCCAGGAGAGCTGCAGAGGGACTGGGGACAAGGATGGAGGGACAGGACCCAGGGAATGGCTGCCACTGCCAGAGGGCAGCCATGGATGGGATTTTGGGCAGAAATTCATTCCCTGGTGCTTCTCCAGGCTGCTCCAGGGAGCTGATGGTTCTGCCCCCACTCACCCCTGCTGTTCCCATGCTGTCCTGGTCTCCCCTATTCCCCAAATTCCCTATTTAAGGAAGTTCCAACTCCCTATTTCTTTCTCTGTGTGAACAGAACCCCAAAATCAGCCCCTCCTTCCCACCAGTTTCTCCCATTTGCAGCATCCAGGACCTTCCCTATCTATCCCTAACTGCACTTGCTGCATTTAAAATCCCTTTTCCAGAGGGACATTTGGGGAACGCTGATGAATCTGGGAACTTGTGGAGGCAGGGTCATGTGTGGCCAGGTGATGGAGGGCAAGAAAATTCCCATTTTACAGGAAATTACTTATTTTGGCTTAGCACATGCAAAGGGTGGGTTTGAAGCCCAGATTTCCCATGTCCCATTCCCACCCCTCAGCAGATCCAGCACCCGTGGCACCCCACTCTGGGTTTGATCTGGGACCCTGTACTGGGATTGATCTGGGACCCTGTATTGGGACTGATCTGGGACCCTGTACTGGGATTGATCTGAGACCCTGTACTGGGATTGATCTGTTCCCACTCTGGGATTGATCTGGGACCCTGTACTGGGATTGATCTGTTCCCACTCTGGGATTGATCTGGGACCCTGTACTGGGATTGATCTGTTCCCACTCTGGGATTGATCTGGGACCCTGTACTGGGATTGATCTGTTCCCACTCTGGGATTGATCTGGGACCCTGTACTGGGATTGATCTGGGACCCTGTACTGGGATTGATCTGTTCCCACTCTGGGATTGATCTGTTCCCACACTGGGATTGATCTGGGGCCCTGTACTGGGACTGATCTGGGATCCTGTACTGGGATTGATCTGTTCCCACACTGGGATTGATCTGGGACCCTGTACTGGGATTGATCTGTTCCCACACTGGGACTGATCTGGGACCCTGTACTGGGATTGATCTGGGACCCTGTACTGGGATTGATCTGGGATCCTGTACTGGGATTGATCTGTTCCCACACTGGGTTTGATCTGGGACCCTGTACTGGGATTGATCTGGGATCCTGTACTGGGATTGATCTGTTCCCACTCTGGGTTTGATCTGGGACCCTGTACTGGGATTGATCTGTTCCCACACTGGTGCTGATCTGGGACCCCATACTGGGACTGGCCTTTTCCCACCCTGTTGGTGTTAAATTCAGCAGATTTGGGGTTTGACTCCGTTTCTGCCCAGCGTTTGAGGCCACCCTGCCCCAGCATGGCCCCAAGCCACCAGGGGCACGGGCACTTGAACTTAGGGGCATTAGAGCTCTTCGGGTGTCTCTGAGCTCTTCACTGCCTCGTTTACCTGGTGGTGCCTGTGGAGCTCAGTCAGCCGCAGGTTTGGGGACAAACACGGTTAAACAAGGGAGATCAATCCAGTTTGTGCTGTTGAATTCAGCACTGAGCGTTGCACTCAGGCTGCAGGGGAAGGGGAGCGAGCCCAGGCTCTGTGTTTGCTCCCCCAGACTCCTGCGGGTCCGGGCTCAGCCCTGGCACCGCTCGCACCCCGAGGTGCTGAGGAATGGGATCGGCTGTCACCCGGAGCCCCGGGCCCTGCGGGGTGACAGAGGGGACACGGCCCGGGAGGGACACGGGCCCGGCCTCGCTCCTCCTGAGCACAGCTGGTGCTGGCTGCTGGAGAAGGGGTGTGAAGGGACCTGCCACCTCAGCCCGACCTGCCACCTCGGCCGGGTGCCCTGTGCCACCCTGTCCCATCACTCTGCCCAGTGCCGAGGGGACACGAGGGGACCGGAGCTGCCGCTGTCACCGCGGCCGCAGGGGGACAAGGCCCCGCTGGCAGCGCCCTCCGCCCGCCCCCAGCTCCCCCTGAGGCGTCCCACAAACCCCCGCCACCCTTCAGGGGCCACCCCTGGGGTGCCGCGCCTCGGTGGGGACCCGCGGGGACCCGCGGCCCTGGCCCGGGCCCTGCAGGGGTGGCGGCGGCCACGGCGGGGCGGTGCAGGCCCAGCAACGGGCCCCGTGTGGGGACAGCGCCTGCCTGGGGACCCTGTGTGGGGACAACAGCCCTGCCCGGGGACAGCTCCCTTCCTGGGGACCCTGTGTGGGGACAACAGCCCCGTGTGGGGACAGCGCCTGCCTGGGGACCCTGTGTGGGGACAACAGCCCTGCCCGGGGACAGCTCCCTTCCTGGGGACCCTGTGTGGGGACAACAGCCCTGCCCGGGGACAGCTACTGCCTCGGGACCCTGTGTGGGGACAGCGCCTGCCTGGGGACCCTGTGTGGGGACAACAGCCCTGTGTGGGGACAGCTCCTGCCTCGGGACCCTGTGTGGGGACAGCTCCCTTCCTGGGGACCCTGTGTGGGGACAGCGCTTGCCTCGGGACCCTGTGTGGGGACAACAGCCCTGTGTGGGGACAGCTCCCTTCCTGGGGACCCTGTGTGGGGACAACAGCCCTGTGTGGGGACAGCGCCTGCCTGGGGACCCTGTGTGGGGGCAACAGCCCTGCCCGGGGACAGCGCCTGCCTGGGGACCCTGTGTGGGGACAACAGCCCTGCCCGGGGACAGCTCCTGCCTCGGGACCCTGTGTGGGGACAGCTCCCTTCCTGGGGACCCTGTGTGGGGACAACAGCCCTGCCCGGGGACAGCTCCTGCCTCGGGACCCTGTGTGGGGACAGCTCCCTTCCTGGGGACCCTGTGTGGGGACAACAGCCCTGCCCGGGGACAGCTCCTGCCTCGGGACCCTGTGTGGGGACAGCGCCTGCCTCGGGACACTGTGTGGGGACAGCGCCTGCCTCGGGACACTGTGTGGGGACAACAGCCCTACCTGGAGACCCTGTGTGGGGACAGTTCTTGCCTCGGGACCCCGTGTGGGGACAACAGCCCTGCCTGGGGACACCCCGGCACCGGGACCCCCGTCCCTGGGACCTCCCCAGCACCGGTGGCCCCCTGCTCCTCGATCCCTCCCCTGCATGGGACCCCCCTGTTTCCCCGGACCCCCCTGCCTTGTGACACCCCCGGTGTCCCTGGGACATCTCCCATTGTCCCTGAGCCCCCTCGGTGTCCCTGGGACTCCCAAAGCCACCTCCTATCCCCTGACCCCCCTTTCTCCCGGACCCCCCATGGCCCCAGGGACGCCCCCGGACCCCCTCTCTGGGACCCCCCTGCTCCGGGGCCACCCCACTGTCCGGGGATCCCCCCTTCTGGGATCCCCCCCGGTGTCCCTGGGTTGTCCCCGGGACCCCTTTGCACCCCCAGTCCCGGGGACCCCTCCCCACCTTTCCCTGGGTTTTGCGACCCCCTCCCCCCCACTTCTCACTCCTTCTATAAATGCACTTAAAAATAATTGATTTGGATTCTGCTAATTACAGGACAATTAAAACCCAATGGAGTCTCTCAGGTGGGGGCAGCCAGAGCCCCCCGATGTTTCCCACTCCCCCTGGGTGTTCCTGAGTTCCCAGTCCCGGGGCAGTGGGAGGATCCTCAGGTGGGGATTTGTGGGGAGCTCAGTCCCTGCTCCCCCACCCCAAGGTTCAGCTCCATTTTTGGCCGGATTTGGCTGATTTTCCCTCCTTTGTCCCAGTAACCCCCCTGCCTCCCCAAGCCCCTCCCGGGCTGTATTTTGGAGGTAAATGAGGGGTTCAGGAGAGTCCGAGTCTATTTTTAGGCCCCTGACAGGAAAGGAGGAATTCCACATGTGTGGAAATGGCTCATTCCATCCCATCCCATCCCATCCCATCCCATCCCATCCCATCCCATCCCATCCCATCCCATCCCATCCCATCCCAGCTCACCCGCAGCCACACCACCCCCAGGGGTGACCAAACCCCCGGAGCCGCTCCCGGGACACCTGGCAGGTGTGGAGGTCACCGTCATGGCCCCTCTGATCCCACTGCCATCCCGGGTTTTGAACGGGGAAACTGAGGCCGGATCAGCCCCCCCAAACCCGCCACCCCGTCCGTCCGGCAGTGATTCCCGGACTGCCCAAAGGTTTTCCCCTCCCATCCATCCCTAGGTACGCCCAGATGTCCCGGACACCACGCTGGGTTCCCCCATCTAATCCTGGGTGCCCCCAGACCCTCTGATGTCCTCCCGGATCTCCCTGATCTGCCCCAGATCTCCCCACACAGCCCGGGCTTGCCCCAGTGCACTCCTTCAGCCATTCCAGTGCACCCCAGCCCCTTCCACCTGCCCCAGATCCTCCCCATCTGTCCCTGGTCGCCCCCCAGTCTGCCTCGGGTACCCCCTTCCCACCAGGCACCCCCTTTAACCCACGCCCCACCTAATCTACCCCAATCCCCCCTTATGCCCCCACTTATCACCCCCCCACCCCAATTCCCCCAGTCTGCCCCAGACCCCTCCCAAATGTCCCCATGGTCTCCCTCATCCACCCCACCTCCCCCCCATCTACCCCCAGGTCCCCAGCCTGCCCTAGACGCCCCCCACATGTCCCCCACGCTCCTCCCCATCCACCCCAGGGTCCTCCCAATTTTCCCAGACCCCCCCCTCCATCTGTCCCCCAGGGTCCCCCCATGTACCTCAGGGTCCCCAGTCTGCCCCAGACCCCTCCCATACGCCCAGATCCCCTCCCTCCCCCCCATCTGTCCCAAGTCCCCCCCAAACTCCCCCCAGGACCCCTGAATCCCCCCCCAGGCTCCTCCCCGTCCCCTCCCCGCAGCCCCCGGGCCGTGCCCGTGCGGGGCCGGGCCGGGGCGGGGCGGCGCGGCGCGGGGGGGGCGCGGCGGGGCCGGGAGGGCGGCGCGGCGGCGGCGGCGGCCCCGCACCCAGCGCCCGCACCCACCGCCCGCCTCCCGCGGGCGGCGGCAACAAAGGCCCTTCCCCGCCCCCGCCGCCGCCTCCCGCCGCCGCCGGCAGCGTCCTTGCGGCAGGAAGATGCCCGGGGAGGTGCCGCCGCCGGCGCCCCGGGGGCTGCGGAGCCTCCCGCTGCTGCTGCTGCTGCTGCTCAGCGCCCGCGCCGCGCTGGTGAGTGCGGGGGCACCGGCGGGGGGCACGGCCCGGGGGACACCGGCACAGCCAGCGGGGCGGCGGGGACGGCACCGAGCGGGGGGTGAGGGGAGGGATCGGCTTCGGCACCGGGAGGGGGCGGCGGGGACCGGAGCAGGGCGGGGGTCAGCGGGGACCGGCACCGGGAGGGGGCAGCGGGGACCGGCAGCGGCCCCGCGGATGAGCTGCCGTGGGCAGGGGGGAGGGACCGGCCCCGGCACCGTGCGTGGATCGGTACCGCGGGGAACGGGGGTGTGTGCGGCGGCACCGGCACCGTGCGCGGGCCGGCCGCGGGCAGCGGCGCCGGTCCGGAACCGGCCTCGGTACCGTGCGTGGATGGGCAGCGGGCGGGGGGCGTGGGGCCGGCAGCGGTACCGCGCGGGGACCGGCACCGTGCGGGCTCTGGCAGCGGCAGCGGGCGGGGGAGCGGCACCCCCGGGGAGCGGCACCCGGCTTGCGGGGTGTCCCAGCTCCCCAAGGGCTCCGCTCCCCGCACCCTGCCCCGTGGCAGCCCCTCGGTCCGCAGAGCCCCCCCAAGCCCAGCAGGCGCTGCCCCCGGGGCTGTCACTTCCCCTGCGACCCCCCGGGCGGTGCCGGGCAGGGTGGCGGCCGTGGGGAGGGGGCTGCGGGCAGCTGCCGTTTGAAGGTCGTAGGGAAACACGCCTTGAAAACCACCCTGAGGGGCGGAGAGGGAGGAACCCCCCTGCTGCTGCCCGGGGGCAGCAGGAACTTGCCCCCCCAATCCCTCCCCCTCCCCTGGAGCATCCCCAGCCCCGATGGGGCGGGGGGCGGCAGACGCAGCCCGGGCTGCGCAGGCAGCGCCCGCTCTTCCCCCTCCGTGAGGCCGGAGGAGAAGGGGCCGGGGGTGCTCGTGGCGCTTCCAAAGCTGCTGCTCCCCGCCGGGATCCATGGATCCAAGGGATCCTGGGCTCCACGGGAACCTCCCTGCCCCGCCTGCTCCCTGCCCCGAGCCCGGCGTTGGAGTTGGGGCTCTGCTTTTTGGGGGATGCTCTCTGGGAATGAGCACGAGGCTGCTTTCCCCTCCCAGCTCGGGAGCAACGGGAGAGGGTGGTGGGGAGGAAGGCTGCTCCTCCTCCTCCTCCTCCCTTGAAGAGGGGAAGAAGCCCCAGGGCCTGGCTGCTGCATTGAATCCCCCGGAGCTCATCCCCCTCCTCCCGGGGCTCTGGTTTGGGGGTGCCCCGGGCTGGCTCGCCCATTTCTGCACCAGGGGCGTTCTCCCAGCAGCAGCTCTGCCCCTCTGGAGCAGAGACACAACTTCAGCGTCTCTGAGGGGACGTGAGCCGCTCCTCCAACGCCTCTGGCCAACCTGCCTGGCCTCTGGCTCCAAGGGCACTTCATCCAGCCCATGTTCCCTCTGCCATGAATCCGGGGAAGGCTCTGCTCTGCCGGGAGCTCCCTTCGTGCCCGGTGGCCGCGGTGCTGAGCGGTGAGTGTGGCTGTGCTGGTGTCCCCAGCACCCCTGGGGGTGTGGGGGCAGCTCTGGTGTGCTCATCCCCCCCAAATGAGCTTTTTCCCTTCGCTTTTGGGGAGTTGGAGTTGCTGGTTACTGGATGAGGCTGTTGTTGACGTTTCCCGGGGGGATTTGGCCCTTTGGGGACAGCTGTGGGGTTGCTCAGTGCTGCGCTGGAGGTGATGGGATGTGGGATGCTCCCAAGGGCTGGAGGAGCTGCTGCCTCCACCTGGATGGGACCGAGGCCTCTCCTCTCCTCTCCTCTCCTCTCCTCTCCTCTCCTCTCCTCTCCTCTCCTCTCCTCTCCTCTCCTCTCCTCTCCTCTCCTCTCCTCTCCTCTCCTCTCCTCTCCTCTCCTCTCCTCTCCTCTCCTCTCCTCTCCTCTCCTCTCCTCTCCTCTCCTCTCCTCTCCTCTCCTCTCCTCTCCTCTCCTCTCCTCTCCTCTCCTCTCCTCTCCTCTCCTCTCCTCTCCTCTCCTCTCCTCTCCTCCCTCTTCAGTCCTTCGTTCTCCTTGGACAGACTCAGCTCCTCCCCTGGGCCACCGGGAGGGAAGCAGTGGCTTGGCACAGCTCCGGCCCATCCCTGACGGTGGGGTGGGGATGGATTTGGGGATCCCTGCTCCCCCAGTGCCGGACCCTGGCCCCTGCCAGGGAGCCTTTCCCTGGAGCAGCGCCGGGAGATGTCCTGGCTGCTCGGAGGAGCCGGGATGAGCGATCCAGCCCCGCAGGCACCGCACCCCTGAGCTCGGGGCTGGGTCCCTGTGCCCGTCCCAGGGGAGCAGGGGACAGGGGCAGGGCACGGCTGTGGCTGCGACACCTCCCCGGGACTCGATGCCTCCCTTTGATCTCCTGCAGTCCGTGACCCCTCTCGGCTTTGGGGAAGCTGGGATGGATCCCCTTGGGATCAGTTCCTGTAACCCTTTACGTGCCAGCGTGGGAGAGCTGGGGGACAGGGGCTGCTCCTCCTGGCGGGCTCCATCCCTGCCAGAGGGGTTTCCCAACGGTGCCGTGGACAGGTTTGGGTTCGGCTGTGATTTCCCAAGGCTCCTCCCTGGTCCTGGCTCATCCCTTTGGAGCTGGATATGGACCACACAGAGAGAGGGTGAGGGACAGCCAGGCTCCTGCATCAGCCCTTCCCGGGGCAGGGACGGGCTCGGCCGCTGTGGTTCACCCCAGATTCCCAGGAGAGGCTCCTCTCCAGGCAGGGGGTGTGTGCAGCCAGCCCTGAGTGTCCCCCCAGCTCTGGGGCTCCCAAGGTTGGGTCAGGCTGCTTTGTTGTGGCCCTGGCTGCTGTCGGAGCCCAGCTTAGGGATGAACTCATCACCTTAATTACAGAGAGCGTTGATTGGCCCTAACCTTTCCCAGGTTCCTGGAGCATTGCTGGGGCCAGCCAGGTTCTGGCTCCCCGTGCAGGAGACTGGGGGGAGCTCTGGATTTACTCCGGGGTTGTTTCACTGTGGAAGGGATTCCCTTGCTCCCTGCCACCCTCCAGGTCCTCCCTTGGCTCAGTCCAGAGCGATAATGAGGGACACAGCCCCCAGAGAGGCCCTGCAGGGTTTTGGGGTGAAGCACCTCCTGTCCCCAGGGATCTGGGGCAGTTCAGCTCCCCACAGCTCCGGGTCCCACCAGGGCTGGGGTCACAGGACACCCTCATTCCTGTGATGCTTTCAGGTGCTTTGGGCTCAGCAGCTCCCTGGTTTCCAGCCTGGCCTCGGGGCCATGGGGGAGGATCTCTGCTGAGCTTTGGGGGTGCTCTGGGGTTTGCTGTCATGGGCTTGCAGGGCTCAGCCCGGCCCCCGGGGTGAGTTGGAGCTCCCTGGTGTGAGCTGGAGTCACCCAGGGTCCGGCCCAGCCCCATTTGTAGGGACAGCCCAGTTCTCCCAGTCCAGCTGTGCTCAACCCCAGCTCCTTCCTCCTTCGTGGAGAAACTGAGGGGAAAAAAATCAATAAATAAAGGAATGGGTCCACAAGGGGTGCACGGTCCTCTGGCCACTGTCACCTCCTACCCCTGTGGAGGGAGCAGTGGCAGTGAAGTCCCCGGCTGTCCCCAGGGCTCCTTTCCCTCGGGAGATGTGCGGCAGCCCCGGGAGACGGCAGCGGGGGCTGGGGAATGCCGGTCCCGGGAACGTGAGCCGGGTACCAAACCCTGCCGGGCCCGGCGGGGCTCTGGGGAGCGGGCACTCCTCCCTTCCCGAGCCCTCGGAGGCTTTAACCCGGCTCGGGTGGGTTCTGTCCCCGTGTCCCGGTCCCTCCCGGCTCTCCCGGAGCTGGGGCCGGTCCCAGCCTCGCCTCCCGCCCGGCTCTGGGTGGGTTTTGCTGCTGTTCTGCTCCTGGAGCCTCAGCCCCGGCGCTCTCGGTGCTCGGGAGACGGGGAGCGGGGATTTGGAGGGAGAAACCCCCTGCAAATGCGGCTGGGCTCTCCTGGGAGCGCGGGGATGTGCTCCCTGCATCCTCCCTTCCCTCCTCATCCTCCCCAGCCAGCTCGAGGCTCGGGAGCTGCTGGAGAAGGGTTTCCCCTCAGGAAGGGGCCGTGGCCCTTCCCGGTGTCCCCTCGGCCCCGCTGCTCCCTGCCGGCCTCCGGAGCCACCGCCCGGCTGTGGAGGGAGGAGCGGAGCCTTCCCCGCGCTCTGTGCCATTCCCGGCTTCTCCCTCTTGTTTTGTACCAATTCCCACTTTCCCACCCATGGTTTGTGCCATTCCCAGCTTTTCCACCCCTATTTTGAGCCATTCCCAGGTTTCCGTGTTTTGTACCATTCCCATCTTTTCCACCTGAGTTTTGTGCCAATCCCAGCTTTCCCCCCTTGTTTTGTACCATTCCCAACTTCTCCCCCTTGTTTTGTGCCAATCCCATCTTTCCCACCCATGTTTTGAGCCATTCCCAGTTTCCCACCCGTGTTTTGAGCCATTCCCATCTTTCCCACCCATGTTTTGAGCCATTCCCAGTTTCCCACCCATATTTTGAGCCATTCCCATCTTTCCCACACATGTTTTGAGCCATTCCCAGTTTCCCACCCGTGTTTTGTGCCATTCCCAGTTTTCTCCCATGTCTTGTGCCATTCCCAGTTTCCCAGCCGTCTTTTGAGCCATTCATTCCCAGTTTCCCACACGTGTTTTGTGTCGTTCCCAGTTTCCCACCCATGTTTTGAGCCATTCCCAGTTTTGCCCCGTGTTTTGTGCCGTTCCCTGCTCCCTCCAGGCTCCAGCGGTCCCTCCCCTCCCTCTCTGGCCCGGCTCCGGGGGGAGCGGAGCTGGAACCGGGAGCTTTGTGCGGCCACTCCTCCCTCTCTCCCCATTAATTAATTTGACATTTAAGCCCAGCTCCTCGTGCAGAGCTCTCGGTGAGCTCCGGAGCAGCTCCAGGATGGGAATTCCAGCTGGGAGGGAGGGATGTGGCTGGATCCAGGCTGAGGAGGCTCCTGGGGTGCAGCACCTGCCCCCCAAACTCTGTTTTGGGGCCTTCTGTGGTCAGGAAGGAGTGGGATGTGGCTGTGGGAAGGTGAAAGCATTTTTAGACCCGGTTCTTTCAAGGGTTTTTATTAAAATTGACTCAAAAAAAGTTAATTCTGGGCTGGTTGAGCCAGCATTGAACCTGAGTGTGGCTCTTCTGAGGGGACAGCACCGATTTGGGGGGACCCAAACCTCCTTTTCCACCTCAGCATCCCAGAGCAGCTCCCAGCTCCCTCCAGGCTGGACTGGGATGGACTGGGACGGGCTGGGACGTTCCCTCTGCCCTGCCCACGAGGCCGGCTGTGTTTTCATCTCTGTGGCCACACAAAAGCCTCTCCCTCCTCCCTCAGCACAGCTTGGCCACGACTCAAACTCTTTCTTTCGAGATAAAAATAACAGCAGCAACCTCAGGGCTGCTGCTTCTGCCCCAGCTGGGGGAGAAATTTGGATTATTTTAGGAAAGAAAGGGGGGAAACCTCCGTGTGGGATAGCCTGGGCACAAATCCCCGCTGGCTGCAACCCCAAAGGGGGACCTGCCGTGGGGAGGAGGAGGCTGGAGCCAGGGAAAACTGGGAAAAGCTGGGAAAACTGGGAAAAGCCTCATCTCCCAGGCAGCACGGAGCATAACTTGTTGGCAAAACACTTTGTTTGCCAAAAAAATGATGTTTTCTGGAGGAGGAGGAGGAGGAGGGGAATGGAGCTGGTTCAGGAGCTGCTGAGAGAAGGGGGGGCCTGGCTGAGGGTTTGGGGGGGTTGGGAGGGAAACTCAGGCAGCAAATGTCAAAAATCCAATGCAGGGCTGTGTTTTGGGGCAAGGGAGTGGGAGTTTGGGGCCAAAGTGGTCATTTAAAACAGAAAAAAAAATCTTATTTATTTCTCATTTCTGCAAGTTTAGCTGGAAGGGAACAGAAAATCGCTGTGTTTGTGTCCCTCCCTGAGCAGCCTTCCCTGCAGAGGCAGCAGGTCTGGGAGCACACAGGGAGCTTTTCTTCCCCAAACTTTATATTAATCCACCATCCCCAGCTTTTTAGAAGCAAGTCTGGGCTCCTCACAACTTTTCCAGGTGCTGGGAACAGCCTTTATATCCCTGCAGAACTTCTCCATGCACCCAATGAACATCAAGCAGGAAAAACCGGGATAATGTAATTTTTTTCCTGCATTTTGGAGGTTTGTGGGGAATGGCATCATCCAGGTTTTCCTTTTCCCTCTCCCCCGGGCTCCAGTGCCAGGTGAGGGAGATGTGGAGATCCTGGAGCCGGGATCAGGGTTTGGAGCTGGGGCAGCACCTGGGCGGCCTGGACTGCTCCAAAGCCCCGGATCCAGCCCAGCAGGAAATCCCGGAGCTGCCAGGGCCCTGGGGATGGGATGGGGGACTTTTACCCCCTGGAGGCAGCTCTGAGGGCCAGGTTCCCTTTTGGGGTGATTTTGGGCTTTGGTGCCACCGCTGCCTTTGTCACCTCCTCCTCCAGAAATAATCCAGGATTTCACCATTCCAATTTCCTGCCCAGCTCGGTGCCCCCCAGCCCGGGCTGTGTGTGGGGGCTCTGATGAGCCCTAATTAGCCCCCAGTGGCAGCAGGTCAGTGCCTCTGTGCTGACAGGTGTTAATTACCCTGGTGTTAATTAGGGAGAGTGTGATGGGGATATTGGGGGCTCACCAGTGACTCCAGGGCAGGGAACTGGGATGAAATGGGATCCTGGGTGGGGTTTAGTGGCCAAGGAGCCTCTTCACGCCCCCAGGCTCCTCTGGGATATGGAAATCCTATCCCACAGGGACACCCGGGGTCTGAAATCCCAGATCCACCGAATTCCTCAGGTTTGTTTTCCCTGAAGGAGCCATTCTCCTCATTTACCAGTAATGAACTGGTGCAGGTGGGAGCTGGGATGGGCTCCCCTGGATGCTTGGGATCCTGGGATCCCCCTCTGGCTCTGGGTCCCAGGATGCCCCTGTAACCTTGGGTCCCAGGACTGCCCCTGGGACATTTCCTGCAGTGTTGGGGGCCCAGGGCTGGGCAGGACCCCCTGGATTTTGGGGTGTTCCCAGTGCTGGAATTGGGGTGGCCCAGCTGGTTCTCCCCCTTTGCCCTCCTGCCTTTAATTTGGATTACTTATTTAGAATTATTTATAATAATTGGGATTAATTAATCCTCCTCCACCTTTGCATGGCCAGGCCCTGGCAGGGTGTCCCCAAGTGTCCCATGGATGTCCCTAAAGCCACCAGGGTGATACCCAGGGGTGCAGTGGGAAGAGGCTGGTGGGATCTGTGGGTGGAATGCTGGGAGCAGGTCCTGGATTTGGAGCATCCTGCATCCCTTTATTTTCCATGTCAAGAGCTCCTCAACAACCAGCCAGGAGGAGGAGGAGGAGGAAGGAGAGAGGGAATCCATCGAGGGTGGCCAGGGAGGGACATTGTCCCTCACAGGGGTGTCCCTGTGTCCATGGGGATCCCCTGATCCAAGAGGAGATGGGAATTCCTGGGAACTCCTGGGAGTGGTGGGGCTGCAGGGAGCAGCAGCTCCAGGTCCTCTCCCAGCCCCCACAGGAGTTTGGGGCTGAACTGGGCCTTTTTGGGGTTGCCTGCTCAGGGAGCTCCTTCCAGCCCTGGAGCACCTGGGAATTGTGCTGGGAAGGGATCTGGGAGGAGCATTCCCATGGGCTCTTCTGTGCAGGTTCTGACCAGGATTTGGTAAAAATCCTTCATTTCTGTGAGGGTTTGGTGATTTTTTTTCCAAGGAGCTTTTTGGCTGCTGGTCCCACTGGCCTGGGCTGAGGCTGAGGGTGTGCCTGGGACCATCCCAGAGGCAGGGGAGTCCCAGGAACCTGACTGTGGGCATTTCCTGCTGATTTTCCTTCTGATCCCACTCTGACATTCCTGAGTGCTCTCGCCAGCTCCAGCTGAGGCTGACCCTGTGATCCCACTGCTGGAACTCCTGGATGAAAACATTCCCAAGGCCCAGCCAGGCAGCTGCTGATGCTGCCAGGGATTCCGGGGCAGGATTGGGATGCAGAGCCGACTCCCAGCCCGTTCCCATCCCTGCACCTACCCCTGGATCGGGAGGTGGCTGCTGCCCTGGGCCTCCCCCTCCCTCTCTCCCCATCCCCTCCCTCCAGCGGCGTTTCCCGGTGGGCTGGGTCAGAGCAGGATGTGAGGAGCAGGGATGGGAGAGGAGCCGGGCTGGACGCTGAGGGCTGACAGGAAGGGACCATTTCACCCCTCCTGCTCCACTTTGGATGCTTCAGGAGGTGAATTCCCTGTTCCCAGAAAATGTTTTTGGAGCAACGGGTGCCTGGATTTTTGCGAGGAGCCGCAGAGCAGCAGCTGGGCTGGCCCTGAACTTCTCAGCCTCATCCTCTTTGCTCTGAGTTCGGCCTTAAAACCCCAAATGTGCCGCCGGTGCAGGTGAGATTCCCACACATTCCTGCCGCGGTGGTCAGGGACCAGCGGGATCGGGGCTGATCCGGGCGGGGCTGGCACCCCAAGACCCCAAAATCCCTGCTGCAGGCAGGGCCGGATCCCTCCTCGCGATTCCAGCTGCTCCCAGCGCTCCAGCCGGAGTTTGCCTGCAGCTATAAATACCTCGGAGCGCAGCAAAGCCCCCGGAGGGTTTAGGCTCTATATTTAGGTTCCTGCAGCACAAAGCCATATTGCACGGAGGCTGGGCAGTGGGATCTCCTTCTAGGAACTGGGGGGAGGAGAGGACAGGAGCAGAGGGGTGTGATGGAGCCTTTCCATGTGGATCCGGGGCTGGATCCTCCCCCTGCGGCCGCTGTCCCATCCCGGTGCTCCAGTCCGGGCGTTTCTTCCCCCAAACCCCAGCAGAAGTTGCTGCCTGAGCGTGGAGGGAAAGGGACATCAAACATTTATAGGCCTTGTGAATCGTCAAGGAAATGCCTGGCTCTGTTAAAATAGCAGCAGCAATTAGAGGAGAGGATAAAAAAAAAAAAAAAAGAAGGCAGCCTAACTCCACATCCATGGCTCGTGTGTTTTCCCAGCGTTCCCGTCCTCAGCCGGGGTCACAGCTCCGGGGCTGGGCCCCCCAAACCCGGCTGGGGGATGGGACAAGCTCTGAACCCCCCCAAACCCGACCTCGTGGCTCTCCAAACACATCCCAAGCTCAGTTCTGACCTAAGCTGAAAGGGCAGTGAGAAGTTAATTGGGTTCCTTCTCCTTTCGAGGTTTCGGAGCAGGGCCGGTGCTTCCTGCTCACTCCTAATTAGGGAAACACCAAATCTGAACTTCCCCGGTGCCTCAGTGGGGTTTATCCTGTGGGAACCCGTCCTGCCCCTCACCCAGGGTGAGGATGGGGTGGGAGGTGAAGGAAAACAGCCAAACCCCGAGGATCAGGGGAATTTTGCTGCTGCTTTGTGTGACCCAGGATCTTCCAGAGGAAAAATCCACTGTTTCTCCAGAGGCCAGCAGGGCATGAGGGTCACCCTCGCCTGCTCAAGCTTTGCACTTCCCTGCATAAAAATCAGGGCTTTGGTGGTTTTTCATTGGGTTTTTTTTTTTTTTTCTTCTTTTTGGCAAAGGTTAGAACCTGAATGAGGAGCAGAGCAAGCTCTGGAGTGAGGAGGAGGATCAGGATCCAGGGCTGGGCGTGGATGTGGGCTCTGCCTGCCCCAAGGTTTTGGGAACCAGGGCTTGCCAGCTCAGAGCTGGTGTGAAAAACAGGAAAAAAAATTACGGGGGGAAAAATCCAGGGAGGAAGAGCAGGGCTGGGAAAAGCAGCCAGAGGGTGCTGGGGGGTGATGGCCACAGGGACCTGGAGGGACCCATTTACCCATTTTCCTGGTGCTGCAGATGTGTAGGGAAGGGTTTGCCAAGGAAAAGAAGAACTCATCTGGTGGGAATGAGGATGGACCTGATTGGACTCAAAAAGGAGGGGTCACTTGGTGTTTTGGGCTCAGGAATTGGCTTTGTTTGCCTTGGGAATGTGAAAAACATATTCACTCTCCTGTGAAAAATCAAAAAAGGACAATAGGAGACAAGGACCACAGAGCAAAGGTTATCAGGGCAGGGTGCATCGTGGCACTGAGCCTTCGGGGATACCCCTTCAATACCTTTTAATGACATCAGCCTGTTGCATATTCATAGACCTTGATGCATATCCATAAATTACTTTACATTTTCCAGAACTATTTTACATGGCCCCTCCTTGGGTCTGTCTTTTTAGAGCATGTGTGTCTCTTGGCTGTGGTTTTGGCTCCTTCTCTTTATCCCTTCCAGTTTGGGCTCTGGCCCACTCTGCCTTCAGACGGTGAGTGCTGATGGTTGGCAGATCTGTACAGGCGTCCCCATCCTGTGTTCATTGGGTGTTATCCCATCCCAGCAGGCATTTTAACGCAAGCACGCTGATATCAGCTATTTCACTGAGCTTAATGAACAACAGAAACAAAAACTGTATCTTGATAGCAAAGTTACTTTAACACCACGCATACAGAATCCATTTTAATATTTGCAAAAAGCCAATATTATAACATGTATCTATAGCAGGGAACAATTCTCCTTCCCAGTGGGGTCACCCCAGCCATGGAACCCGTGGGAAAATCTTCCCTTTGTGAAATCAGAACTTCGGGTGCTTCCTTTACCCCCTGGGCTCTGAGAGCTTCCATGGTCCAGTTTTTAAAATTTTCCTGCTGGTGTCAGAGCTGGAAGTGTTTTTCCAAGCATAAGGTGGATCCTGCAGCTCTTGGAGTGCAGAATTTGAGGAAAACCTGGTGTGTGGTGGGGGATGGTCACGCAGGGGGACAATCTTCCCTGCTCCAGAGCCTGGAGCATCCCCCTGGAGGAATCAGCTGAGGATGGGCTGGAAGGAGCAGCTTCGCCTGCTGGTGGCTGCCAGGGAGTCCTGGGCTCACATTCCCTTGGCATGGAGCTCTCCCTGCCCTCATTTTCCTCCTGCTCTGCTGGGGCCAGGCCTGGCTGAGGGGTGCTGGCCTGGCATGTTGGGAGCCATTCCCGTGTGGGAATTCTGGTACCTGGCCCTGCACTGGGAATGCTGGGACCTGTTCCCACGTGGGGATCCTGGGATCTGCTTCTGTATGGAAATACTGGTGCCAGTCCCTCTGAGGGGATTTTGGAACCCATTCCCATGTGGAGATCCTGGTCCATCTGACATTCCCATGGCAGGATCCAGGTGCCCATTCCCATGGCAGGATCCAGGTGCCCATTCCCATGGAAGGCCCCAGGTGCCCATTCCCATGACAGGATCCTGGTGCCCATTCCCCTGGCAGGATCCCGGTCCATCTGACATTCCCCCCGTTGGCATTCTGGGCCCTGTTCCCCACCCGCTGCCGTGTTGGGCACTGCCCTGACCCCCCAGCAGAACGAGGTTTCTCCCCCCTCTTCCCCTCCGTGGCAGGGCAGGACATTTCTGTCTCCTTTCTGTCACCTCCCGTGGTGCTCTCAGCCGCCTGGCACCAACCTGAACTACTCTGAGAAAAGAGGCCTCAGGTGCAGCAAAACCCCTCACAATTTATTTGTTCCTCACCCATTCCCAGAGCTGCCAGAGCTGGGTTTGATTTTCCCTCTCCAACGATACATTTTAATTCCCCAGCGAGGCTGGGAGTGTTGAGCAGCTCGGGACAAGTGACAAGTAAACAAGTAAACGTGTCAGGAAGGGGCATTTCCACAGCAGGCTGGGGCTCTGAAAATCCCTGCTGCTGTGGAAAGAGCAGGAGCCTCCTTCCTGCCTGCATGTCTGCTGAGGGAAACAACAGGTTGGGGAATAAATATCGGCATTTCTCCCCTCGGGGACTTCCCGGTGCCGTCCCCAATGCAGCCCCGGAGATGGACACTGCGCGTGAGAGGGAACACTCCCAGCAGCGCTGGATTAGGGTTGGATATTCTCTTTTTTTTTTTTCCCTTGAATGGAAAAAGCCATGTTCGCACGGAAACCCATCGGTTTGCGCAGCCCTGAAAGGCAGGAGCATCCCAGAGGCGCCGGGAAAAGCTCCCGGCTCTCTGCTCAACGTTGCAAAAAGGTTCAGAAAATTAAAAATAAAGCGTGGAGGGCGCGCCTGTGGAGCTCGGGGCTCTGTGGAGGAGCCGGAGGGCTCCGATCGGCAGCGGAGCCGCGGGATGGATCCCCGGGGATGCTCCGAGCCCGCCGCCCCTCTCCCGGGTCCGGGGCAGCAGCTGCGCATCCCCCGGGGGCGAGGGATGGAGCGGCCCCGGGGCCAGCGCAGGGCCCCGCCGGCGGGCGGAAAGTAGGTCGTGGCTGTGCTGGCATGGCCGCCCCGTCCTACATATGGAAATCGGGGCTATTTCTGGCCGCTCTTGACGGGCTCGGCCGCGTCCCCGCTCCGCGGGCTCCCCCGGGCACGGCCCCGCTCCCGGCCCTGCAGATGCTCGCGGGATGGAGCTGCGGGGTTGCTTCCCGGGGATTCCTGCCCGTGACACCTTTGCCCCTCGCCTGGGATGGTGACTCCATCCTGTGCATCCCACTCGGCTTCCCAGGGCTTGCGGGGGTTAATTCCTCATGGAAAAACAATTTCCAGCTGCGCTTTTCCAGGCTTCTCAGTCCATCCCAGGCAGGCTGGGTCTCCCTCCGAGGCTTCCCCCCAAACCCAGCCCTGGGTTGCTCCCACCCCCTCCAGGCTGGGCTCCAGCTGGAAATCCTGGATTTGGCAGCATCTTAATCAACCTCGCTTTGCATTTCCATGACAACTGCGAGGAAGGTGGGCAGGAACTCCTTCCTGTTGGACACACAGGAGCTGGCAAGCACCGGGTGCTGTGCTGGGGCAAAAAAGCACCTCCCTGGGTGGGATAATCCTAATTAAACGCCAGGAGCACAGGGAAGAGGGCTGCTTGGGGTTTTCCCCGGTTTTGAGTCCTGCCTGTGGGGAGGGGGAACCGGTGTTGATCCAAATCTGCCTTTGAGAGTGTGGAATATATTCCTGATTAATCATTCTTAGGGTTCATTAGTGTGGCTCAGCACCAGAACAGGTCCTGGAAGGTCTCCAGTAACGGGACTGGCACTGTTTTAAGGGCAGCCAGGTTGGCTTTAGGGCAGTCACAGCTCTGTCCTTGGCCTGCCACTTAAACCCGGCCTGGAGATGTCACCCTCACATTCCCGGGGTTTAATGTGTTTGTGGGAGCTGGGAAGGGGCTCAGCCTGGAGCAAAGGAGGCTCAGGGGGCCCTTGTGGCTCTGCACAGCTCCTGCCAGGAGGGGACAGCCGGGGGGTTCGGGCTGTGCTCCAGGGAACAGGGACAGGAGGAGAGGGAACGGCCTCAGGCTGGGCCAGGGAAGGTTAAATTGGACATCAGGGACAATTTCCTCGTGGAAAAGTCTGTCAGGCCCTGGCACAGCTGCCCAGGGAGTGGTGGAGTCCCCATCCCCGGAAATATTTGAAGAATGTGACATGAGGGGCAGGGGTGAGCGGTGACAGCCCAGGGCTGGGTTAATGGTTCAGCACCAGGGGCTGAGGGGATTTTCCAACACTGAGGGTTTTCCAACACCAGTGATTCCAGAATCCCATTGATGTGTGACCTGGCTAGGCCTGCATGCTCCCTGCACCCCTCGAAATGAGAGAAAAACCCTTTTCCAGCCTCATGTGCAAAGCCTTTCGAGGTGAATTTGGGGCTGGGACAATGCCTTTGGGGGAAATCCCCCCTTCTGGGGGGAGCCAGTGGGGATTTCCAGGCTGGTCCACCCGGAGCAGTTCAGGAAGAACATTCCCACATGTGGGACTGGTGGGATTTGCACAAAGCCCAGAACCTGTTAAAGATGAGGGCACCCCCAGCTCTGTGGGCCTGCTGCCCACCCTCCCTGCAGGGACAGGACACGGCCCCTCTGCCTGCTCCAGACCCCTTTCCATGCTGGAAATTCCCTAAACTGTGCCAATCCTTTTGCTCCTGGAACTCGGGGCTGGGGAAACTGAGGCAGCGGCTGTGAGGGAGAGGAGCCGTCAGGATTTGGGGAAAGGAGAATGAGTTGTATGGCTGGAGGATGTTCCCTCTGGGAATTCTGCCCCCGGAGCCCTCCTCTGCCCTCTCAGCCCGTCCCTGGGGAGCTCAGCCTTTCCCCCTTAATGACCACAATTAAGCCGATCCCAGCAAATGAAGTGGCGCTTAAGGAGCCAAATAAAACGGGAAATACCCCACGATTGCTTTCTGCGGTCAAGAGGCTTTTTACTCCCGCAGCTGCCTCTCCGGCGGTGTCGGGGGAGCGTCCCCTGGCACGGCGACAGCGCCCTGGCACGGCGACAGCGCCATGGCACAGTGACAGCGCCCTGGCTCCCCAAAGCCACCCCCAGCTCCCACGGGACTCCTTTGGGGCCGATCCCGGTTTTTCCTCAGTCTTCTTAGGAGGAAAAGCGGTGCCGGTGCATCCAACAGTGGGACAGCTCCCTCCGGGCTGGTGTCCCCACGAGGAGGTGGCTTTGTGCCCGCGGGGAGCAGGTGACTCCGCGGTGGCCCCCGAGCAGGGGCATTGGTGCCTCCCGAGTCACCGCGGGCACCACGCGCCCGGAAGCAGCAGAGGTTTGGGGCCGGCTCGTGGTCCCGGGGCTGTGTCCCCGTGTCCCCAAATCCCCCCGGGCCGGGGGCGACCCCGGCTGCTCCCCACGGGAACGCTCCAGGAAAAGCGGCTGAGGAGCGCTCCCGGTGCCGGCTCCACCGGGGCTGGTGTCCCCGGGCCGGAGGCGTTTCCAGCTGAAACCTTTCCTTCCACAAACACCATGAGATCATTTTCCTCTCCCCGGCGCACAATGCGCCATTGTCCTGCCTCTTCCACTGGAAATCGACCCGGCAATGTGAGCCCAAGCGCCCTGACCCCTTCCCCAGCGCCGAAGGAGCCGGGATGGGGCTCCTCAACCATCCCAAAGCCTTTTTGGGAAGGGTTTTGTCCTGGGAGAGGCCCTGGGAGATCTGTGGGATCGAGCGGCTGCAGATTCCTGCCGGGATCTCAGCGCCGGGATCGGCTGAGCCAGGGGGTGGGAGAGCCGGGGCTGCGCTCGGCTGGCTGTAAAAACCGGGAATTGCTCTTTTCCTCGCCTTTTCATTGTTCACGGGGCTCTTATCGGAGCGGGCAGGAGCAGCCGGGATCGGCTCAGGAGCTGGGAGCGGCAGGAATGAGACGTCAGGGCCGAGGGTTGGGGGGAGAAAAATGCCGTGGTTTTGTGGAGCTGTGGAATGATGGATTCATGGAATGGTTTGGGTTGGAAGGGAGAATTAAACCTCATCCAGTGCAATGGCAAGGACACCTCCCACTGTCCCAGGTGCTCCCAGCCCCAGTGTCCAGCCTGGCCTTGGGCACTGCCAGGGATCCAGGGGCAGCCACAGCTGCTCTGGCAATTCCAGCCCAGCCCCTCCCCAGCCTGCCAGGGAACAATTCCCAATTCCCAAGATCCCATCCATGGCTGCCCTCTGGCAGTGGCAGCCATTGCCTGTGTCCTGTCCCTCCATCCTTGTCCCCAGTCCCTCTGCAGCTCTCCTGGAGCCCCTTCAGGCCCTGCCAGGGCTCTGAGCTCTCTCTGGAGCCTTCTCCTCTGCAGGGGAGCACCCCCAGCTCTCCCAGCCTGGCTCCAGAGGGGCTCCAGCCCTGCAGCAGCTCCGGGGGTTCCTCTGGGCTCTCTCCAGACGCTCCAGGTCCTTCCTGTGCTGGGGACAAACTCCAAGGTGGGAGCGGGATCTGGCCTGGATTGCTTGGGAAGGAGGAGGAGACTGGAAAAGTCTCCGGGAGCTCTGGAAAGCCAAACTCTGCTCCCAGGGTGCCCATCTAGGTCCTGGTGTGCAGCCCGTGGTGCTGGCAGGGATTCCCTGTGCTCCAGCCAAGGGATATTTCTGTCCCACCGGGACATGAGGGAGAGAAATCCCCCATCCCCTCAGCCCTGCAGCACCCGCGCCTCAGTCGCGCGTTGTGTGGCTCCTTCTCCTTCTCCTTCTCCTTCTCCTTCTCCTTCTCCTTCTCCTTCTCCTTCTCCTTCTCCTTCTCCTTCTCCTTCTCCTTCTCCTTCTCCTTCTCCTTCTCCTTCTCCTTCTTCTCCTTTCCACCTTCTTCTCCTCCTCCTCCTCCTCCCTCCGCTCCCGGCACATCCCAGGGCACAAACCCCCCAGTCCCCAGCCGGGAGTGTCCCCACGGGGCCACCAGCCCATCTGCTCCATGCCCTGTGCTGGCCACGCTTGGCCAAACCCTCCTCAGTCACCCAGGGCTCGTTTTTGGCATCCCTCGCTTTGGGCTCCTGCATTTCACATCTCCCTCCGCAGTTTTCCAAAAAGCCATAAAAAAAACCCATAAAAAATTTACCCATTATTATATAAAAACCCAAACTATAATAACAATTTCAAACCCTAAAACTCTAACAAAAAAATTACTTCATGTTTATTTCTACCTCAATTTACCTCAAATGTAGCATTAAAACAATTAAACCAATTAAAGTATTAACTAAATTAAAAAATCAATACTACTTCCATTACAATTAATGCCATAATAACAAATATTAATACTATCACACTTACAACCTTACAAAACAAAACCACCATCAACTTAATTTTACTAACACATAGACGTAATTATAAAAACATTAAAAATTATTTTACATAAATTTATCTAGCCATTCAAAATCCATCCACAAACAACTTCTAAAACTAAAAATATTAACAAATAAAATTAAGACAAAGAATAAATAATAATTAAACAACATTAAATAATAGTTTTACACCTTAACTAAAAGAACTTTACAAAATAAATTTATATCCATTAATTATGACAGTAACAATGTTAATAACAATACCTTATATACTTCACTATACACAACAATCAATAAACAAAACCATCAAAAAAGTTTTTTCCATTCAAGGAGGGGAAAATGTGGGAAATGGAATTATAGAAACAAAAAACTCCTGAAGCATGCATCTGTATCCAAACCTTGAAGTAAGAAATACTTAGAAATACCACAGAATAAGACAGGCATTGTGAAGAGAAAAATAAGACTAAAACCAAGTTTTATAAATTTTCTATAAATCCATTTCTCACAGTTTTTTTCCCCTCTTAATGAATGGGAACCATCCAGGTGTGCAGTGACAGCAGAGGGGACCTGCCCTGACACTCTGCTGGGGAGAGGAACTGGGACAGGGACCTGGCTTGGGAACCAGCAGGGGCATAAACCCGGGATTTGTTAAGCCCTGGCCTGGGAATCCCCAGGGAGACAAACCCAGGATTTGTCCAAACCTGGCCTGGGAACCAGCAGGGAGATAAACCTGGGATTTGTTAAGCCCTGGAGGGAAGGTTCAGGAGCGCCCAAGGCTGGACTCAGCCCTGGTCCAGCAGCTCCATCCCCTCCTGCCTTGGGGACAGCTTTAGGCTTGTGAGGGGACAAGGGAAAATGGCTTTAAATTAAAATGGGGAGATTCAGATGAGATCTAGGAGGGAAATTGTGTGCAGTTAGAGCAGTGGGACACTGGGACCAGATTCCCAGAGCAGCTGTGGCTGCCCCTGCATCACTGGCAGTGCCCAAGGCCAGGCTGGACACTGGGGCTGGGAGCACTGGGACAGTGGGAGGTGTCCCTGCCATGGCAGGGGTGGCACTGGGTGGGATTTCAGGTCCCTCCAACCCAAACCATTCCATGAATCCATGATCCCAAGGTGCAGGCTGCTGGGATACACCTGGGCTGCTGGGATTTAAACCTAGCCCAGATAGTGCAGAGGATTTTGTGTAGCTCCTCTGGGTGTGGAGCAGCCTTGTGCCAGCAGCGCCTGGCCAGTGCTGGAAACGCACCCAGGGCTGCAGCCCGGGGCTTTCCTGGGTTTTCTGTGCATCTTTCCTTGAGTTTTCTCGTGCCATTCTGCAGGGAGGAGGGGATTTAACCCCCAGGACCACCTCAGAGCTGCCACAGCCCCCACCCCGAGGCCCATCCCCCTCCAAATCTCCAGGTTTCTGTCCCCTGCTTTGGGACACTCCTCCCCCGTGGCTTTCCCCCTCCCCAGCTGCCGGGGGCAGGATTAGGATCCCCGGAGCCATCTGGGCCCTGCAGGAGCAGCCCCTGCTCAGCCCCGGAGCCCAGAGTGGATCAGGAACCCTGAGTCCATGTGGGAATGTCCCTGTGAGGGGCTCAGCCCCGGGGAGGGTCCCCCTCAGAGCCTCCCTGTGTTCCTAGAGGGGCTGGCTTTGGGGACACTCCTCATTTTGGGGCCATTGGGGTGGCAGGGGTGGGCTGCAGCTGCAGGGGCTGAGTTGGAGCCAGGTGCATCCATGGAAAGAGAGGGAAAATCTCCCAAGGGAATCTCCCAGCTGTGTTTTGGGGAGGTTTGGGCCAGATCCACCTGTCATGGTTGGCATTGAGATGAAGGATCTCAGAATGGCTTTGGTGGGAAGAAAGAGAATTTAGGGATCATCCCATTCCAACCTGACACCTCTCGCTGTCCCAGGTGCTCCCAGCCCCAGTGTCCAGCCTGGCCTTGGGCACTGCCAGGGATCCAGGGGCAGCCACAGCTGCTCTGGCAATTCCAGCCCAGCCCCTCCCCACCCTGCAGGGAACAATTCCCAATTCCCAAGATCCCATCCATGGCTGCCCTCTGGCAGTGGCAGCCATCCCATGGGATCGGGGCTCCTGCTCCCGTGCTGGGTTGGGATCCCCGGGGAAGGTTCTCCTGGCTGGACACTCTCGCTGGTGCTACCTCGGCCCTGGTGGCTCCGTGTGGCCGCTGTCACCGTCTGAGCGGTGCCGTAATTCCCTGTAATCCCCGGAGCGGCTCCGGCCTCACCTGGGGCCGGCACTCACCGGAGGGTCAGAGCGGGCAGGGCCGGCGCCGCAATCGGCTTAGGGGGATAAACCGAGGGGACAGAGGGACAGGGGACAGAGGGACAGGGGAATGGAGCGACAGAGGGGCAGAGGGACAGAGGGAGAGAGACAGGAAGGACAAAGGGACAGAGGGACAGAAGGACAGGAGGGACAGAAGGAAAGCAAGGGCAGGAGGGGCAGAAGGATGGGGGACAGAGGGACACAGGACAGAGGGAGCTGCTGGCACCTGGGGGTGGGGCATGAGCCACGGCCGGTGGCCATTAGAGGTGACAGCGGTGTCACCCTGGGGACAGGGTGGCCTTTGCCCTCTCGGACGTTCCCGGTTTGTCTGGGCTGCTGATGGGTGGCACTGGAGGTGTTGCTTTGGGGTGGGGGAGCTCTGTGCACATCAGGGGGGGCGGGGCATTTCTGCTCTCCCTGGGTAAAGCTGGCCCACCTCGCTCCCGGCATCCAGGGAGAGGATTTTCCTGGAGGATTTTCCTTAGGGTTTTTCTGTAGGGTTTTCCTGGAGGATTTCCCTGGAGGATTTTCCTGTAGGGTTTTCCTGGAAGCTTTTTCTGTAGGATTTCCTTGTAGGGTTTCCCTGGAGGGTTTCCCTGTAGGGTTTCAGGACACTGCCCCACAGATGTTGTGAGGACAGTGAGCAGCACCCCGAGTGGGATGTGAGGGCAGTGGGGCTGCAGCCGGGTCCTGGTGGGGTTTTGGGGCCAGGGAGAGCAGAACCATCAGCCCTTTTTCAGCATTCCCACTCCAGGTTTGGGCTGGGAGCCCAAATCCACATTTTGAGTGCAGCCCAGTGTGTAAAACCCTTCATTTGGGATAATTGTAGGTGAGTGTAGGGCGCAAAAAAAGCACTTTATTTTGGGTAGTGTGGGGTGGGCAGGGCACGGTGCCTCCTCCACCCCAAAAAGGGGCAGCTCTGTGCCCTGGGCATTGTCCTGCCCGGTGTCCCTGTGCCTCCCCCATCGATGCACCCTCTGAAATCCGGGAATGCCACCAGTCCCAGAGCCCGCGATAGGAGCCGCTAAAAATAGGGGATTTATCCACAGAGCCGTGGGCTGGGCTTTTTGGGAAGCGAGCAGGAGCGGGGCAGGACGGGGCTGGGGCGAGCTCGAGCTCTGGGTGCAGAGGGGATTTTGGGGTGCTGGTGTTTGTAGGGAAGAGCAGAGGGGATCCCTGCTCCTTCCAGAGGCGATTCCTGGTGAAACTGCTGAAGAGGGGGCACGGCCCCGCCGGGATTGGCTCCGTGACTCAGTTTCCCTCTGGGTGACAAGGGGGTGGCAGTGAGGGTTAGAAATTCCTGGCAAAAGCAGGAAATTCTGTCCCGTTGCTCAGACAGGGATTGGTCACCCTCCTCCACCAGATCTCCAGTGCCCATCCCACGGGGAATTCCAGCATTTCAGCCTCCCTGGGTTTTAATGCACCCTAAAAATCCACCAGAAGCAGAGCCCCGAGGTTTTCTGTGCCTCTCCTATGGGGAATTCCAGCATTTCTGTCTCCCCAGGTAAATCCTATTGTATTACACCCCAAAAAATCCACCAAAGGCAGAGCCCCCAGGTTTTTCTGTGCCTCTGCCTTGGGGACTTGTCAGCATTTCAGCCTCCCCAGGTAAATCCTGTTGTATTACACCCTGAAAGTCCGTGAAACGCAGAGCCCCGGTGCTTGCTGCGCCCTCCCCCCGATCTGGGCAGGGCTCCGGGTAATCCCTGCCTGGCACATCCCTAATCCTGGCCCTGGCCCGCGCTGAACTGGCCCCGGGAGCGCGGCATGAGCCGAGCCCCGCTGCTGGTGGGTGGGGAGCGGTGCCAGCCCCGCTGCCAGGGCTGGAGGTGCCCCCGGCAGGAGGAAAATATCCTGGATTTCGAGAGCCTGGATTGCTGGAGCATCCCCGGATCCTCTGTCCCCGCGAGGTGACAGAGCCCGGGGACAGCCGAGCTCCTTCCCTGGGAGCTGCAGGGACGATCCCGGGGGTGTCCCCAGGGGTGGGGCTGGGGCACCTCCAGGTCGCCCCCAGCCTGTCCCAGTCTGGGTTTTCAGCCTGGAATTGTGGGGCTGGGCGCTCAGGGAGGGCTGCACTGTGGTTTGGGGTTTGATGGCCATTCCCAGGGGACAGCAGTGTCCCCAGGGAGTGGGGACATTCCTGAGGCTGCCGGGAGCGTTTGGACCCCGCTCCAGGGACACCCAGGGTGGATTTTGGGGTGTCTGGGCAGGGCCAGGGTTGGGCTGGATGATCCCTGGGGGTTCCTCCCAGCTCAGAATATTCTGTGACTCCATGAATTCCTGTCTGAGCATCCCAAAACCGTTGCTCAGCTCAGATCATCTTCCCTGGACACCCCACAGTTCCCACAGGCCCAGGTGAGCCCGGCCCAGCCCAGCAGCCCCTTCAGCCCGGGCTGGGCTTTTCCCTTTGCCACAAACCACATCCCACAGCTTTCCCAGCATCATTCCCGGCACTGGGTAGGCTTCCACGATTTGTGGGAATATTTTAGGGGAAACCACCACCAGCCCTGCAAACAACCCAGGAGAAAGGGGCAGATTTTAAACATAAAGTCTCCCTTTTTACTGATTTTCTTTTTTAAACGAAGCAGCAGCTGGGTGAGCTGGGAGCTGGCTGCTCCTCTGCTGAGCAGAAATCCGTGCTGCTGGAGCTTTTTCCGTGCAGAATTGTGGCAGCCGGAGGATTTGAGGATGCTGCCAGGGAGAGGCTGGGTCTTTTATTAGAGCAACTGATACGGTTGGGGAAAAAAAGCTCCAAAGCAGATCAGCTTTTGGGCTCACCAGTCCTTATTCAGGTCCTAAATAGAAACAGCTCAGTCAGATCCCCGGGTTTATTTTAATCAATTTTAGATCTGAAAAAAAAAATAAAGAAAGAAAAGAAAGCCAACTGGTGAGCTGAAAGCTTTTCTGCCCTTTCTCTGGTGTTTTTTTTTTCTGCTTTTTATTTTGGATTTGTTTTCCTGGCAGCCTCGTGTGTGGCGCTTGGCAGAGCTGCTGGCTCAGTCACAGCTCTGACACCCCCAGACTCCCCGAATTTGGGCTTTTCTCCCCACTCTGGGAGAGGCTGTGTGAGGTGGAGGCCAGGACAGCTGGATCTGCTCCCAGATCATTCCAGGCTCTGGGAAAACACTGCCCAGCTGCTCTTGGGACTCATTTCTCCCCCTGGATGTCAGGGATGCTCCCAATCCCACGTGGGGCTGTTCCTGAGCTCCAGGAGCTTGTGGGGTCAGTTCTGTGGCCTTGAGTCATTCCCAGGATTCATCCACCCCTGGGCAAGGGACATCAGCCCCCCTGAGCACTGCCTCCAGCCCTGGAGATCACCTGTCCCTGAGAAACATTGGGAAATTGGGAATATTGACCCTCCTGAGAGCCTGGGGGCACAGAGCTGCCCTGGGATCTTGGAAAAGTGAAAGTGATTTCCTGCTGGAAATAGAGAGCAGAGGGATTTCTGCCCCATTTCCAGCGGGAAATCTCAGGGATGTGACAAAGGAATGACAGAGATGCGGTGGGACAAGGCCTTGGATCCCATCCCCTGTGTCCCTCCCACCGACCCAGCCTGGAGCAGAGCCAAGGCTGCCTTTGTTGAGAAAATGCTGGAATTTGTCACTGCTGGGCACTCCCTGCTCTGCCTCAGTTTCCTTCTCCCTTGGCAGCACTGGGGGAGGTTTTTCTCTTCCATGGGAAGAGCTTGATCCCTTCCATCAGCAATCCCTTGGGATGGGGAGATGGAGGGATGGGGAGATGGAGGGATGGGGAGATGGAGGGAGCCGGGAATGTGAGGGCTCTGGAACCCCTCAAACTCCAGCTCAGCTTCAGCTCTGCCCTCCTGCCGCGTCACTCCATGGAATCACAGAATCCTGGGTTTGTTTGGGTTGGAAGGGCCTTAAATCCCATCCCATCCCATCCCATCCCATCCCATCCCATCCCATCCCATCCCATCCCATCCCATCCCATCCCATCCCATGGCAGGGACACCTCTCACTGTCCCAGGTGCTCCCAGCCCCAATGTCCAGCCTGGCCTTGGGCACTGCCAGGGATCCAGGGGCAGCCACAGCTGCTCTGGGAATTCATAGAATCACAGAATTCCCAGAATTCCCAGAATCACTGGGTTGGAAGAGACCTTCAAGCTCATCGAGTCCAACCCAGCCCCAACGCCTCAACTCAACCCTGGCACCCAGTGCCACATCCAGGCTTTGTTAAACAAACCCAGGGATGGTGACTGCACCACCTCCCGGGCAGAACGTTCCAGAACTTTATCACTCTTGCTGTGAAAAACTTTTTCCTGATATCCAACCTGTATTTGCCTTGGGGCAGCTGGAGGCTGTGTGCTCTGGTTGTGTCAGTTCCTGGAGACAGAGCCCAGCCCCAGCTGAGCACAGGCACCTTTCAGGAGCTGTGCAGAGTGATGAGGGCAGCCCTGAGTCTCCTTTGCTCCAGCACCCCCAGCTCCCTCAGTGGTTCCTCACAGGGTTTGTTGTCGGCAATGGAGAGAGACAGGGAGACTGATTCAAGGATCAGAATCCGACTTTATGGTGGGATACAAACACTTATGTACTGTTTTAGGGAGACTGGAAATGTGTACTACAGTGGTTAGGTTAAAATCACATACACAAACTTATGCATATAACAGCATCTCTTGCTTGCGGAGATTAATGGGATTTTCTTTTTGTGGTAAATTCATTGGATTGAATCTTCTTGCAACCCAGGTCTAATTTTCAGAGTTCCGTTTGCTTTTGCCAAGGCATCCTGTTATCAAATCTCTTGTGTCAACCAGGTCCAAAGTCCATCATCCGTCCTGTGTCCCCCAATATTCCAACAGTTTGTGTTCCCAGCCCCTCTCCAGCCTTGTTGTCCCCTCTGGATGTGCTCCAGCCCCTCAATGTCCTTCCCAAGCTGAGAGGCCAGAGCTGGACACAGCACTCAGGGTTTGCCCTCAGCAGTGCCGAGCACAGGGGCAGAGTGACCTCCCTGCTCCTGCTGGCCACGCCATTCCTGACCCCGGCCAGGAGCCGTCGGCCTTCTTGGCACCAGGGCACACGGCTGTCTCCTGTGCAGCCAATCGTCCAGCAGTGTCCCAGGACCCTTTCTGCCTGGCCACTGCCCAGCCACACCAGCCCAGCCCCTCCTCAGCCCTTTTCCCTGAGCCCAGGGCAGGATTCCATGGCAGGAGAAGGGAAGGGCCCTGGTGGCTCTCTGGGAACGGGGAGGGATCCTGAGATGGATCCTGGGATAGATCCTGGGATGGATCCTGAGATGGATCCTGAGATGGATCCTGGGATGGATCCTGGGAGGGATCCTGAGATGGATCCTGGGATGGATCCTGGGATGGATCCTGGGAGGGATCCTGGGATGGATCCTGGGATGGATCCTGGGAGGGATCCTGAGATGGATCCTGGGAGGGATCCTGGGAGGGATCCTGGGATAGATCCTGGGAGGGATCCTGAGATGGATCCTGAGATGGATCCTGAGATGGATCCTGGGAGGGATCCTGAGATGGATCCTGGGAGGGATCCTGGGAGGGATCCTGGGAGGGATCCTGGGAGGGATCCTGAGATGGATCCTGGAATAGATCCTGGGATGGATCCTGGGATGGATCCTGGGAGGGATCCTGGGAGGGATCCTGGGATGGATCCTGGGAGGGATCCTGGGAGGGATCCTGGGATGGATCCTGGGAGGGATCCTGGGAGGGATCCTGGGATGGATCCTGGGAGGGATCCTGGGAGGGATCCTGGGATGGATCCTGGGAGGGATCCTGGGAGGGATCCTGGAATAGATCCTGGGATGGATCCTGGGAGGGATCCTGAGATGGATCCTGGAATAGATCCTGGCATGGATCCTGGGAGGGATCCTGGGAGGGATCCTGAGATGGATCCTGGAATAGATCCTGGGATGGATCCTGGGAGGGATCCTGGGAGGGATCCTGAGATGGATCCTGGAATAGATCCTGGGATGGATCCTGGGAGGGATCCTGGGATGGATCCTGGAAGGAATCCCAGGATGGATCCTGGGATGGATCCTGGGATGGATCCTGGGATGGATCCCCCAAAGCTTTGGGGCTGACACCTGGAGGTATTTCCCACTTTTCCCCTCTGCCAGGTGTGGGAATGCCACCGCCCCACCGGATCCTTGTGTGGGAAATGGATTTGTAAAGAATTGTTAAAATTTGGTGGAATTTGGAAAAGCTGAGGATACCAACACCCGTGGAATTATCCTTGGAATTATCCTAGGGGTGGGAGCAGCTCCTCCAGTTCCACTGCCCTGCAAGGATTTCAGGCTTTTTTTGTTGGATTTTTTTTGTGGGTTATTTTTTGGTGGGTTTTCTTTTGTGGAGTCTTTTTGTGAGGTTTTTTTTTGTGTGTGTGTGTGGTTTTTTTGTGTGTGTAGTTTTGTTTAGGGGTTTTTGTGGTGTTTTGGGGGACAAACAGGACCAAAAAAAAAAAAACCAGTGGTGGAAAGAGAACTAACTTTTTTGGTTTTTTGTGTAGGTTTTTTGTTGTTTTTGTTTTATGGGGGAGTATTTTTTGTGGTTTTATTTTGGTTTTGGTGCTTTTTTGGTGAGTTTTCTTTTTTTGTTTTGTTTTCATTTGTATTGGATTATGTTTTTTTAATTTAGAGATGGGGTAACTGAGAGGTGCTTTAAAAATTGTATTTTATTTATTTTTTCATTTTTATTTTATTTTCTTAACCTGAATGCCTTATTCCATGACATTTTAAAGTTAGCATTTCTTATCTCAATGCTTGCATACAGATGCATGAGAACCTTCTATCAGGCTTTGAGAATTTTTTACAAATTAATTTCCCACAGGTTTGGTTTGGTTTTTGTTTGTTTTGTTTTGTTTGTTTGGGGTTTCTTTTTTTTGTTGTTGGTTTTTGTGGGTTGTTTTTTGGTCGTTTGGTTACTTTAAACCCCTGGCAGCAGCAAACTCAGACAGCTCCATAAATATTTGATCAAATCCTTCCGGCACCACCACCATCCCACAGAAAACCTGGAAACGCTTCTCACCTCATCCCAAAATCCCCAAAATCCCCCGCTCCCCAGCCAGGAACAGCGGGATTGTGGACTGGGACTGTCCTTCCCTTGTTTCTGGGGTTGGGAGCTCCAGCTCTTTTATTTTCCGGGTAAGCCGAGCCCAGCAGGGCCGGGATCGGAAACCGGAGCTGGGCCAGGCTCAGGTCAGGGCTCAGCTGATTCCAGGCTTTTCCTTTCAGCTGGAAACCTGAGCAGGATCTCTGGGTAATGACAAAAATAACACAAAAAATGGGCTCCTGGTGGCAAAAAATGGTGGGGGAAAGGGGAAAAAGTCAGGGAAAAGGGGCAAAAAGTTATGGAAAAGAGGAAAAAATGGTGGTAAGGAGGCAAAAAGTGGTGGAAAAGGGAAAAAATTGTGGAAAAGGGGCAAAAAATTATGGAAAATGGGAAAAATGGTGGGAAAAGGGGAAAAAGTGGTGAAAAAAGAGACAAAAGTGACGGAAAAGGGGCAAGTAATGATGGAAAATGAGAAAAATGGTGGAAATGAGGCAAAAAGTGGTGGAAAAAGGGAAAAAAGTGGTAGAAAAGGACAAAAATTGGTGGAAAAGGAGAGGGGAAGTGGTGGGAAATGGGCAAGAGAGTTTCACTTCCCTTGAATTAAATTTAAGACCAAAAAAAGGGAAAGGATGGAAAAACATGGATGAAAATGTGGCTGTTCTTTTTTGTAGGGTTTTTGGTGGATTTTTGTTGTTGTTGTTGTTTGGGGGTTTTGTGATTTTTAAAATTTTTGAGTTATTTTTTGTTGATTTTGCTTTTTGGGTTTTTTTTGGTGGATTTCTTTTAGGTTTTTTGTAGGGCTTTGGGTTTTTTGTTGTTGTTTTGAGTTTTTTGTTTTTTTCTGGTTTTTTTTTTTGTTTCATGTGAGGTTTTTTGTTTTGTGACTTTTTGTTTGTTTGACTTTTGGGTTTGATTTTTCTTTTTTGTTTGTTTGTTTATTTCTTGGTGTTTCTTTTTGTTTTGTTTTGTTTTTAAATTTCATTTCCATTTGTGTTTACCCCCTGTTTTTGTGCTGAAGGCGAGGTGAGGCCACTAAAGGAGGGCTGATTCCATTTCCAGCCAAAGAATTCCAGCTCAGGGCAGATAAATCCAAGTTTAGGGCTCACTGAGCATTGAGCAGAAAGAGAAAATTCCATTTTTTCAACTTTGAGCTCCGAGGGGAGTGAGAAACACCAACCAGCTCCTGAGCATCTTTGCAGGGTGGATTCTGCAGCTGGAAAATGTGGATTAAAGGAATTTTGTGCTGCTGGGGCGCGGAGAAAGCGGGAATTGCAGGCGGGGAGGGAGCGGGGTTGGGTTTCCCCCGCTCGGGGAAGAACAAGGGCAGCACTGTCCGAGGCACCAAACCAGTGCTGCTCCGAGATTTCCTCCCCTTTTCCTGCTGCTGGGGTGGGAAGGGAAAGCTGAGCGTGGAGAAAGGATTTGCCCATGGAACTCCTGGGTGTTGGTGTTTCCTTGGCTGTTGGAAGGGAGAAATTGGGATCCTGTGGGCAAAAAGTGGTGGGGAAGAGGCAAAAAGTGGTGGAAAATGGGAAAAAAATTGGTGGAAATGGGAGGAAAATAATGGTGGAAATAAGGGGCAAAAAGTGACAGAAAATAGGCAAAGAGTGACAGAAAACATGAAAAAATGGTAGAAAAGGGACAAACATTGGTGGGAAATGGGAAAAAATGATGGAAAGGTGAAAAAGTGATGGAAAATGGGAAAAATGGTAGAAAATTGGAAATGTGCAAAAAGAAGCTCCTTCCCAATGTTTCCCTTCCCCTTTTCCTGCTGCTGGGGGTGGAAGGGAAAACTGAGCCTGGAGAAAGGATTTTTCCATGGAACTCCTGGGTATTGGTGTTTCCTCAGCTGCTGGAGGGAAAAAAGGGGATCCTGGTGGCAGAAATGGTGGAAAGAAGAAAAATGGTGGAAAATGGGAAAAATTGTGGAAAAGGGAGAAAAAGTGTTGGAAATGGTGGGAAAAGTGGTGAATAAAGGGCAAAAAGTGGTGGAAAATGGGCAAAAAGTGATGGAAAATGGTAAGAATGGTGGAAAAGGGGGAAAAATGGTGGAAATGAGGGGAAAAGTGGTGGAAAGGGGCAAAACTGTTTGAAAGGGGCAAAAATGGTGGAAAGGTGGAAAAAGTGGTGGGAAATGGGCAAAAAGAGGTGGAAATGGCAAAAAGTGGTGGAAAATGGGAAAAAATGGCGGAAAAAGGCAAATGGTGGGAAAGGGGCAAAATGTAGTGGAAATGAGGGGAAAAGTGGTGGAAAGGGGCAAAAAGTGATGGAAAATGGGCAAAAATGGTGGAAAAGGGGAAAAAAAGCTCCTTCCCGATGTGAGGCTGGGAGAGGGAATATTTCCTGTCCCTCGGAAGTGCCGGGTGCCCCGGAGTGACCCCGGCTGTGTAATCAGCCCAACCATCTGCTGGGAGATTTGGGTGCTCCCAGGAGCTGCAGCTGTCACCAAACCCCTCCCGGATCCCAGCAGGGCTCGTGCTGCTGGATTTGGGAGCCTGGAATTCCAGGGATCCACCCTGGGGGACCAGCCATGCCTCAGGGGTAGAGGAAAACACCAAAATGTTGATTTTCACCTTCCTGTGCTGGGCAATGGGCAGGGAGCAGTGCATTAAATTGTCCTGAAAACGGGAATAATTTATTCAGGTCACCAAAATCCTCTCAGGGATAATTTTGGGATTAATTAGGAGACAGGAGGCTGCCCCCCACTAAGTTCTTCTCCACAGCTCATCCTCCTCAGATTCCTTTTTATGGGAAAATATTTTTTTTTCTGAGTGTGCAGATCTTCTCATGGAGCTCGTCAGGTGTGGCTGAAAAGCTCTGCAATTTTGGGGTTTTTTGGTTTCTGGTATTGAGGCTTTCAGGTGCAAACTTCTGAGGTTTTCTTCCCACTCAGGAGAGCTGGGAATGAACTTTTATCCTCTGTCTCTTTGCCAGGAAGAGCCAAAAGGTTCTGGAGCCTGGAATTGAAAATTGAAGATTTTTCATTTTTCTGGGATGGAAAATGAAAAATAAACATTAAAAATAACAGGAAATTGTAGGAAAAAAAAAATTGAAAAAAAAAAGGAAGTAGGTGCCTATCCACTCCCAGGAATATCTGGGGGAAAGACAAAACAGGGAAACGTGGATGGGACATGGATATCCCTATTAAAAAGCGTCCCCAGCATCCCCGGAATGGGAGAGGAGCCACTCTCTGTTCCCGGATTATTTGCAGTTCTTTTGCAGGCAGGTAAACTGAGGCGTGCAGGGATTTCTTTATACCCCCGGGCACATTCCCTTGGAGCTCTGAATTTCAAAAAATTCAATTAAAAAACCCATCAAAACCCATTTTTCTTGTCTAAACTCTGTCTTCTTGGGTAGGGAGCACAGGAGCAGATCCCCTCGGCTCCTGGAGGAGCTGGAAAGAAAACAGGGAATGTGGGAATCCCCAGATGCCCACCAGAACCACCCTGGAGCCATCAGGGTTTAACAGGCAGTGCCCATCCCTGTGCCAAGCACTCCGGGAAGGAAAGAAAAGGATAGACATAAAGAAATTCCTATTTTGGAGCTGTTTGGGAAGCTGAGGGAGCTCTGGAATGAGCCTTGGTGGAGGTGAGAAAAGCCCGGGACAGTTGTGCACGTTAAGCTGCAATAGGATTATGGAGCAGAGTAAATTAAAACAATTCCCTAATGAGGAGGAGGGGAATTCCAGCTGGGATGGAGGCTGGGAGAGACGGGAAGGAAGGAATGGAGGGAACAGGGACAGGAATAGATGGAATGGGGCAGGAATGGATGGAACAGGGGGCAGGATGGATGGAACAGGGAATGGAATGGATGGAAGAGGGAATGGAATGGATGGAACAGGGGCAGGAGTGGATGGAACAGGGAATTGGATGGATGGAACAGGGAATGGAATGGATAGAACAGGGAATGGAATGGATGGAACAGGGAATGGAATGGATGGAACAGGGCAGGAATGTATGGAACAGGGCAGGGATGGATGGAACAGGGCAGGAATGGATGGAATGGGGCAGGATAGGATGGAGCTGGTATTCCCTGAAGGATGATGGAACTTGGGAGCATCTGTGTCCATTTTTGGGATGTGCCTGGCTCCTCTCATTGGCAGTGAAGAATCCATACAAATCCAGGATAATTGCAGCTCCTCCAGCAACACTAATTATTATTTTTCTTGCAGAAAATGAGTGGCCAATTAAATCCAAACTCACTGGGCTTTGGGCAGCTCTTAATTAGGGTTTTAATTAATCTGAGGAACAATGAAGGGACACAAAACAAGGGGCTGGTGCTGGCTGAGCTCATGTCACATCTTGGGAGTGGGATCTTCACTGGGATGAGCACCCACACCCTTTTTCCAGCATCCAGCATCCCAAATTCCAGCCCATCCTCCTGCGCTCTGCCTTGGGATCGCCATCCCGAGCAGCTCTGGTGGTCCCCAATCCCATGGTGGTCCTCAACCCCATGGTGGTCTTCTCCCAGGTTCCTGCCCAGAGCAGCTTTCCAACAGGTTTATTTTTAGCTCTCAGTCTTGGATCAGGGAGTGGAAATTCAGCAAGAAGAAAGAATCATGGAGTTTTTTAAACTTCAGAAATGATGTTTTCATTCCAGCCTTTCATGGAGCTCGTATTATTCCAGCTGTTTATAGTATCCCTAAATCACTTGCTGGGATGAGTTATTGAGGTTTTCAGTATAAAACACCAGAAAAGGACTTTTGAGGGGTGATTAATTGAAAATATCCCATAGAAAATATTCAAAGAATCAACATTTTCCCCGTGATATATTCTCAGTGTAGAAGTGTGTTCCTGGAGAAAGAATCTTTCTGCTCCTGATGGATTCCTGCCCCTGGCTGTGTCATTCCAAGCTTTCCAACATCCCCAGACCTGCCATTTCCCTGGGAAGAACAGCCTGGGGTGCTGCTGATCCATTGGCTCCATCCTGGCAGGACCACTCTCCTTCTACCTTGTCTTGTCCTGGTGCTTCCTTGGCACTCAGAGCTGTTGGAATGGGATTTGGGCTTCCCAGAGCTTCTCCAGGCTTGGGATTCCCAGAGTTTCTTCAGGTTTGGGATTCCCAGAGCTTCTCCAGATTTGGGACTCCCAGAGCTGTCTCTGAATTTGGGACTCCCAGAGCTGTCTCAGGATTTGGGATTCCCAGAGCTTCTCCAGGTTTGCAGTTCCCAGAGTTTCTCTGGGGCTGGAATCCAAACAAGCGTAGAGATTTGTGGTTTTTGGTTTCATTGTTCATTTTGGAAGCAGGATGGGAAGGAATGGGATGCAGAGACAAGAACCTGGACATGGCACCAAGAGATGGGGATCTGTGGGATGGGAAATGGATCCTCGTGTCAACTGCACAGCCCTGTCCCGTTCTCCAGGTGCTTTCACCCTGATTCCATCTTCCTTTCCCTCTTTCCCCTCTGGGATGTGGACCTGGATGCTTCCCTGTGTTGCTGCTGCTGCTCCCCTTTTCCTGCCTTGGCCCCAACCCACATCCCAGATATTCCAGAGGCTGCTGGATGGACACAGGGATTCCTATCATGGAATAAAATCCCCTCCATCCCCAGCTCTCCCTTCCAGGTCTTCTCACAGCAGGAACCTCCTCATCTCCAACCACTTGTGGTCCTGGGGACTGTGGGATGGGTGGGCTCCTCAGGATGCCTGGCTGGACCTGCACTGGGCTCCTTGGAATTCCGTGTTTTCCTGGGATTCGTCACTCTGGAGCTGCTTGTGGATGCTGCCCAGTGAACCTGGCTAGGAAAGGACTTGGCCACCTGGACTTGTCCCCTCATCCAGAGCTCCAGGCACAACCCAAACCTGGGCCCCAGCTCCTCAGGAACATTCCAGAGCCAGATCCTGATTTCCTTTCTGATTCCCTCAAGGAAAGAACTCCTGACGTTCTGCCTGCAGCCAGGAGGGCTGGGAACACCCACGGGCTGGGGTGTCCCTGTCACCTCCCACCTGCAGCAGATCCCTCCCAGTCAGAGCTCCTGGAGCTCGGGGTGCTGCTCCCACCCTCCCCAAAATCCATGGAATTAAATCAGGATTCTCCCCATTGGGGGAGCTCCCCCAGGAGCTGGAAGTGCCTCCTCTCCCCCTGCTCCCCACCTTACCCACCCCGTGACCCCATTTCACTGCCCCCACCCGGGAAGGAGCCTCCATCCCTGGGTTTGGGCTGCAGGACACCACCCATGGCTCCAGCGGGATGCGTCGCCATGGAGGAGGCGTTGCCATGGCGACCGTTGCCGTGGCGATGGCGACTGGAGCAGCAGGGCCTGAGAGCATCCCAGGGAGGTTCCTGGGCCTCTCCCGGTGCCTGGAGATGGATTGATTGCCCAGGTTTCCCTCCTCCCGAGGCCAAACACTCAGCACTGATCTGTTATCAGCAGCGTGCTTTGGGATCTGCTTTGGGGCAGATTTGGGGAGTTTAAATCCCATGGAGTGGAAAAGCCCTAAAGAATAAAACAGCCTGCCTGGGGGAGGAGGGATGTACAGGGAATTTAGGAAGCTCCAAACCAGGTGCTCTCTGTCCCCTGGGATGTGTTCAGAGATGCAGAGAGGTCTGTAGGAACATCACATGAAGGTGACAGGAGGGTCCCTTCTGTGCCTTGATTTCTATATCTTTTAAGCCCCCAAATCTTCTGTCTCTGCAAAAGCCCTTCCATGGAGTGGAAATGACCTAAATAATAAAATGCCCTGGCCCTCCCTGCCTGGGGAAGCAGGGATTAACAGGGAATTTAGGGAGCTCCAAACCAGGCACTCCCTGTGCTCCAGGATGTGTCAGGGCTGCAGAGGGTTCTGCGGGACCATGTTTGTACCAGGAAGGTGACAGGAGGGTCCCTTCTGTGCCCCTACATTCTTTAAGCCCCCAAATCCCCTGGAGATCTGCTCCTGGGGGGTCTGAGTGAGACCCCTTACCCCAGATTTACATTTCTCACCTGTACAGTGGTGTCACCCAGGCTGCCAAGGGGACAGGAGAGAGAGGGGTGACACTGTCCATGTGGGGTGGTCACAAAGCCAGTGGAGAGGGGCTGAAGCCTCCCTGTCTCCTTGCTCAGCTCAGATGCTGCCAGACCAAGGGCTCCGAGCCCTCCCTGGCTTTTCAAGGCTCTCAGTGTGGGGTTTGGGATTTGTGCTGCTGGGTCATTCCCCTTGGCTGCCATTCCTGCCAGCCCAGCCAAGATGAAGGCATGGAAGGGGGCAGGGAGTGTCCGGGTGGGAATCATCACCTGCCCATCCCCCTTTTCAGGTGGAAAGGATCCTCTGGGATGGGGTGGGGGATGTGTTTCTTACCCGAGCTCGACCTAGTGCCCATGTCACTGCTGAGATCCAAGCCCTTTGTGTCTGGCGTGTATTTGGGGTAATTTAGAGCACAATGAGGGAGCTTTCAGTGAAATGTGACTTTCTGGCCCTGGCTGGAGTCTGCTCTTCATCAGGGCTTGTTTTTATAGCAGCAGAGCTGTGACCTTTGGAGACCCTGGGGGAGTGGGAACGGGGCTGTTGTTTGGGGTCTGGGAGATGCCAGAGCCGGGTCCTGGCTGGGGCTGCCCCCAGTGACAGCTCATGGGACACAGGGATGTGACAGGAGCAGTTCCCTGGCTGCAGGACACTGGGCACAGCCAGCTCCTCCCTGGGCACATGGAAACCTTCCCAATCCTTGTCCAGAAGTGATGCAGCCCCCAGAGCAGTCTCATCCCTCCGCCTCCAGCAGCCCTGCCGTGATCCCGGCTTTAATTTCCCTAATGAGGCAGCGCTGAGCTGGGGAAGGAGCCCCTGCCAAGAGCTGTCAGCTGGGCAGTTGGAATTGCAGGGATGGGAGCTGCTGGCCCTTGGCTGGAGCTGGCTAATAAATGGCATCCTGGTGCTGCCAGGGCAGGGGGTGACAGGGAGAACAGAGCCAGGGCCAGCAGCGCACTGCGATTTCCTCCCTGACCCAAGGAACTCTCTGCCTGGCCCAGCTTTGCAGTGAGCACCTGGAGTGGGCTGCTGGGAGCACCTGAAATGCTGTGAGCCTGTCCCTTGTCCCAGGCATTGGAGGGGACTGATCCAGATGGGGACATGGCTGGTGTGACACCCCCAGCCCTTGGCTGGCATGGGATCAGTGCCCTGGAAAAGATTTTCTCTCTGGAGCAGCAGCTTCATCCCTCTTGCTGTGGGGTGGGGACAGTCCCTGCCACCACCCCGGGAGATCAGGGGCTGCAGGATGGATCTGGCACATCCAAGAGTCCCTCCAGCCCTGGTCTGACCCCATGGAGCCCCTGGGACAGGGATAAAGTCTGGAGGAAGTTTCTCTTTTGGGACAAATCCAGGCAAGGGTGGCTTGGCTTGGGGGCTGGGATGGATTGGGAATGTGGGCTGTGATGGATGGGGAGGCAGCCCCAGGTCAGGAGGTGGGAGCTGCTGTCCTGAGTGATTTGTGGTTTCTGGGCTGGCAAACTCTGCCTTCCCTCCCCTCCATCCCGGTCAGACCAAGGGGAGCAGCCCCTCGTTCCTGGAGGAAGCAGGCACTCATTCCAGGGGGAGCAGTCCCAGGAGCAGCCCCTGGTTCCCGGGGAGGGGGAGCCAGGCACGGCTGGGGGCACGCAGAGCACTAATGATCCAAGCAGCACTAAATCCAAATAAACCCCGACTGCTCCCAAGATTTATGGCGTGAGCCTGACCTCAAACTGTCGGGGCTGCAGCTGGAGGGGTTACATCAGCACCTTGGGAATGGAGTGGGGAGGGGGCTTCTTCGGGAACAATATCCCAATGTCCCAAATGTCCCCCTGTGCACCAGGAACACCCAGATTGTTCCCAAGTCTTTGGGTCTTTGTGGAGCTTGGCTGGGGCTGGGCTGCAGGTGGGGTTCCCCCAGGTCTGGCCCTGCCTGTGGGGCTGTTGTGGGGTTTGTGCTGGTCCTGGCTGGGGCTTGTTCAGGTTTAGGGTAAGGTGGATGGATGGATGGGTGATGGATGGATGGATGGATGGATGGATGGATGGATGGATGGATGGATGATGGATGGATGGATGGATGATGGATGGATGGATGGATGGATGGATGGATGGATGGATGGATGCACAGATGGGTGTTGGACAGATGGGAGCTGCTGAGACAAGCTGGGACTTCCGTTCCCATTTCCTGCTCCAAGCCCAGAGCCAGGAGTCTGGAACGGCCTCATCTGGTTCCAATTTCAGGACGAACAAAGGGAATAGGGCCATGTGGCTCCCATCAGGGAGAAGCTTTGCAGGTCACACAGGGAGAATCCCACCCTCGGGAATGGGGAAGGGCTGGGGCACACTGGGCTCTCCTCATTTCTTGGGGAGCCTTGATACTTCTGGTGTAAAAACATCAAAAAGCAAATGAGAGTGATTCTCAGTGTTTCTTCCTGCACCCCTCAATCCTTGGCATTTTTCCTTGCCTTCCCATCAGTTTTGGTGACCTATCTCATATTTTTGGGCTGTGCAATTCCCAAGTCCCTGCAGATTTATTCTGCTGGATCACAAATTCCAGTGAGCTGCTAGTGAGCGTGTGTTGGGAATCCAGGATGGCACATCAGTTGTGGGACAAAGGCTGAATACTCCCAGAGATTTGGGAACAACAGGGGGTGTTTGGGACAGGCAGGATACATCCAGTGGCTGCTGAGGAGAGCTGGAACAGATCCAGCCAGACACAGCTCAGACACTTAAAAGCTCAACTCCCCCTGCCCTTCCGGAGCTGATGGATTCTCTCTCCTGGTGGGAGAAGGGATGTGGGGACAAAACGCGAGTCAAGTCCCAAATTTCTCTGCTTGACTGTTCAAGCTCCAAGCTGCAGCAAAAGCAAAGAAATCCCGAGCTGGTTTCGGGCGGTAAAATGCTCCGAGAGAGACAGGGACCCTTCAAGGCCTTGATTTGAAACTGAAGCTCGAACCTGGCTCGTTACATCTTGAAACATCCAATGCGATCTCGCAGATCAAAGCCGCCTTGTTTGCCTTGTAATGAGGTGTCAAAGCGTTTCCTTGCAACGCCGACAGGAGACACTTTGATCTGCAAAACAAGATGTTTAAGAGCGCTGCTAGCGAGGGCTCCCCGTGTTTTCGCAGCTCTGGGAGGCAGGGGAATATGTGAAGTCTGGTGTTGTTTCCTCTGGAGGCTTCCCAAGCTGTGGCAGCTGATGAGGTGTTGCTGTCACACCGGAGCCAGGACTCACAGGGAAATCATCGAGCCTGAACAGCAGCCAGCTGGAGAAGCAAGCCAAGCATTTTTCTTTCAGCTTCCAAAAAGAATTGGTGGGTTTTTCCCCCAGAAAAGGCCTTTTTGTCCATGGGAAATGCTGGAGTCGGTGTGAGCTCACTCTGAGTTTTTTTGGGGGTAAACACTGAGATTCTGAGTGGTTCACCTGGAGGCTGTTTGTGCTGCTGCTGCCTTGGCCTGGCTTTCCCCATGCCTCGTCCCACGAGGGGTAGCTGGGGTGTCACCTGGGTGGGGCTGGAGCCACTCACGTGTCCCTCTGGTCACAGGCTCAGCGCTGGCGCAATGAGAACTACGAGCGGCCCGTGGACCTGGAGGGCTCCGGGGATGATGACCCCTTTGGAGAAGATGAGCTGGACGACATCTACTCCGGCTCTGGCTCGGGGTGTGAGTAACTGGGAATGGTCCCTGGATGGTTGGAGGGTTCCTGGGATTCCTGGGAAGGGTCCCTGGCTGGGTATGGGGTTGGGGAGTTCCTGGGAAGGTCCTTGGCTGACTGTGAGGTTGGAGGGCTGGAGAGGGAATGTGAGGGAGGGAATTGCCCTTTATCCATCACTGGAGTTGTCCTCTGAGACAAAAGCATCGAGAGCTGTCCCAAAAGTTGGGCTCTATGTCCCAGTTCAGCCTCTGGTCTTGCTGGGCAGGACCAGCCCCTCCACAGACCCCAGAGAGGTCTTTGGCCACCACATGGGCACAGCCCTTGGTTTCTGCTGAGCCTGGGACCATCCGTGCTCTTGGATTTTGGGGGTGATGCCAGGGGAATGCACCAGCAGCAGCTTCACTCTTCCCTCTTGTCCCCGTTTCAGATTTTGAGCCGGAGCCAGGGCTGGACACGGCCGTGAGCCTGACCACGGACACGCTGGTGACGCTGCCCACCACGGCGGCCGTGCTGCCCGTCACCGCCGCCCAGCCCGTGGCAACGCCCCTGGAGCCGTCCCCCACCCCCCAGGACACCACCCCTGGGCAGGCCACCAGCGCCTTCCTCATCCCCAGGACCACAGCAGCACCGGTGGTGCCCAGCTGGAAAGCCACCACCACCACCAGCACCACAGCCAGCGAGCCCCCAACCACCACGACCACCACCACCACCACAGCCACCACCACCACAGAGGCCACCACCACCACCACCACCACGGAGGCCACCACGACCACAAGCAGCACCACTGTGGCCACGGCCAAGCCCACCACCATCCGGAGGTTCCTGCCCCCCTTGGCCACCAAGGCGGCCACCACCCGGGCCACCACCCTGGAGACCCCCACCACAGCCGTCCCCGAAACCAGCACGCCGACAGAGGTGGCCACGTCACGCCTTGTCCCCAGCAGCACGGCCAAGCCCAGGGCTCTGCCAAAGCCCAGCACCTCGAGGACTGCAGAGCTCCCCGAGAAAAGCACGGCATTGCCACCCACGGCCACCACACTGCCGCCCACAGAGGCCCCCCAGGTAGGAGGCCAGAGCCCTTCTCACCTGCCTGGGGCTCCTGGGCTCCGTGGAAGCCAAGCCGTGGCCACGGGAGGCCTTTGGTGTCCATCCATCCATCCTTGGCACTTGCTCTGAGGGAGGTGGAGGCGGGCTGGGCTCTTCCAGAGTGGACGTCTGGGGAGCTGGAAGGAGGTGAAGGGGGAGTTCAGCCCAGGCAGGGGTGCAGGCTCCTGGGGGCACCCAGGATGTGCCACCCACCCCGGTGACCCCGCACTGCCTTCTCCAGAGCGGCTTCCCCAGGCTGGAGGGCAGCGGTGCCACATCCCACGGGGACACAGCGACTTTCCTCGGGGTTTGGTGTCATGTCCCAGCTCCCGCCCCTCGCCGGGAGTCCCAAACTCTCCTCAGTTACGGCTTGATGGTGCATTTCCAGCCCATCGGGTGTCCTGAGCAGGAATTTCAGCTCCATCTCACATTCAGAGCCCCTCAGGGGCCCTTTGCAGCCGCTTTGACTGAAAGGTGGAGTGATTTGTCTAAACTACTCTCTCTTTTCCGCCTGCAAATGCGTGCTCGGAGCGCTCGGGGCTCTCGCTGACCTTCAATTAATCCCTGTCACAAACGCGGCCGCTCGTGGGAAGCGCTGAGCCGGCCCCGGGGCAGCGGGACATGGAGAGGGCTCCCACCCCCGCCCCAGACAGCTCCGGCTCACCCTGAATCCTGGCCCACCCTGAATCCTGCCTCATCCCGAATCCTGCTTTGTGACCGAGGCAGGCGGGAAGGAGCCGTTTGTCCCAGCAGGGAGGGATCCCCGGGATCGGGGATGCTCCAATTCCGCAGACACCGAGGGGCAAGGGGGAAGGTCCGGGGGGTTTGGTCCTGAGGGGATGTGCAGGAGGCAGCGAATGGATCAGGAAAGGGATGGAGGGGGTGGGATGGATGATATTTCCAGACAATCCTTGAGGCCGGGATCCCATCCTTGCCAAGGGAATTGGGCAGGGACAGCAGGGAGCTGGGCTGGGTGACAACCTTGTGGCCTGGGTGACAGCCCTGTGGCCTGTGTGACAGTTCTGTGGCCTGGGTGACAGCCCTGTGACCCTGGGTGACAAGGGCCCATCCTCCTGCTCCTGCCCTGTGCAGCAGGAAGGGGGGAAAGGGAGGGGGAAGGGAGCTCATCCAGCAGCATCCAATCCTTCCTCTTGCCATGCTGGTGTGGCATGGAGGTTGTGTCACATCCTGTTGGGAGTGAGTCACCTTCAAGCAGTGACATCCAGTCTGCCCTCTGGGGACAGAACCCAGTGCAGGGTCTGGGATATTGGGGAGAAATCCATCCCTGTAAGGTACAGGGTCTGGAATGGGATCTCTTTAGGAGAACTACAGGGAGCAGGTCCTGGGATGGGGACAGGGAATGGCCCAGCTCAGCCATGGTGGCCTCGGCCATTTGGTGACCAAGTCATGGTGTTGTGCTGTCACTGCAGTACAACTTCAGTGACACAGGGAAGGGACACCCCAATGTCATCCCCATGTCCCCCATGCTGTCCTTGGTCTGGTGATGTCCACCCTTTGGTCCTTGTCCCCTGCTCCATCTTGTCCTTTCTCCCAGATGGAGCCAGGGGAGGTGACAACAGCCCCCGACAAGGAGCCGGAGGTCCCGGCCAGCAGCGGCCCCAGCGGGGACTTCGAGATCCGGGAGGAGGAGGAGACGACTCGTCCCGACCTCGGGAACGAGGTGATGGCTGTGGTGACGCCGCCGGCGGGGCCGGGGCCCGGCAGGAACATGGAGACAGGACTGATGGACAACACGATAGACTCGGGCAACTCGGCTGCTCAGCTGCCCCAGAAAAACATCCTGGAGAGGAAAGAGGTGTTGATAGGTGAGATACAGGGCCGGGGGTTTGGGGGAGAGGGTTTGGGGGCACAGGGAGCTGGGCTGTCCCAGGGGAGGGGGCAGTCCTGGGAAGGGCATTGGGGTAACCCACATCCATCTCCTGAAATCGCTTTGTAGGCTCTCCCAGGGTCTCCGTGCCTTTACCAGGACAGCTCTGCACAATTTCCTTCCACTGAAATGGATTTCCAGGGAAAAAAAAGATCTTTTAGTATAAAATGTTCTGTGGTCATAGCTCAGCACCCAGTGCTGCTCCCAAACTTCCAAAGCGCAAACCAGGCTGGAATCCCAAATGAAACCCCCAAACTGCAGCAGTGCTGAGCCTGGTACAACCCACACCCACCTCCCAAAACTGCTCCATGGCTCTGCCGGGGGGTCCCAGAGGTCTCCAAGCCTTTACCAGGAACATTGTCCACAATTTGTTTGTGCTGAGATGGATTTCCAGGAACAAAATGGGATTTTTTTCCTGGAAATCCAAAGATGTGCTGCAGCGACCCAGCCGCTGCTGAGAGGCTGCTCCCAGATTTCCAGAGCACAAAACCTGGCTGGAATCCCAAAGGACACCCCCAAACTCTCTGTGCTGGAAGCCAGGCTGGGGCTGGCAGTGGCACTGAGGGTAGGAGGTGGCACTGATGGCCCAGAGGGGTGACACTGACGGCCAGGCCAGCGGGTGGCACTGATGGCAGGCCTGGGGCTGGCACTGATGGCTAGGTGTGACATGGCCAGGAGGGGACACTGATTGCAAGAGGGGTGACACTGATGACCAGGGGGATGGCAGCTGGGGGTGACACTGACAGCTGGGGGTGACACTGAAGGCCATGGGGGTGACACTGAGGACCAGAGGGGCAGCACTGATGGCCATGGGTGGCAGTGATGGCCGGGGGTGGCACTTAGAGCTGGGAAGGGTCAGCTGGTTACAGCTGATGGCTAGGGGTGACCCTGAGAGGCAGTGGTGGCACTGATGGTTAGAGGGGTGGCACTGAGGGGCCAGGGGGGTGCACTGACAGCCATGGGTGGAACTGATGGCTGCGGGTGGCACTGAGAGCTGGGGGTGGCACTGACAGCTGTGGGTGGCACTGATGGCCGCGGGTGGCACTGACACCCGTGGGTGGAACTGATGGCTGCGGGTGGCACTGAGAGCTGGGGGTGGCACTGAGAGCTGGGGGTGGCACTGATGGCTGCGGGTGGCACTGAGAGCTGGGGGTGGCACTGATGGCTGGGGGTGGCACTGATGGCCGTGGGTGGCACTGAGAGCTGGGGGTGGCACTGAGAGCTGGGGGTGGCACTGATGGCTGGGGGTGGCACTGATGGCCGTGGGTGGCACTGAGAGCTGGGGGTGGCACTGAGAGCTGGGGGTGGCACTGATGGCTGCGGGTGGCACTAATGGCCGTGGGTGGCACTGACAGCCGTGTCCCCTGTGCGTTGTTGCAGCGGTCATCGTGGGTGGCGTGGTGGGCGCCCTTTTCGCCGCCTTCCTGGTGATGCTGCTCATCTACCGCATGAAGAAGAAGGACGAGGGCAGCTACACCCTGGAGGAGCCCAAGCAGGCCAACGTCACCTACCAGAAGCCGGACAAGCAGGAGGAGTTCTACGCGTAGACGGAGAGCCCGGAGTGCCTCACGCTTCCTCCCTCCCTCCCTCCCCGCTCCAAACCCTCCCCCTCCTCTTCTCCATCCAGTCTCTCTCTCTCCTCCCTCTTCTCTCTCTTTTTTTGGGATCAGACTGTGAATTTTTAAAAGCAAAACCTGCAGCGGCTGAAGGAGGAAACGTGTCCTTGGCATGGGGGGCACGGGGTGCCCGGAGCAGCGCCATGGTCACACTGAGCTTGCTTGGGTCACACTGAGCAGTGCCAAGGTGACACCGAGCAGTACCACGGTCACACCGAGCAGCGCCTGGGTCACACTGAGCACCCCGAGGTCACACCGAGCAGCACCACAGTGACACCGAGCAGTGCTGCGGTCACACTGAGTGTGCCCAGGTCACACTGAGCAATACCAGGGTCACACCGAGCTGCGCCGAGGTGACACCGAGCAGTGCCTGGGTCACACTAAGCAGCACCAAGGTGACACTGAGCACTGTTGAGGTGACACTAAGCACCCTGAGGTCACATGGAGCAGCACCGCAATGACACCGAGCAGTACCACGGTCACACTGAGCACCCCAAGGTGACACCAAGCAGTGCTGCTGTCACACCAAGCGCACTCAGGTCACACCAAGCAGTACCACAGTCACACCGAGCAGCGCCGAGGTGACACCGAGCTCTGCCAAGGTCACACCAAGCACCCCGAGGTGACACTGAGCAGCACTGAGATCACACTGAGCACTGCCAAGGTGACACCAAGCAGCACCGAGGTGACACCGAGCACCGCTGGCCTTTCTGCTGGCGGGAGGGACGGGACACAGAGCCGATGCCAAGGAGCTGATGCCAGGGCAGCCGTGCCTGGGAATGCCCTGGAGAGCATGGGATGGGCTGCCCACGGTGCCTGGAGCTCAACTGGACTTTCCCCACCGCCACCACCACGAACTCTGGGATTCAGACACCTCCTGCCAGCCCTGGGGCACAGGGGGTTTGCTTTGGATTTATTGCCCTTTTTTCCCCCGTCCATAAAGGAGGGAGATTTCCTTCCCTTTGTCTCATCTTTATTTTTTGGTTTTCCTTTGGAATGGGGTTGGTCGCCCTGCAGGAATGCCCTTCTGCTGGAAGAGAGAACCTGACTCTCCAACACTCCTGGAACCTTGGGAAAAGCACAAGGGGCTGGAATACCTGGGGTTCGCTCCTGAAGAGGGGAAAAAAGGAAATAAATACAAATGCTGGGAATGATCCCTTTGGATCAACATTCCGGAGAGCTTGTGGAGCTGCACTGGGGCATCCCAGGCTGCTGCCATCTGGCCACCCCCTGGAATCTCTTGGATCCACACCTGGCTGAGGGGTTTGGCCAGGAAGGGACTTGGCTTGGGCTGGGTTTTCACTGTGACCACTAAAGCTCGGCTTTGCGGGACATTCCTTTGGGAGGAGCTGGGACTGCAGGAGCTGAATCCTGTCCCTGGCTCTTTCAGAGGGGATAACAGAGCTCTGCAAGCGTGGGATGCAGCCTAAGGGAGGAAATCCAAGCAGGGACCATCCCTGTCCCATCAGGGTCCGACAGGGATCCCACTGGCTCCAGAGGTGAGGAAGGGGAAGCAGAGCCATGGCTCAGCCCAGGGCTGGTTGGACCATTGGAAAGATCCCAAAATCAATGGAAACGCCCAGGATTGATGGTTTTCCTTTGTGTTTTGAATCCCCAGGATTGATGGTTTTCCTTCACTGGTGTTTAAATCCCAGCACAACCCATGGGGCCAGAGAGAACCGGATCCTGACACCCCAGGTGTCCCATCTGAGGCTGCCCAGGGTGCAGATTAATTACTTCAGATATTTCAATTAAGGTGTTTCAATGAGGTGGCTCTTAATTAGCTGGAGCCCTGCTTGTGGCTTTTGTTGTCACAATGGTCGTGATCTCGAAGGGGTCCCCTGGAGACTTTTGATTTGCTCTTGGAACAATTCAAATGGGAAAATCTTTGGGGAAAAATTGTTGCTTTGTGAATTAACAGAGCCAGGGACACTTTGGCCCCTGAGGAGGTTGGGGGATTTAGTGTTTCATGGCCCTGGTGGGGGTTACAAGACAGAAGAACTTCACCGTGGAAGGGATTTGAGGCCAGAAGAATATTTTGAATATATATAAATACATATCTCCACTGCTGTACACCACGGTAACACAGGTGTGGAAGGAAATGAAATCCCTGGGATTTCTCATTACTCTGGGATGCTCATGTGGGATTTCAAGTCGGGAAGTTGGGAGCTTTGGGCTGCTTTTTCCTGGGATACAACCCAAAATGACGACCTGGCTTTACTTCCAGATAGGGAACAGGGCTCCACCATGGATCAGCTCTAAATCCTCATTCTTGAGCTGTCAGCCTCAAAATCCTCGTGGTTTAGGTTCTTGGAGCTTGGAGCTTGGAGAAGGCCCTGCTGGATGTTTGGGGTGGTGATTCTGGGAGTGACCATTTCTGTGTCCATCCTGGAGGGAGGATGAGGATGAGGATGAGGATAAGGATGAAGGATGAGGATGCTCCAAAGGAGGGAACACACTCAGAAGGAGCCTGGTGCCAACCCAGAGCCACCTTGTGCTGCTCCGGAGAGAGTTTGGACTCCTGATCTGATGATTTAGAGGATTTTGGCCCTGTTGTGATCACACAAAGGGGAGTGGCACAAGTCAAGGTCACCAAGGTCACCCAAAATCCTCATCTTTTGGGAAAACCTGGATTTAATCTTTGGAGCTTGCTTAAAAAAAAAAAAAATCCCTGCCAGCTTAATCATTTTAATGCTGCTTTTCAGAGCTGCCTCCTTAATCTTCTTCATTCCATTTTTTCCTCGTATTTAATAGTCTGAAGTTCCATAATACAATTTTTTTACTCACTCAAGCTTAACCTTGTCCTTCTCAGCTGGTGTTAGGTTGTAATCCCGGCACTTAAATCCATCACAGCTTCAGGAGTGAGGGAAGCTGGAGGTGGGAGGGTGAGAGAAGTCTGGGCAGGGCTTCTGCAGTTATTAAAATATGAGATAAACACAATTAAAAAAGGTGAAGGCAACTAAACTGCTAATCAGAAGTGATCAAATAATTCACTGTTTAACTCTTGCTTCCACACTTTTGCTCTCCACCTGAAGAGGGAGGTGAGCTCCAGGAGAACTTTTTGGGTTTGGAACCAACTTTTTGTGCTTGTGCAATGATGCCACAGCCTCTTGTGTCACCTCAGCTCCACGGGGGCTGTTGGAGTTGATGTCTGAAGGGAAAAAAACATCCTCTCGTGCTGGAGGATGTGACCCTGTGCCTCCCTCCAAGGAGTTGGGATGGAGCTGACTATGGGCAGGATTTTCTGGGGAAGTCCGTCTCCCCAAAAACTCCTGGGTAAAGCCATTTCTCCATGAGCAGAGCCACAGGGATGGGTAAAACCTGAGGGGTGGTGCCTGGTCCAGGTGCTTGCTCCAGGGCTTTCCAGGGATTCCTGGTGGGAACACAGATGGGGGAGAGGCGAGGAGGCTCCACACAGGAGCTTCCAGCTTCACCCAGAGCAGATTTTTGGGAATATGAACTCGAGTGGAAGTGTCTCCAGCATCTTCCTTTCCTAAAGCCAAGTCTGGCATTGTCCCCTCCGCCCAAATTCCCATCCCTCATGGTGATCCCAGCCAGGAGCAGCTGGAGCAGTGCCCAGATGTGCTGGTAATTCCAGCTGTGCTCCCCAAGGGATTTTTCCATGGCTTTTCCATTTCTTTTCTGCCTGTTCCTGTGTGTGTGTGTGATGTGCTGGAACCGCAGGGAGAGCCTTGGCTCTTCCAGCTGGATAATTTTAGGAGTTTCTGGAATTGCAGGGTGGTGTGGGCTGCTCTGCCAGCTGTGCCAGCCTTGGGCTCTCCCTGCTGGAATTGCAGCAGGAGAATGATGGAGAATATCCAGCAGGAGAATGATGGAGAATATCCAGCAGGAGAACAGCCAGAACTCCTAGGCCACATCCAAAGGGAAGGGAAGAGCAGAGAGCCCAAACCAGGGCCGAATGGGGAGTTTGGGCAGGGCATGGAAGGGGCCCAGCAGCAGCAGGACCTGGCTCTGGGTGGGTTTTGCAGGGATGGGAGTTGTTCCTAAGCTCCAAAAATCTCTCTGATCTTGGATCTTTCCATAGAAAGCACCAGGTGCCTGTGTTGGGATGGAATTGTCCCTTAGCTCCAAAAGTCTCTCTGATTTTGGACCTTTCCAGAATGAGCTGTGCTGGGGGAATCCAGCTGCAGGGACGGGGATGGCTTGGGCTGGGTGACTGCCAGCATGGGCTGGTTGCCTCAAATTTCCCCTCTCCCTCCCCCATTTCCCTGACTATCCCTGTCTGGGAGTTCCTTTGCCTCATCTCAGGTCCAGCTCCAGCATTCTGAGCTCTCCCTGCTGTGAATTCCCAGCTCAGTTCCTTCCACAGGAACAAACCCACCAGCTGAGAACTGGAATGGATTTTTAATTCCTTTTTTCTCCCTTAACCACCCTTGTCATGATCTTTTCCGTGCTCCAAGGTTTTCTGCCAGGCTCTGAAGTAACTCTGAGCTTTCAATCCAGAAAGGTTTGGTGGGAATGAGCTCCCTGGGATCCCCGGGAGCGGGGCTGGGGGTGTCTGTGTGTGTATATAGTGTGTGTATGTAATTAATGTATATGTAGAGATGTATAGACGGGCACGGGATTGGCGGGCTCTGCTCCTGAGGGAGAAAAGGAGGAGGAAAAAGAGGAAATGGAGGAGGAAAAAGAGGAAAAGGAGGAGGATTTGTCCTCCAGCACCACGTGCTGGGCTCTGCAGCCCTTGGCCCCTGTCCCAAGGAATGTGGGATTCAGCCTCATTCCCTGTCCCAAGGGATGCAGGATTCCCTGCCCAAGGGATGTGGGATTTCATGTCCCAACAAATTCAGGACTCAGCCTTGGCCCTGCTCCCAAGGGATGTGGGTTTCCCTGTCCCAAAGGATGTGGGATTCAGCCTCCATCCCTGTCCTAAAGGATGTGGGGCTCCCCCTCATTTCCTGTCCCAAGGGATGCAGGATTCCACCTCTCCAGTTCCTGCTACTTCTCCCTCCCCTCTCTGCCCTTCACATCCTCCCAATCCCAGTCCTGGTCCCAGTCCTGGTCCCAGTCCTGATCCCGATCCTAGTGCCAATCCCAGTCCTGATCCTGAACCTGATCCCAATCCTGATCCCAGTCCTGATCCTGATCCCAATCCCAGTCACAATCCCAGTCCTGATCCTGATCCCAATCCCAATCCTAGTCCAGTCCTGATCCCAGTCCCAGTCCTGATCCCAGTCCCAGTCCCGGTCTGGGTGGGTTGGGATCCGGAGCCTTTTGCCACTGCATGGCCGGAGCAGATCCGGGCTGGGATCCCGGGGTGGATCCAAAGCCCCGCGAGCTCCGGAGCCTCCCCAGTCCTGGTGCCGGCAGCTCCCCCTTCTCTTAGAGGAGCCTCGGTCTGCAGATCCCAACCTTTTATTTCTATGTTTATTTTTCCCATTATTTTGATTTTTTGTGTAAAAAAACCCTGATTTTTTCACATCCCACATTCCAGCATTTCTCCCAGGACCTCCAGGGCTCCAGGGATTTTTCCTGCAGGAATTCCCCCGATGAGGATCCCCCCTGGCCGATGTCACCCCAGCCCAGCTGACAATCAAACCAGACTCCCGAAAAACAGGAATCCATCACAGTTTGATAGAAAAACTTTTTAAAATCCCCCCTTCTTTCTCACCACCACATCTCCAGGATAAACCATCACCCATACTCCTCCTGTAAATAAACATCGAACCTTCTTGTATAAATTAAAAATAAAATAATTTAAAAAATACAAAAAAAAAAAATCCATTGATAAACATCTCAAAAATAAAATTAAAAAAAAAATCTCCCTTTCCAGAAGATTGAAGTAATTCCAACTTCACTTTTTTTTGGAGTTGATTTCCAATCCCCATAGGAGAACAAAGCAAGGATCTGGAACACTGCAAATGTTGGAGCTTTCAATGAATCCGGGAGGGAAAAAAAAATGCATGTAAATATTTTTAATAGGAGACATATCTTAAACAGAACTTTTTTTGTATGTACATAACTCTCCTAGAGTTTAGTACTGAAATGGCTTCATAGTGTCTGTTTCAAAAAGGAAAGGAAAAGAAAATGTTTGTTAATTGTTTTTGTTCTTCCTCAATGGCCAAAACTTTAAAAATAATTACAAAAAAAAAGACTCTAAAAATAATCTTTGCCAATGGATCTAGCACTGTAATGGTACTGTCTATTTTTTTTAATTATTTCTGTGCTGTGCCCATTTATAAAATGAGGAAAAGATAAAAAAATAAAGTCATTTAAACATTGTCTGCCCAGGGCCTGGCCTGAGTTCTTGATGCCAGCTGCCCTGGGCCTGGTCATGCCCTGGGAGCAGAGGGAGAAGGTTCTGCCTGGTCCTGGGCCCATCAGGGTGGGGTTAATGAATGGTTTCCATGGCAACTGCAGTGACGCTGAGGAGGCTGAAATATTCCAGCACAGCCATGGATGATCCCAGTGCAGCCCTGGACTGTCCCAGTACAGCCTGGACCATCCCAGCACAGTCCTGGACACTCCCACCAGAGCCCTTGATGATCCCAGTACAGCCCTGGGCCATCCCAGGACAGCCTGGAAATGCTCCCCTGGAGAGGAGAAGGCTCCAGGGAGAGCTCAGAGCCCTGGCAGGGCCTGAAGGGGCTCCAGGAGAGCTGCAGAGGGACTGGGGACAAGGATGGAGGGACAGGACACAGGCAATGGCTGCCACTGCCAGAGGGCAGCCATGGATGGGATCTTGGGAATTGGGAATTGTTCCCTGGCAGGGTGGGGAGGGGCTGGGCTGGAATTGCCAGAGCAGCTGTGGCTGCTCCTGGATCCCTGGCAGTGCCCAAGGCCAGGCTGGACACTGGGGCTGGGAGCACCTGGGACAGTGGGAGGTGTCCCTGCCAGGGCAAGAATGGGATGGGCTTTAAAGTCCCTTCCAACCCAAACCATTTCATGGTTCTGTGATTCCTTGATTCTTTAGGAAAGCCTCCTGACAGAGGTAGGGAACACCCCCTTCTCTCACAGCCTGGGGATCTCTCCAGGTCTGTCCAAACTGACATGGCAGGAGGAGCTGCTGGGTGATCCTTGCATCCCACACCAGAAATCCTCTTGGGCTGCACTTGGCCTCCCTAAGGATGCCCTGGATGTCTTTATCCAGCTCCTGCCAGGCCAGACCTCCCTGGATCCATCCCTGGAGCAGCAGGCAGGGTTTGGATGTCCCCATGCTGCCCTTGGAGCCATCCCCAGTTCCAATGCCAAAGCCCAGGAGGCTCTCCGAAATATTCTCCCAGCCCCAGTGATGTTCTGCTGGCCTGAAATCCAGGGAACGTCCTTCTCTTTGGGCTTGGGGAATGGGTTTTTATGACCCTGCTTCCCTCAGGAAGTGCCTCACCCCCTAAGGGATTCAGCAGCTGGATATCCCAGCCCTCAGCCTCCAGCAGACAAATCCCACCCTCCTGGGAGCAGCTCAGGAACCCTCCTGGATGGCCACAGCACCAGAGCCCCAAATCCCTCCCTTTTCAGCCCATTTCCCAGAGTGGGGCAGTTCCATCAGCAATCCCTGCCTGCAGCAGCAGCTTGGCATTCCCGGCAGGAAGGGCCCTAATCCCGGCTTCCAGCCCGTCCCAACCCCAATAATGACCCCACTGTGCTGTGCTCCTGCATTTGGCAGAGCAGAAATGAGCAACTGCCTGCCTGAGGTGTTGGAATTTGGGCTGAAGGCTGGAAACAGCCTCTGATTATATCCCAATCCCCATTTTTTATTTATTTTCCTCCCCAACGGCTCTTACAGGAATTTTCCATTCCTGCGGTGCAGTTGCAGACCCCAGGATTTACCAGGACAACCCCAAATGTGGCTTATTTGGAATTTTTTTTGCACCCTGTGATTCAGCCTCTATAAATCTCTGTGATGTGAGCACAGCACACAAAACAACACCAAGATTGGGATTTCACCTGGAAAATGAATGGCCCAAAGGCCCCGAGCCCTTGGTGGCTGACAGGGATTTTAGGGAGCAGCCACACCTGAGTGGCCAGGTGACCACCTTGGGGACACACCGCTGGAAAGGGTCCTCAGCTGTCAGCCCAGAGCTGTGGAGGGTCCTCAGTGGGTCCCAAATCCTCCCTGAGCTTTTCTGGATACCCTAAATGAAGAGGATTTATCCCTTGCTTTGACCTGCTGCTCCCAAGGCTCATCCCAGGAACTGCTGCTCTACTCCTGCCTCGCTCTGTGGACATGCTTTCCCATGGACACCTCCTCCTGTCTCCCTGGAAAATCCAAATCCCATTTCAGAACCCTCTGCATTCCTGGACATAAACAACCCCTCCCCATCCTCATTCCCACCTCTTCCCGCTTCTCCCACCCTCTGCGGCTCCACAAATCCTCCTCCACGTGTTTCTTCCCACCTTTTTTATCTCCTGGCCCTTTTCCCTGGCTTTCCAAGGACAGGAAGCCCTTTAGGACAAAGAGCACTGAAATCCCAGCGGGAATGGCCGGATACAGCTCCTTGTCCTGCTCTGGGGGAGCGATGGATATCTGGGCACGGCGACACTCCGAGGATTTTCGGGCCATTGTTCAGGATTGGAGGCAAAAAGCAGAATTCATGCCCCAGGAATTCCAGCATTTCCTGAGCCCCAGTGGTTATTCCAGCAGCTGAGCCAACATTCCCTGGTATTTACCTGCTCCAGGACAATCGGCAGTGGGAATGCACCTTTGGGAATTGTGTCCCTCCTATTCCCACCTGCTTCCTGCCCTCCAATTGTTCTTCCCGAGGCTGAATCCATCCCTGAGCAGGGACAGGACAGTTTGCCCCGTGTCCTACATCCCCGAGGACAGAGAATTCCCTAAGGGAGTATTTCCCACTATAGAAACACTCAGTGTTTATCCAGGACTGTTGGAGCCCGGACATTTGGTGCCTGGATTTGCATTCCATGAGGAATTGTGCCCGCTGACGAATCTGTGTTCGATCTAACGAGGAACGAAGCCAATTAAAAATAATGGGGAGCCTGAGCTGCTGCCTGGAACAAAACAATGATAATTATAACTCTAATAAAGACAAAACCCATCACAGAATTCCCACTTAGATCAAATCCAAACCTTCTGAGCAGATCCTACCTCCCCCAGTTTTTGTAACCCTCTCCCATCCCCACAGAGTTTCTGGGAATGGGGAATGGGAACAGCTGCTCCTGATAAAGCTCCCACCCCATTTCCTCCCAGAATTCAATGAATTCCAGAGGGAAAGGTGAGCATTGCTCCCACCATGGATGAGGATTCCTGGCATTCCCATGGGATTTCTCCCTGGATTCTGCCAACTGAGTCACGGGAAGGCTTCAAACCAGGAGCAGGGATGGATACTGGGAAGGAACTCTGGCTGGCAGGGTGGGGAGGGGCTGGGCTGGAATTGCCAGAGCAGCTGTGGCTGCCCCTGGATCCCTGGCAGTGCCCAAGGCCAGGCTGGACACTGGGCTGGGAGCACGTGGGACAGTGGGAGGTGTCCCTGCCATGGCAAGAATGGGATGAGCTTTAAGGTCCCTTCCAACCCAAACCATTCCATGGTTCTGTGATTTGTTGATTCTTTAGGAAAGCCTCCTGACAGAGGTGGGGGACACCTCCCTTCTCTCACAGCCTGGGGATCTCTCCAGGTCTGTCCAAACTGACCTGGCAGGAGGAGCTGCTGGGTGATCCTTCCACCCCCAAAATCCTCAGCATTCCCTTTAAACAACACACCTGGGGAAGTTTGGAAGTGCTTGAGACACCTGCTGGACCCCTCAAGATCCAGCTGGATCCCCCCCCTCCCAAAACCCTTAAACAGGGCAGGAGCTCATTTTGGGAATGTGAGATGAGATCTCCGTGTGGAGACGTCCACTCCAGCTGCCCATCACAGCATTAAACAATCCCTGGGATGTTCCTCACAGGGCAGGAGGGACTTTTGCCAGGAATGTTGCAGCTTTGCAGCCCAAGGTCGACAAATGGGGGATTTGATCCTTTTGAAACCCCCCCATGGATTCCCACAGAATGCCCTGGGAATGGGCAGGATCCCCCACCCTGACAGAGAATTTGAGGGGCAGCAGGAGAAGAACTCAGATGCCCCTTCCTGCCCTGTCTGGAGCATTCTGCAGGAATTCCAGCTCGGATTTGAATTACTGAACCTGTTGGAAATGTGCTTTTTTTTCTCCCCTTATTCCCTCACCTGTGTCTCCTGCAAACATTCCCGGCTCTGCTGGCTATTTTTAGATGCCGGGAATTAACACCTTGATTTGCATTTTCCCTTGGTGTGGCCGCAGCTCAAAGAGCTTTCAGGGTAATTGGATAATGACAGGGCTCCCAGCAGCCGAGGCGGTGACAAATCGCTACACCTGGGTCACAGGAGGGGCTGTGAGGGACCTGCAGTGCCCCCAGGGAGCAGCTGGAAGAGGGCAACAGCAGGCATTTGGGACAGAGAGGGAATTTTTTTGAGCAAAATCCTAAAAATCCTGCTGAAACCAGGAGTTTTTGTGAGTTTTAGGCTTTTGGGCTGAGCTGTTTCTTTGGAAAACTGAGGCCCAGACAGGGATTTCTCTCCAATCCCCCTAATCCAATATTTTCCCTCCTGACATCAGCTGGGGATGCAGATGGGAATGGGAACGACTCCTTCTGCTGCTCCCTGAGCTGGAGCCGAGGTTTCCTCTTGGCAGGGCTGGTCTGGAGTCGATTCCTGCTGGGAACCTCAGGTCCTGTGCCCAGTGGGGCTCAGCTTTCAGGCTGAACCCACATTACTGTTCCCCAAGGAACTTCTGGGGCTCTGGCCCAACCCTTGGAATCCAAAACAGGGCAAGAGCAGCCAGAATCTGTGAAAAAGCTCAAAAACCAGCTGGTTTTCAGGGATTTCTTTTCTGTGTGTCTTGGAATCACGGACTCCTTCAGCTTGGAAAAGATCAGGGAGTCCAGCCTTTAACCCTGCCAAGGCCAGCGCTGACCATGTCCCCACCATGTTCCCAAGTGCCACAGGCACAGGGCTGTTAAATCCCTCCAGGGATGGGGATCCACCCCTGCCCTGCCTGGACAGCCCTTTCCATGGAGAATTCTTCCCAAATAACCACCCTGAGCCTGCCCTGGCCCAGCCTGAGGCTGTTCCCTCTCCTCCTGCCCCTGTTCCCTGGGAGAGGGGTGGATGTCACCTGAGAAGTGGTGCCCTGGGGAGGGATGTCCCAAACCTGATGTTCTGAGGTCTGCACATCTCCATAGGAGAACCTGGAGGGTGCTTTGGGTAGGGAGCACAAAGCCCCGATTGCTGTGGGATGTCCAGAGTGTGTTCCTTGTTCTCCTGCTCCACCCAAAAGGATTTTGGATCACACTCTTCCCATCTCACCTTCCACTTCTGCTCTGAAAAAACCCTTATTCAGATCCTTAAATTCTTCTCCATGCTGCAGCCACTTCTCCTATAAGGTCATGGAACTCTGTAATGGTTTGGGTTGGAAAGGAGCTCAAAGCCCCTCCAGTGCCACCCCTGCCCTGCCAGGGACACCTCCCACTGTCCCAGGTGCTCCCAGCCCCAGTGTCCAGCCTGGCCTTGGGCACTGCCAGGGATCCAGGGGCAGCCACAGCTGCTCTGGCAATTCCAGCCCAGCCCCTCCCCACCCTGCCAGGCAACAATTCCCAATTCCCAAGATGCCATCCATGGCTGCCCTCTGGCAGTGGCAGCCATTCCCTGTGTCCTGTCCCTCCATCCTTGTCCCCAGTCCCTCTGCAGCTCTCCTGGAGCCCCTTCAGGCCCTGCCAGGGCTCTGAGCTCTCCCTGGAGCCTTCTCCTCTGCAGGTGAATAGACAGGAGCAACGTGGGACAGCAGAAAGTGCCCCTTCCCTTCCCTTCCCTTCCCTTCCCTTCCCTTCCCTTCCCTTCCCTTCCCTTCCCTTCCCTTCCCTTCCCTTCCCTTCCCTTCCCTTCCCTTCCCTTCCCTTCCCTTCCCTTCCCTTCCCTTCCCTTCCCTTCCCTTCCCTTCCCTTCCCTTCCCTTCCCTTCCCTTCCCTTCCCTTCCCTTCCCTTCCCTTCCCTTCCCTTCCCTTCCCTTCCCTTCCCTTCCCTTCCCGCTCTCCAGACCCCTTTGGACATTTTTGGAGCCTCACTCTGGGTGAGTTGAGCAGGTTCCAACAACCATGACAGAAACCAGACACTTCCACAAGAAAAAAAAAATAAAATTCCCAAACCACAACATCTGGGGCAGTTCTGGAAAATAAAAGGAGATTCTTCCTTGATTTTTTTTTTTTTTTTTTTTTTTTTTGTGGTGGGGGGAACAAGACTCCCACCAGCAACACAACAAAAACCTTCTGAGCCTTTTCCATGTGGCTGGGATTTCCTGCCTTTGGCATGGGATGCTCAGGGAGCTGCTGTGCTGGGACCTTTCCTGATGTTTCCCAAACAAGAGATGCTTGGAAAACAAGAGGGACCAAGTGATGCCTGCCTGATCCTGAATTGTCTTCAAAAGTGACCTGCAGGAACAGCTCTGGGAATGCCACTGGGACAGCAGCTCCTGGATCTGCTGGGGAGCCCAGATTTATCCCACTGGGATTTATCCCACAGGGATGGCTCCTGGACTTTGGGTAAAGCCTGGATTTATCTCACTGGGATGGCAGGGATGGCTCCTGGACTTTGGGTAAAGCCTGGATTTATCTCACTGGGATGGCAGGGATGGCTCCTGGCTCTGCCTGGATTTATCCCCCAGTACCGAGTGACTCCGGAACCCTTTCGAATAAGGATGCTCAGAGGGAGATGCCTCTTCCCAGACATTTGGCTCCCAGTCTCACCACATCCCTGCCACCCATGTGGAATTCCTCTCATTCCTGGCCAGGATCCTGGGGAAAAACCAGCTTTGAACACCAGGCCCCCAAACTGCCGCTTTTCATGTCAAGCCTTGGAGAGGGATTTGCTTTGGAGTCTGTTCCTGTGATCCCAAAAGGGCCATTCCTCAGTCACTTCCTGATCTACACATCTTGGAGCCACATCCCAGGTGGAATTTCTCTTCCCAAACCCCCCATGTGGATGTAACTCATGGCAGGGACTCTGCCAGCAGCTTGTGAGGGAGGATGGTGAGGAGATGCAGCCATCCCTCCTCCTGACTTCTCTGGAAAACAAGGGAAAAACAGGGAATGAACCCCAAATCCAACCCTACCACATTGCTTATCCATGGAACTAATGATGTGGGATGGTATAAAAAGGATCAGGGACACAGCAGGTGCCCAGAGAAGCTGTGGATGCCTCTGGAATTGTCCAAGGCAGCTTGGATGGGGCTTGGAGCAGCATGGGATAGTGGGAGGTGTCCCTGCCCTTGGCAATGGGATGGGCTTTAGGGTCCTTCCCAACCCAAACCATTCCATGAGGATGCCATGCCAGGGACCTTCGGGCACTGGGCAGGCGAAAGGTGCAGGGGCTGGGGCTCAGCAGCTCCCTCTGGAATACAGATGGATCAGGGAAATGCAGCAAATGGGGTTTTCCCAGCAGTTTGGGGTGTTGGAAAGCAGCAGCAGGGAAATGCTGCGGGGAAAAACCTGTGGGGCACGGGGGACCCCAAACCTGGCATTCCCAGCTCCCCTGGCACCTCCCAGCCCATGGAACTGGGAGCAGGGGAGCAGTGGGTGCGGGGCTGAGCCCCGGGGGCTTTAAGGGATCCCAGAGCAGCTCCTGCTGTGGGCTCTGGGCTGATCCCATTGCATTCCCGGCTCAAAGGGAGCTCTGTGGGGCCGGGAAAGCCTCGGGAAGGGCTCCGCATGGAACTGGAGCCAGCCAAGGGCGGTGGTGGCTCCGTTTGAAGCGCCAGCGCTGCGGCTGGATGGGGTCGGGGGTGTTCCCGAAGGGGGAAGGGAGGTTGGTGTTTTCCCAGCGATTTTGCCTTTCAAGTGCAGCCGGCACTGCTCTGCCTTTGATGCCGGCGCTCCCAGCTGGAGCTCAGCCTTGGTGATGGAGGCAGGAAGGGATTCATCCAGCCCGGGCAGTGGGATGGTGGCAGGGACAGCACTACGAGCTCCCATTCACAACCCTAACTCAATTAATTCCTCACCTAAATTAATTTCTAACCCCCACGTCTCAAGTGTTACCAGACAATTAAGTGCAAGAGTAATGGTTTTATCAAATCCTTGCAAGCCAACATGAGCTGGAGCAGAGCCACGGACAGCCTAAAGCTTTGCTGAAGGTGAATTCAGCACTTCAAAGCATCATTGACTTGGGAAGCAGCGAGTGGCACCCACTGGAGTTCTGCAAATCACCCGAGGGGCTGAGCCAGTCTCCTCCAGTGACTGCACAAATGAACCAGACTGCAGGCAGCACAGTGCTGATGGGACATTTCCCACATTGTCTTAGGCTGACAGATTTACCTGGGGTGTGTGCTCTGTCCCCACCTGTCAGAGCTGGGCAGTTCTCTGCTGTTCTTTGGGCACTTTTCTTTCTCTCTCCCACAGCCAATCCTCCCTCCAGGAGATCTCTGCTCTTCATGGCCACTGAGTGTCCCTGCATGGCTGAGAAAATTCCAGCATCCCACTGGGAGATGCTGCGCCCAGGGCAGGAGCCAAGCATTCCTACCTGGATCCAATCTGAGCCTGGAACAGCACAGCAGCCTTTGCCCACTGCATGCCCAGAGGAGCAGCTTTCTCCTGCCCTGCATTGCCAGAGGAAGAGCAGGCCCATCTCCAGCAGCCCTGGAGCTGCAGAGGAAAACTGCAGCCTTGTGCAGGATCCCTGCTCCAGCAGAAGCACAGCTGGCACTGCAGGAGGGCTGAGCCCCCATGGGATGGGACTGTGCCACCACCCTGACCCACAGGGGCTCAGCGCCTCCTCTGACAGTGTTGGTTTGTATTACTGCATTTTTGTTTTACTTTTTTTCCTTGTAAAGAACTGTTATTCCTGCTGCCATATCTTTTCCTGAGAGTCCCTTAATTTCAAAATTACAATAATTCAGAGGAAGGAGGTTTACATTTTCCATTTCAAGGGGGGCTCCTGCCTTCCTCAGCAGATACCTGGCTGTTCAAACCAAGACACACATGTGTTAGTGTAACCATTTCTATCAAACAAAGACAAGGGAAATGTTTGTGTATTGATTCTGTAAATGCATAGTGCCTTCTCTTTTGAATTTTACATCACTCAATGAATTTACATAAAATAATTTCAACTTTTATAAGAGAAGGATAAGAAATAAAACAGATAGAAGGAATTTGCTTTTCCATATGTTTTTAGTTCATGACATATTTATAACATTGACTTCATTAAAGAATATTAAAATATGTAGACACAAGGCTTTCTCATGGAAATAAACAAACAACTGCTTGGTTTAAGTTTAGGGTCACTACCTCTGAAAACCAAAGAGAAATCCTGGAAAAGGGAGCAAGCTTGGTTTGCCAAACCTCTGCCAGCCCGTGCCCTGGGGACAAAAAACTGTCAGTGTTGAGTCAGAGATGGCACAGAGTCAGATCAGAAGGCAAAGTGGCAAAAGCCTCCTTTATTTCATCTTCTCTTCTTTCATATCTTATTTCTCTACAGGTGGACCTGATTGGTCATTTAATGAATGCATTTCACCTGATTGGCTAATTAACAAGACACCCCATTTGTAAACAACTTTATGAGAAAAACAGCAAAACAGATTGTTAGAAAAACACCACCTGCAGGTGGTTTTAATATTTGGCTATCACTGTTTATCTCCAGCTCCCTAAAGCTTCCCAGGCTGATTCTGGGAAATCTTATCTAGCTTTCTCTGTCTCTGACCAGGCTATCACATCTAGAAAAAACTCCTGCCAGACCCATCCCAGCTTCCCAGTCATCCTTCCCCATGCAAATCCTGGGATGTGATTCCAGCAGCTCCCAGCATTGCTCCCGGAGGGCTCAGCTGGGAATTGGCGCTCCTGTAATTGAGAACAGTGCCTGGCTTGCTGTGAGAGCATCCCGGGGTGCTGGAGAATGGGATGAGGCATTCCCGTGGCTGCTGCGCTTGGAACAAATTGGGATTTGAATGCTCAGATGTGGCTCCTGAGTGCCAGCGGCTGAGCACAAAGAAATCCATAGAAACGGGGATTTTATGGGGTGGGTGGAGGTGCTGCCCCTCTTTGTAACACCTAAATCTGCCTCTGTTTCCATCAGCTCTCATTTTTCCAAGTGCTTCCTCCTTGGATTGAGGCATCCTGGGTTAAAAGCTGTGGGAAGAGCTCAGGAAAAGTAGCTCAGCTTTGGTGGGGTGAAAATTCCAAGGGGTCAGCCCTGACCCTCTGGGGTTCTGTCTTGGTTTGAACAGCCAGGTGTCTGCTGAGGAAGGCAGGAGCCTCCCCTGAAATAGAAAATGCAATCCCCCTCCCTCTGAATTATTATAATTTTGAAGCTAAGAGGGTCTCTCAGGCAAAGATATGGGAATAGGAATAACAGCTCTTTACTACGGAAATAACAATACAAATGCAATAATACAAAGCAACCCTGCCAGAGTGAGAAGAGGCGCTGAGCCCCTGTGGGTCAGGGTGGTGGCACAGTCCCATCCCATGGGGGCTCAGCCCTCCTGCAGTGCCAGCTGTGCTTCTGCTGGAGCAGGGATCCTGCACAAGGCTGCAGTTTTCCTCTGCAGCTCCAGGGCTGCTGCAGATGGGCCTGCTCTTCCTCTGGCAATGCAGGGCAGGAGAAAGCTGCTCCTCTGGGCATGCAGTGGGCAAAGGCTGCTGTGCTGTTCCAGGCTCAGATTGGATCCAGGTAGGAATGCTTGGCTCCTGCCCTGGGCGCAGCATCTCCCAGTGGGATGCTGGAATTTTCTCAGCCATGCAGGGACACTCAGTGGCCATGAAGAGCAGAGATCTCCTGGAGGGAGGATTGGCTGTGGGAGAGAGAAAGAAAAGTGCCCAAAGAACAGCAGAGACCTGCCCAGCTCTGACAGGTGGGGGCAGAGCACACACCCCAGACACATCTTGAAACCTGAGAAAAGTTCAGTTTGTAAAATTGATCCCTGGGCTGCTGAGAATTAACTATGAGCTCTGGGAGGTGAAACAGCTCTAGGTTTGGCCTGGGGAGGATTTGAGCATGAGGGGTTTGATGCTTCTGAATGTCCCTGCACTGGGAATCTGGTGCTGCTCTGAGCTCAAGGGATGATCCCAGTCACTGGGCTGTGATTTAGCTTCTGCATGGGCTGAGCTGAAGCTGGTTTAATGTCAAATCTGGATTAAATCTGCCCTTCTGTGGCTGTGGTGTCCCATGGCCACGTTGGTGCCATAGCTGCTGGAGCTCTTAGAGAAGGTGCAGAGCTCTTCCAGATGGGGCTTGGATGCACAGCTGGGCCTGGAGCTGGGATCACTCCTGGCTGCACAATTGTGGGTCATTTAATCTCATTCCTAACTGGTTCTATCCCCTCCTCTGCTGTGGAGCCTCCCTGTCACCAGCAGGTCACCAGAGTGCTGTGTGCTGGGCAACCTCGTGCTACAGCTCCACAAAAAGCAGGGAAAAACCCTCAAAAATGTTTTTCCCAAATGCTTTCTCTCATGCCAGACTCTGAGAAACATCAAAGCCAACAGCATTAAACAGTATTTAAAAAGAAGTTCTATGGGGCTGGGTGTGGAATCCCCCAAATCAGTGCAGGTTAAGGGTTCCCTTAACGGCTCCTCTGGGCTGCACAAAGGGGATGAAGCCGAGATTTGGATTTTCTTCCAGGGGAATCCATCAGAATCCATCTCTGTGAATCACCCATCACCTCGCTGTCTGTGTGGGACAGGATCCTTCCCCTCTCACAGCCTGGAGGATCTCATGGATCTTGGGAAGAGAGGAAAACCTGGCACTCTGGGACTGGTGTGGGCTGAGCATCCCCCACACACCCAGCTGTGGTTTGGGGGGAGGCAGCAGGCTGGGATGCAGGGAATATAAACAGGGAATAAAACCAGGGAAAAAAACCAGGGAATACACACAGGGGATATTGTCAGGAAATCCTCTGGCCCTGCACAAACCCAGTCCCTTTCCAGCCCCACTCATCACTTTTTGCCCACGTTCACCCCCTGACCTTCTGCTGCCTTTGCTTGCAGCCAGTTCAAATTACTCCAGACTTTTTTTCCCAGATGCTGATTACTTAAACTCCTCACTGAGACAGCCCCAGTCAATATGCACATTAAAAATTCCAGAGACTGGACTCAGCTCCATGCAGCCCAAACCTGCCTCCCTGGAACCGAAATCTGCCTCCCAAATCTCTCTTCCCAGAACCCAAACCTGCCTCCCTGGAACCCAAATCTCCTTCCCTTGGAACTCAAATCTCCCTTCCCACCACCCAAATCTCCCTCCCTGGAACCCAAATCTCCCTCCTCAGAACACAAATCTGCTTCCTTAGAACTCAGATCTCCCTTCCCAGAACCCAAATCTGCCTCCTTGAACCCAAATCTCCCTCCCCAGGAGCTCGCCCTTCCCCTTCTTCTCCAGCTTAAGGCTATAAAACTTTGGAGATGCAATCTGGGCATTATCTGCCTTTTTGGATCATGTTCAACAGGAATTTTAGCCTCTTCTTTATCTCTAAAATAAAGATAAATTCAGTTGCTTCTCTCCCAGAGGCTGCTTGGATTTTCAGGCAGCAAAGCATTTTTCTCTGTCCTTTTCCTGCTGGGGCAGATTTTTTTTTTTTTGCCCCTAGATGATTTTATTTGTTCCCCACTCTACCCCAGTTTCTCAGCATTCCTTGGCTTGTGTTACATCAGGATATTTCTCCCTGTGGAAGGATTTATCCATCCAGATGAGTTCAAAGCATTTTTCTTTGTGCTTTTCCTTCTGGTCAATTTTTTTTCCCCCTGGTTATTTTATTTGCCCCTGGTTTTATTTGCCTATTTTATTTTATTTTATTTTATTTTATTTTTTACACTGCCGTAGTTCCTCTGTGCTCCTTGGCTGTTATAACATTGGGATATTTGTCCCTGTGGAAGGACCCCTGAATCCAAAGCATTTTCCAGAGGTGGGACCTGCGGGCTGCTCCTGTTTTTCCTCCCAGCAGGTGCTGCTGGAAGGAGCAAGGAAAAAAATCCTTCTCCCTCAGGGATTCACCAAATATTCCAAACCTCCTCCCAGACTCCACCTGACAGGATACCTCCCTCATCCCAGCATTTTCCCCTCCTCCTTTAAGCACATCAGGAATTTTGTGCCCTGTTTTTGGGCAGAACCATCAATAACAACGCATTTCTCTCTGCTCGGAAAATAAATACATTTAAAAGCTGGCCCAGTTCATCTTTGAACAATCTCAATATTTTTCTGTGGGGGAACTTCTTTTTTGTGCCCTCCTCCAAATCCTTCAGCCTGCCTTCAGCCTGGAATACATCTTCCCTGCCACTCCCAGAGACAAGCCCTGCTTCCCATGGAACCTCCCTGGAGCCACCGGCCCTGGCTCTGCCCTCCTTGATTAAACGGGCCACGGATTTAATTGGACAGCAGATAAAGAATCCTGTCCAAATGTGATGTTTCCATTGCTGCCCAATCCCTGGAGGGGCCCTCCTGTGTGTGTGGTGGAAAAAATCACCTTTTCCTGAGGGATATTTGTCTTTTTCCCTCTCTTTTCCCTGTATTTTTGGATAGGATCTGTCTGGAACAGGAGTTGTTCCTCTAATTCCAGGATTTAAGAGGCAACGTGGGCTGTGCTTCTGTGGGCTTGGATGGGCTGAAATCCCCCCGGGACAGTGAGGGAACCCCCAGTTATGCAGGGCTGTCAAGCTGAGGATTTACGGGAATCTCCTGCTTCCCAACACAACTCTGGGAAGCTGGTTTAGTTTTCCCTTTTCCTGCAGCTCCAGGGATTTAGCTGGAGGGAGGCTCAGGGGGCTCAGGGGCATGGGATTGGCTGTGAACCCCCTGGGAGGGGGATTTTGCTTTTAGGAACATTTTCCAGGAGCAAATTCCCCCAAAAAGTGACACCTAGGGATTCATCCCACTCGGGCCCAGGGAGGGTGGGGATGGCAGGGCTGGCTGAGCTCATCCTGCTCCACTCCAGGATCCAGGGAAGAGCAGCCATCCCTGGGGCACCAAAGCAAGGAATGTGGGCTGGGGAGGGGTTATTTGGAGTTACCAATAAAATTTGGCATTCCCAATAAAATTTGGAGTACCCAATATATGTTTGGAGTTCCCAATAAATGTTTGGGGTTCCCAACGAAGGTTTGGAGTTCCCAAGGAAGGTTTGGATTTCCCAACAAAGGTTTGGAGTTCCCAGCAAAGGTTTGGAGTTTCCAATGAAATTTTGGAGTTCCCAACGAAGGTTTGGAGTTCCTGACAAAGGTTTGGAGTTCCCAATGAAATTTTGGAGCTCCCAATAAAGATTTGGAGTTCCCAATAAATGTTTGGAGTTCCTGATAAATGTTTGGAGTTCCTGATAAAGGTTTGTGGTTTCCAGCAAAGGTTTGGAGCAGCCTGGGACAGTGGGAGGTGTCTCTGCCATGGCAAGGGTGGCATTGGATGGGCTTTGAGGTCCATGCCCACCCAAACCATCCCTGACTCCATCACCTGGAAAACTCCCAGCCCATCTGGGACTCACCCTGTGCCATCGCAGTGTCCCCAGCTCAGGCACGTGCCAGGGTCCTGCTGTGTGCCAAGGAGTGGGGCTGATCCCAGCAGGAATTCCCCTGTGGGAGTGTCTGTGCAGCCTGGCCAGGGCTGGGCTCTCTGGCAGCTCCCAGCGGTATCCCCGGCTCATAAAGAGGTCACTGGATCAGGAATTGTGTGGAGTCAGGAGCTCCTGTCTGTGATGTGGGATTCTGAAGGAAGGAACTGCGGCTTCCATCTGATTGCTGATTCTCACAGAAAAGAATTGATTATTTTTGGAAATTTTGAAATGCATGTGTTGTAGTCACTATGGTATATTATATTAAGTCTTGGAATGGTTTGGATTGGAAAGGACCTTAAACCCCATTCTACCCCTGCCACTCCCACTGTCCCAGTCCAGCCTGGCCTTGGGCACTGCCAGGGATCCAGGGGCAGCCACAGCTGCTCTGGCAATTCCAGCCCAGCCCCTCCCCACCCTGCCAGGGAACAATTCCCAATTCCCAAGATCCCATCCATGGCTGCCCTCTGGCAGTGGCAGCCATTCCCTGTGTGCTGTCCCTCCATCCTTGTCCCCAGTCCCTCTGCAGCTCTCCTGGAGCCCTTCAGGCCCTGCAAGGGCTCTGAGCTCTCCCTGCAGCCTTCTCCTCTCCAGGGGAGCATTTCCAGGCTGTACTGGGATGGCTCCAGAGGGGCTGCAGCCCTCCTAGGGGAGGATTTCTCCCTGAACAAATTCCCATGGGTGTCTCATTTCCCCTACAACCTCTGCTGCAGCAGCCCCTGGGGGTTTTCCCTGTGCTCATCCATCCCCACACATCCCAGCTCCAGTGCCTGGCTCCTGCCTCCCTTTTATTCCCATTATTCCCCAGCGCTGCCCAGCCCCCTCCAGGCTTTTTCCCAATGGGATTTCAGGGGAGATGGGAAGGGACCAGGGGAACGTGGCTGGTTCATCCCACAGTGAACCCGTAAGCACTGAAAGGGCTGCCCAGGGATGTTCGGCATGGAATTATCAGCTCGTTTATTGATGGGGAGGAATTCCATGAAGGGAAGATTCTTGTGAGGGGAAGATTCCTGTGAAGGGAAGATTTCCATGAACTGAAGATTTCATTGAATTGAAAATTTCCATGAATTGAAGATTTCCACAGAGAGAAGATTTCCATGAAGAGAAGATTTCCATGAAGGGAAGATTCCTGTGAAAGGAAGATTTCCATGTAGGGAAGATTTCCATGAAGTGAAAGTTTCCATGAAGGAAAGGTTTCCATGAAGAGAAGATTTCCACAGAGAGAGGATTCCTGTGAAGGGAAGACTTCCATAAAGTTCCTCCAAGCCAGCCACACACCTGTCCCAAATCTTTTGGCTCTGAAAGCTGGAATTCACCTCTGGAATTCACTGAGCTGGAATTCAGGATTGAGAAAAAGTGCTTGGTGCAGCTCCAGAGTGCTCCAGGCATGAGGAAGATGAGGATGATCTTCTCTCAGAGCAGCCTCCTCCAGTCACTGGGAGCTGCCCCTGATCCCTCTCGGATCCAAACCTCCTGCAAAGCTGGTGGCAGGCCCTTTCCAGAGGGAAATCCCGTGGGATGTGTGCTCAGAGAGCGTGACGGCAGCGCGAGCCGGGCTGTCAGCACTGGTTTGTCACTGCCCCGGAGCTCAGACACCTCCTGCTGCTTTTCCGTGTCCTCTTTGGTGTGAATTCATCCTGGTGGGAGCTCCGGGGCTGGTTTCCTTTCCTCAGTGTGTCCTGAGGGCTGGCATGGTGTGGACAATCCAGGGTTTAAGATGTCCTTCAGTGGGAAAGGAATTGTGCTGGAATGACCCCTGGGATAAACTCCTCCCTCAGCTCACCTGGCTGTTCCCTGCCTGCTCTCATCTTTTATTTAGGATGTTGAGTTCCTGCTCTATTTTTATCAGAGGACAGCCCCAAACCATCCCTGCAGTTTTCCCTCCATGGGATTCGGGATTTTCCATCCTCACCTTGATATTTCTGCAGTTCATCCCCAGGATTTCCTAAGAACAAGGATGAGAAGTTAGGTTTTCAGAGTTTTCTCTAATTGACATTTTCTCAGGTACTTTCAGGATGTTTCAAATTCAATTTTGGGAGCTGCCAAGTCATATGCAGGGAGAGAACAGTAAAAACCCCTCTGACCTCAGAGCAAGCTCAGAAAGGAGATCCGGCTGGGAATTTTATCCCAGAATGAGGGAATGGGTTGGGTTAGAAAGGACCTTAAAACTTCCTTCCTCCCTTCCTCCCTTCCTTCCATCCATCAGCTTTGGGTTAATCCTGGAACATTTATGGGAAGAACTGGGGGTTTTCCACTCCCAACAGTTCCCAAATGTCACCCAGCCCAAAATGGGATCCTTTTCCCAGGCAGCTGAGCCAGGGATGGCACAGGATGTTCCATGGTCATTTGGTACCGAAATTTGAGGGATTGGAGCGTATGGAGAGGAAAGGAACAGGAAAGGGCATTGGAGACCGATTTATGGGAAAGATGAAAGGAAATCCATGGCCAGGGAGAATCCCTCAGGCTCTGATGCTCAGAGCAGCTCCAGGATTTCCTGACTCCCATCCTTCCTGCCCAATGTACTTTGGAGAGGGAAGTGCTTTGGGGATCTCTGGAAAATCCAAACCTGGGAAAATCCATATGTTTTCTGGAGAAAACCAGGATCCTGACTCTTCCCAGACCCAGCCAGGCTGCCTGGAATTCCGAGGGAAAGTCCCGCCTTGGGATTTAGGATGAGCTTTCCAAAGGGAAGCTCAGCTGAGTTGGAATTAAAACCTGAAGTCCTTCCAATACCTCAAGGTTGGGAATTTTAGGGAATATTTCCACTTCTGAAAGGCTCCAGAGCCACCTCAACACCCCCAGTTCCTCTGGGATGAGAATTTAAGGGAATATTCCCACTTCTGGAGAATATTCCTGCAGGATGCAACCACAGCCTCACCTGCTCCAGGTTTTAATGGGAAAAAAACCCTTTTGATCTGCTCTGCTCATCCCACATGTCTCATTCCAACCCCTGGAAAAGCCTTTGCAGAATTTTGGGCAGGGAATAGTTAAAGCTCGCCTGGAAATCCTCCCAAACCCATCCCAAGATGTTTTTTTCCCTTTCCCTTCCTCAATCAGGACCCGCCTAATTGGGCTGAGGGTGGGATTTATTCCCGGCCTTTGAGTGTGACCTAAATCCAATCTCACTCCTCATCAGCCGCCTTTGTTCTTGGGCCGGGTTTAATCACTCGTCTGCTAATCCAGAGTGATTGTGCGCTGCCTTTCACACACACTCTTCTTCAGAGCAGGCAAAGAAACCCAGGAAAAGTTGTTTCCTTGGAATTCATCTTCTTGTGTGGTGCCGATTCCCCACCCTGGTTGCTGTGGGATGATTCCAGGTCTCTGGTTTGGTTCAAGTGTTGTTTAACGGAGATCAATGATCATTTTTTGTCCCTTTTAATTTCTGGATGATCAAAATTCCAGCAGGACTCCACAGTGCTGCTGGGCAGGGCTTATCCCTCCCCTCAGCCCAACAAAGCCAGGTTTATCCCAGCCCCTCTGGCTGAAGGAAGAGCTGCATCCTCCAAGGGATTTCTGAGCTTTGTTTTGGGATGGGGAAGAACCTCTGGAGGGTTCCAGACCCACCTCAAACCCCTCAAGTGTGAATTTTAGGAAATATTTCAACCTCTCAAAGGTTTCACAGTCACCTCAACCCTTCAATACCTGAGGGGTGAGAATTCAAGGGAATTTTCTGCCTCTGAAGGGCTCCAGAGCCTCCTCAGCTCTCAGGGATTTGAATTTATGGGAACCTTATTTTTCTTCTTGTTCTTGTTGTTCTTGTTCTTGTTGTTCTTGTTCTTGTTCTTGTTCTTGTTCTTGTTCTTGTTCTTGTTCTTGTTCTTCTTCTTCTTCTTCTTCTTCTTCTTCTTCTTCTTCTTCTTCTTCTTCTTCTTCTTCTCCTCCCTTCTCCCTTCTCCATGGGTTTGGGTGGTTTTGTGTAATTGGACAGAAAAGTCCACATTGCAGACTTTGAGTGATTAGTTATTGGGTTAAAAATAAAACTACTTTGGGTGTAATTTCTTAATTGGATAGTTTAGCCTTAAAAGGCCTCATAGCGAAGGATTGTTGGGCATTTTGTGCCTTGTTAGTGAAGGACTGCAGAACTCACTGTCAGGGTGAGCAGAGGTGGGAGAGCCCAAAGCAGCTCTGGGAGGGCAGAGCTGGGCTGAGCTGGGCTCCTCCAGGACCAATCCTGGATGGAAACCTCGGTCCCGAGGTGGGATGAGAGGCCCCTTCACCTCCTGCAGCTGGGGCAGCACCAGCTGTGCTTCCAAAACTTTCCAAGCCCCAGGGGAGCCTCTACTCCTCTCCCATACCTGATTTTGGCTTTGAACTTTTGATTTTGGCACCAAACCCTGCCCTGCTCCCAATCCCTGTGCACTGGGAATGTTCCTCAGTCAGGAGAGCAGGGATTCCATTCTTCCCAAAACCTCTCTGATGGAAATTTGAAGACATCAGAAGTGGAGATCAGACCAGCATCTGTGTCTGGACACTTAAGCCTGGCCTAAAAACAAAGCTTGGGTCAGGTTTCATCTACTTGCAGTAGGACACAGCACAGAATGGAAGGAGCCATTCCCAGGAATCCAAGCCCTTTATCCTCATCCCTGGGGTTTTTTGGGATGAAGGGGCCATTTCTCCTGATGCCCCAGCAGGTCCTCAGTGCTTGGTGTTAAAATTCCCTCTTCCCTGGGTGTTTCAGGATGACAAATCCCAGCACTGACCTTGGACACAGAAAATTCTCTGGCCAGCCAGTGGCTGATTTTGGGACAAATATTCCTAAAAAATCTTGTTGGAACTTTACTGGAGGTGCCTGCACCACTTCTTTCCCTGCTGGAACTCCTCTCTGCCATTCCCTAAGGGATGTGGGATTCTGCCTCCCTCTCTAGATCCTTCCCACTTCAGAGTCACAGAACCATGGAATGCTTTGGGTGGGAATGGACCTTAAATCCCATCCCACCCCTGCCATGGCAGGGACACCTCCCACTGTCCCAGGTGCTCCCAGCCCTGTCCAGCCTGGCGTTGGGGCACTGCCAGGGGTCCAGGGGCAGCCACAGCTGCTCTGGGAATATCTTCCAAGGCCTCCTGACCCACTGCATGTCCTCTTCCAGCACGTGCCAGAGCCTGGGAATGCTGAAATCTTGGAACTGAAAAGAATCCTGAATAGTTTGGGCAGAGGAACAGCTCCAAGAGCTGTGACCCAGATCAGTGGCAGCACTTCCCAAATCCTGGAATGAGCTCCCACAGATGCTGGGGGGACACCAACCTTTGGGGCTGTCCCTGGGTGTGCTGGGAGTGGCTTTGGTGGCGTTTGTGCCATTCCCAAGGCTCAGGAAATGTCCCTGGAAGGATCCTGGATCCCGCAGTGATGGATCAGCAACAAAAAAGGTCAACTCCAGCCATGAATATTTCAGGCCTGGTGAAAAATTCATCAGGAGCTGGGAATATTCCAGAGGTGGGATGGGCCAGGAGCCTGCCAGCTTCAGCTGTGTCCCTTTCCCTGCCAGCCCTGTCCCTGTCCCTTCCAGCCTCTTCCCCTCATGCCCCTGCTTTGGTGCCAAAGGCTTTCCTAAGGAATTATCAATATTGGCAATAGCAGCAATAACCTATCAATATTGGCAATAGCAGCTCTTCCCCCAAACCCTCCTGCCCTGCTCCTCATGGCCCCAGCCCAGCTCCAGGAAGGTTTTCAGGCTGATGTGGGATCCTCTGCTCTCCCCAGATTCCTCCTCTCGCAGCCTGTGACAGCAGAAATGTCCCTGAGAAATGGCTGGAAATGCTTGGGAAGCAGAGATGGCAGCTGGCCAGGAGGGTGGCAAAGGGTGCCAGGAACACCAGAGGGTTGGGAAGTCTGGCAGCTTCTCCTAGGTTTAGCCCCAGCTGCCCTGGCTGAGGATTTGTCTCAGAAATCTCAAATTTAGTTTGGGGCTGCAGTGGAGCCACTTAAAACCAGCTGAGGACACCAGCACTGACTCCTGCATGCTTGGAGAGAGAAATTTTGGGATATTTCCATGGAAATGTTGCATCTTTGGCCACCCCAGGCTCCTGTTTGCTCTCCAGGAGCTCCAGATTAGTTTGGAATGTTGGTTTTTCCCATCCCCAGGGTGTTTGGAGAGTGGAATTTTTCCATCTTCCCATGGAAATGTTGCATCTTTGGCCACCCCAGGATCCCTGTTTGCTCTCCAGGAGCTCCAGACCAGTTAGGCTGGGTGTGGAATTCTGGTTTTTCCCATCCCCTGGGTGCTCACAATGCCCAGCTGGGAGCATCCTGCTCCTCCTGGAGCTGAATCCCTGCAACATCCCACCTTTTTGGATCTGCAGGGTGCCCCTGCCTCCAGGACGGAGCTGAGGGATGCTGGGGAGCAGATGGGACTGGCTGGGAGGGCAGAGAAGAACTTGAACCCAAGTCCTGCAAATTTTCCTGCTTCCAGGACAGCTCTGGATCCACCCCACCAGCTTGGGGTGGGATTTAGGGTCAGCTTCTCCCAGAAAATCAGTGACAGGACAAAAGGAGCGGCCTCATGCTGGGCCAGGGCAGGCTGAGGGTGGGCACCAGCAGGAATTTCCCCATGGAAAGGGGGGTCAGGCCTTGGCTGGGGCTGCCAAGGGGGGTTTGGAGTGCCCATACCTGGAGGTGCCCCAGGAATTCCTGGATGTGGCACTCAGAGCTCTGGGCTGGGGACAAGGTCGGGATGGGGCACAGCTGGGACTCAGTGACCTTGGAAGGTTTTTCCCATCTCAGTGATTCTGGGATTCCAATCCTGGCTGGGAAGTGGCAGCGGGGATGGAGCAGCCGAGCCCAGCCGGACCCTGAGCTCGGGGCAGTCCCGAATTCCATCTGGCAGTGATGCCTTGGGAAGGCTGCCCTAGAACAGAGACCAGACTGAGCTAAAGAATAAAACAGGGATTTATGAAAAGTCTCAATGGATCCACCTTGGGCAGCACAAGAGCCCAGCCAGGGCTGCACCCAGGATGAACCAAAATGGTCCCAAAATGCACGAGCGCTCCCGGGGTCTCTCCCTGGGATCAGCTCTGCTCCATGTGCACATTGCAGTTCATTGTCCAATTCCAGCCCCAGCCCCTGCAGTCCCATCCTGTTTGTTTTTCTCTCTCCAGCCCACGTTGTTTGTGCTCTTGGGTCTGAGATCTGGATCATTTGTCCTTGGTCCCCAGCTGGAGCAGGAATTGTTTTGTCTCCCTGCTCTGTGCACAGAGCTCACCATCCCATAATATGAATCCCAGACCCACATGCTAAAGCAGCACAGAATCTGAAAAATAGAATCTGAAAAATCGGAGGCATCAGCAACTCCTGCAGGCCGGCTCCCGCACGGCTCCCAGGTGGAGAGCACCACCTGCTGACATCCCGGCCGGATTCCCGGGATTCACCGCCGGGCTCGGGCCGCGCTCCCCTCGGGTGGCTTTGTTTGTTTGCCGGGGTTTTTTGGGGGAATCCGCGGAGTCTGGCAGCTCCTGAGGAAGGAGCCGCTGTGTGCCAGGCACCAGGACCTCCCTCAGCTCCTGGGAATTGCACAAATTCTTTTCCATGCCTGTCTGAGCAGGATGTGATGGTCCAACACTCGCTGGAGCGTGGTTCATCAGTGATTTTAGGATTCAAATATCAACGTTATCCTTCAGCAATTTATTGGAAATCTGTTCAAAACGCCTTAGGAAAGTGGAGAATTTTGGCTGCCTGGATGTGAAACCAGCCATGGATTTTTGTTCCAGCGTCAAACGATTGTCCTTTGTCACCGTGGCAGCGCTGGGGTCCGCCGGAGCGTGGCTTTTCCAGGAGGCAGCTCTCCCGGAGCTCCGGATCCAGGGTATTTCAATATGGATGAGCTGATGGAAAGCAGCCGTGAAAGGAAGAGCGTGGCTGATGAGCCAGAGTGGGAATTTGCCATTCCTGAATTAATCACGGCAGGAGATGAAGCAGACACAAGAATTGCCTCCCTCGCGGAACCCTTGAACAGAAAATCCTCCAAGATTCCCTCTGTGACTCTTCCTCCCCTCCATGCCCTGCCCTGGCTCTGGCTGTTCTGTTCCTGTGTCTGCTTTTCCTCTTTCCAGACACATTTTGGGATTTGTTTGGCTCTTATTCCATAACCTTCCCTCTGCTTTCTCGCCTGGAGCTCTGAGGTTGTTCCAGCAGTTTTGGAAACCAGCTGGGACATGTTTTGGGACATTTCTGCTGCTTTGGGGGACATCCTGGAGGTTCAGGAGGACCAGCTCCTCCTCTCCTGGATCCTCCTGGATGGATGGAGCACATGGAAAACCTTCTGCCCAGCAGCACTGAGGGTGCCTGCCCCTCCTGCACTCCAGGGATCAGGGAGCCCTTCCCAGTCCCAGGTGGGGCTGTCAGGGGGTGCTGGCACCTGAAATCCATGGAAAAGGGTTCCTGCCTGGAATGGGCAGCACTGGAAGGTGGGATGGACATTGGCCAGGCAGGAATCAGCTTCCCAAGGGCTGGGAATTACCAGGAAAAGAGAGGGGCATGCGAAGGAAGGGTTCTGCCTGCCACTGGCACTGGGATGCACTGGGATGCACTGGGGTGTAGTGGGATGTACTGGGATATATTGGGATGTACTGGGATGCAGTGGGAAGCACTGGGATGCACTGGGATGTACTGGGATGTATTGGGATGTACTGGGATATATTGGGATTATCTAGGATGCACTGGGATGCACTGGATGGCCGTTCTGCCCTTCCTGGAGCTGTAAAAATAATGGATTCATACCCAAACCTTCCTCCCTCCCCGTTAAACTCGGGCAGGAAAACCCCGCTGTTCTCTTTCAGCTTCACCGCGACCTTTCCCGTCAGGGCTTTTCTCCATTTCATTTTCCAGGAGTTTAAAGGAACTCTTCAAATCCCAATGAAACTTATTCCTTTTTCATTTGCCTGGTGGGTTTTTTTCCCCCTCATTGACCTAAATTCAGTTTCCTCGTCACAAATTCAGTTTCCTCATCACCCCTTGCCCCAGATTTTTATTTCTTTGCATGGCAAGAAGCCAAAAAAGAGAGGGAAAAAAAAAGTGGAAGGAAAAAAAAGAACGAGGAGAGATCTTCACAAAGCTCCATTTTTGAATTTCCTGGAGGAGCTTGATTCCAGCTCTCCTGCATTTTGTTCCCACAGAATCCAGGTGTGCTTTTCCCTGCTGGCCTAATTGGCTCCCAATTGGATCCATCAGCATTGTGGATGGGAGTGTGGCAGAGGAGATGGGAGGTGGGAAATGGATTAAAAATCCAGTTGTAAAATCATGGAATATCCTGAGGTGAGAGGGATTCACAGGGATCATAGTTTACAACTCTTTCCTTGCACAGAATGCTCTAAAATTTGGGTCAGCCAAGCAGCAGCGCCATTGGGATCACAGATGGGAGCGTGGCAGAGGAGATGAGAGGTGGGGAATGGCTCAAAATTCCAGTTGTAAAATCATGGAATATTCTGAGATGGACAGGATCCACGGGGAACATCGATTTCAACTCCTTCCCTGCACAGAGCACACCAAAATTTGGGTCAGCAGAGCCATTGGGATTGTGGCTAGGAGGTGGGAAATGCATTAAAAATCCAGGCATAAAATCATGGAATTTCCTGAGATGGAAGGGATCCACAGGGATCATCGAGACCAATTCCTTCCCTGCACAGAACACCCCAAAAATTCCACAATCTTCAAAAATGGAGCCTGTGGATCCTGTCAGGGAATTTTCTACTTCTGTAGGATGCCCATGGTACATCCTGGAATTAATCCTTCCCTTGGCTCGTGGCTTGGGTGAAATCAGCCCTGCTGATACAGGAGTTGTCATTCCATGTCAAAACTCCTGATGTTTATGAAGGATTTGAGGGAAATGGGATCAAAAGAGCCCCACATGGACTTTCTTGTCCCACACCACAGGGATTTCATGCTTTGTTTTCCTCTTTTGTGACTCAGAGCTCGACGGTGGCTGAGCTGAACCTGGCTTTGGGCTGCTGTCGCCCTGGTGGCTCCGAGAGCCTGAATTTTGGAAATGTGAAGCAGTGAACAGGGGCTGTGCATGGGCAACTTTGGGACCCCAGGGTGGAGCAAATCCTGCTGCAGAGCCAGGCTGGATCCAAGGAGGGCCACATCATGTCTGACATGGGGCAGGGTCACCTCTGAGCATCACAGCCCAGTCCTGAGACCTCAGTTTGGGCACTGTCCCCACCTGGGGCAGCTCCAGCTTGGCTGGAGGCCATTCCCTGCTCCCTCCTCAGGCATTGCCTCCTGCAGGATCTCAGGGAAGTGCTGCCTTCTCCCTCCATCTGTCCGTCATTTTCTCCCTTCCCTTCCCTTCCCTTCCCTTCCCTTCCCTTCCCTTCCCTTCCCTTCCCTTCCCTTCCCTTCCCTTCCCTTCCCTTCCCTTCCCTTCCCTTCCCTTCCCTTCCCTTCCCTTCCCTTCCCTTCCCTTCCCTTCCCTTCCCTTCCCTTCCCTTCCCTTCCCTTCCCTTCCCTTCCCTTCCCTTCCCTTCCCCCTCCCAGCTCCTGTAGCTCTGCAGTTCCTGGCGGGGTGGGAATGGGGGAATGGATGGATGGATAGCCAGGAATCCCCCAGTGTGGGAAATTAATTAGTAGAAAATCCATTTTCTACAATTAATTTTCTTTTCAAAATTCAAAAATTAATTTTCTACAGATTCATTTCCCTCACCCCGGCCCTTCCTGAGCCACCACATCCAAGGGCAGGTGACAATCAGGAGGTCACGGAAGGACCCAGGGCTGTGAATGCCCCCTCAGCCCTGACCTGGATGGGGCTGTTGGAAGGATTTTCCCGGTGTTAAGCACAGCTCACTCCTGGGAATTCTCCTTTTTCCAGGCTGTGGTTCCATTTCCATCCCCTGGCCTTTCAACTGAGCGAGCACTGCTGCTCCAGACCCCAGGCAGGGCTCCTGGCACTGCTGTGGATCCAGACCAGGAATTCCCTCTGGAAGGGAAGGGAGGCTGGGCTGGAGCCCCGAGCTCTTTCCGGGCTCTCCATAAATCTGGGAACATTGGAAAAGGCCTGCCAGGACCCCGGCTGAATAAACATCTCTGTCTCCATGGAAAAAGGTCACCCGTGCTCAGAAAACATCTGGGGCAGCTCTGCTGTGGTTGTAAATTTGGGGAGGGTGTGCTCAGCTTATTTTAATGATTTTTAAATTTTATTTTAATAATTTTTATATTTTATTTTAATACTAAATGGATTGTCCATTTCACCCCTCGGAATTACTCTCCAGGAAGGACAGGCTGGAGAGGCTGTGTCTGATTCCCTGTGTTAAGGATTCAAAAACTAGTGTGGATGTAGCCATTTCTGCAGGATTTTCCAGCCTTAATGGCCTTGATTCTTTGTGCCTCAGTTTCCCCATCTGAGATGAGAGGGGTGTCACAAAGCCAAGGAGGATCTGAGAGGATCCATGGGATCACTGTGAAAGGGAAAAGATCCCTTTTCCAGTTATCCTGGTGATGGGAATTGCTCTCAGATCATCCTGGATGGGTTTTGGGAGGAGCACACGGCCAGGTTTGGGCTCTGGAAGCTGCGGGGAGGGGATTCCCTCAGCAGGGAGGGAAGGAAAATGTGGGATTCCCAGGATAAGGTGATGTGGGACCCCAACTCCTCCAGCTCCTTCCCTGCTGCTTTCCAAGGGGTGTTGGGGACAGATCCCTGCTCTGGGAATGCCCCAGCCCAAGGGTGTTGTTTGGGGTAAATCCAGGGAATACTTGCCGTCTCCAGCCTCATTGTGCTCCCACTTGTTCCCAGGCACATCTGGAGCATCCTCAGTGATGCTGGCAGGGAATGTGGCAGGGAGAAGGGGCGGGGATGAGTTTTCCATCCCTCTCCAGCCAGGGGAAGAGAAATGCTCCCAAGGGTTCTGCACTGACTTGTCTGGAAGGAAACCCCAGCCCCACTCCTCACCTCAAAATCCTCCTTTCCCTTCCTCCTTTAACTGCTCCATCAACATTCCCAGCCCCACTGGGATGGCTCAGGGAAAATCCTAATTCCCCATTCCCCTTTGGGCTGCAGGGATGGCTCAGGGAAAATCCAAATTCCCCATTCCCCTTTGGGCTGCAGGGATGGCAGCAGGGGCATTCCAGGGGAGAAAATGAAGCAGGAGAAGGGAGAAAGGAGAGATGGTAAATATTCTAATGGATTCAGGTGATTCAGGGAATTCATGATGTGTGTCCAAGCTAGAACAAGTTGCAGAGAAAATCCTGACTGCTGCCCTTCTCTGGCTTCCCATTTTCCTGGCTTTGTCCCCTTCAGGAACAGCTGGAGGAGAGCGGAGGGACCGGGCAGAGAAGGAGCCTCAGATGGGCTGGGAATCCCAACCTCCCCACAAAGGGTTTTTCCTGCTTTTCCTTCTCTCTCCTGGCTCCTTGTCTTGCCTTTTCCACTCTGGGGAAGTGTGCCACAGGGAATCATTTGGGTTGGGAGAGACCTTAATCCCACCCCATCCCATTCCACCCCTGCCATGGCAGGGACACCTCCCACTGTCCCAGCTGTTCTCAGCCCCAATGTCCAGCCTGGCCTTGGGCACTGCCAGGGATCCAGGGGCAGCCACAGCTGCTCTGGCAATTCCAGCCCAGCCGCTCCCCACCTTCACAGGGGGAATTTATCCCAAAGATCTCATCCTAATCCTCAAGGGAGGGAATTTACCCCAAACATCTTCATCCTAATTCTCACAGGGACAATTTACCCCAAACATCTTCATCCTTATCCTCACAGGAGGGAATTCATCCCGAATATCTTCATCCTAACCCTCACAGGGAGGAATTCATCCCAAATATCTTCATCCTAATTCTCAAGGGAGGGAATTTATCCCAAATACCTTCATCCTAATCCCCATGGGGGGAGGGGGTGTGGAATTAATCCCAAACATCTTCATCCTAATTGTCACAGGGACAATTTACCCCAAACATCTTCACAGGCGGGAATTCATCCCAAATATCTTCATCCTAACCCTCACAGGGAGGAATTAATCCCAAACATCTTCATCCTAATCCTTACTGAGGAGAATTTATTCCCAAAGATCTTCACCTTAATCCTCAAGGGAGGGAATTTACCCCAAACATCTTCATCCTAATCCTCACAGGGACAATTTACCCCAAACATCTTAATCCTAATCCTCAAGGGAGGGAATTTACCCCAAACATCTTCATCCCAATACTCCTGGGAGGGAATTTATCCCAAACAAACCCGCAATTAGTGCTCGGCAGATCAGCAGAGCCATTTCTACTTCAGCTCCCATTTTCCCCTTCCCTCTTCCCTCCCCTCCAATTACAGAATTAGAGGCAGAGAAAAGCAGGGGTGGCCCTTGGGCTGATTGCTGCTGGAGGGGTAATTAATGCTAATTAATGCCTAACAACCTGCCTGGCGTTTCCAGCTCGCTTAATCTCCCACGTGCAGCCGGAGCATCACTCCCTGAATTCCCAAGCCTGGGAACATTCACCTGTTGGCAGCAAAATCTGTTACATGTTTGGAACTACCTGTTTCACCCCAAAATCTGCCAGGAGCTGCGGTGAGGAGCTGCTGGAATTTTTGGAATTTCAGCATCTGAAGGGCTCCAGGTTGCCCCAAAATGATGAATCCCAAATCTCTTCATCCTAATCCTCTCAGGGGGGAATTTATCCCAAATATCTTCATCCTAATCTTCTCAGGGGGGAATTTATTCCCAAGTATCTTCATTCTAATTCTCACAGGGAGAATTTACCCTACATATCTTCATCCTAATCCTCACGGGAGGAAATTTATCCCAAGTACCTTCATCCTAATTGTCAAACACTCCAATTCATCCCAGCTCTGTCTCCTCCTTGTGTCTCTGCCCTCCTGAGCTGTGTCCCTGTCCCTCACCCTGGCCACTGGCTCGAACTGTCCCCAAAGGGATGCTCATCCTTTAAATCCTATTTCTGTGGGGGTTTGGGATCTTTCTGGGATTATTTTGAACACTTAGGCTGTGGGGCCATGAGGCTGGAATCAGATGGGGTTTAGGGAATATTAGGCATCCACACAGGACTGAATGCTCAGGGGGAAGAGCTTCTTCTGTTGGTGCTTTTGGGGTGGGAGGTGGGGATGAACCTCCAGGGAAACTGGGACTCACTGGAGGTGTTGAGATGAGCAGGTCTTGTGTGGTTGAGGCTGCTGAGCCTGACTTTATAGAGCCCAGCTCTTTAGGATTTGGTTTAGGCAACCCCAGCTCTTTCCTTGACCAGCTCTGGTTGTAAACCTGGCTGGTTTAGAAGTGAAATATTCCATTCTTCAGAGCTGCGTTTCACTGGGGCTCTTGGACACCTTTGATCCTGGGCCTGTGCCCACAGGGAATGGTTTGGGTGGGAATGGACCTTAAATCCCATCCCATTCCCCCACCTGCCATGGCAGGGACACCTCCCACTGTCCCAGGCTGCTCCAAGCCCAATGTCCAGCCTGGCCTTGGGCACTGCCAGGGATCCAGGGGCAGCCACAGCTTCCAGAGAGATTGTGATATGTAAGAAAAAAATCCTTACATTTGGAAACATTTATCCAAAGGCTGGTTTTGAGGTTGTTTTGGGAACAGAGTTGGTGAAACCACCTGGGATTCCCAGTTTAAGCACAGGCTGGAAGTGTGGGAGGGGGTGTGGGGAAAGGGATGTAGGAAAGGGGATGTGGGAAATGTGATGTGGGGGAAGGGGATGTTGGAAGGGGGAAAGGATGTGTGGAATGGGAAGGGGATGGTGGGAAGGGGAAGGGGATGTGCTCCCAATATCCGGGAGTGATCCTAGATGTGCTCCTAGATGTGCTGCTGGGTTGTTTTTTTCTCCATGATGGGCTCACATGCAGGGACAGCCATGGGACAATTCTGCCTCTGCATTTTCAGCCCAAATTTCTGCTAGGCCACAGCAAAAATCCTCCGTGGTTTTCCAGCCTGGTTCATCCCTGTGGGGAGCAGCACTTGTGGCAGTGATTCCACAAATCTCCAGTTCTCTGCTCATTCTGAACATTTCCTGGCAGGACATGGATTTTTTTTCTGAGTGACTGTTGTGGCTGGAAAAATCCTCTTTGGACAAATGCCCTTGCCCCAGTGAGCTCCAAAGTCCCCCCAGATCTGTTTCCTCAGGGCCATGGATGTTTAATTAACCCTTTTATGCTGCTGGGTGGGGAATTTTTGGGACAGTAGCTTGTCAGAGGAAATCCTGAGCTCTGTTAAAGCTCCAAGAAACTTTGAGCTGCCTGGAGCACCAGGAACAGCCAGGGATGGGCTTGGGCACCATTACCCTGCACTTGACCTTTTCCTGCTCTTCCACCCCTCAGGATAGAGAGGAACCGGGAGCTCAGGGCAAACGGAAACCTCGGCAGCTGTGGGGGCTCTGGGAGAGCTGCAGGGCTGGGACGTTGGGATTCCACCTCCTCTCCCTCTCCTTGGCAATAATTCCTTGTCCTGGGTGAGGTTTGCTCCGGGAAGGGGATGTTGGGATGCTGGCAGGGGACTTTGTGACCCTTTTTTCTGCAGAGTGGGCACTGAAAGGGGCTGGGGCTGGGAGCTGAACAAGGGGCTGTTGTTCCCAGGCCATTCCCAGCACAAGAACAAAGTTCAAACAAACAACAGGAGACTGTTCCCAGTGCTTTTCCGCTGTACCTCCTTGGCCGGGGGTGGTGCAGGGCTGGAAATTTCTAAGAGCTCCAAACCAATCCCAAAAGGTGCTGGGAAAAACCTCGAGGGCTTGAGCAGGGAGGCACCACTGCTGCCTTGAAACATCCCACACCTGCTGGTGGTGGAATTTCAGAGGTGGAGAATCCTGGAATGGTTTGGGTGGGAAGGGGCCTTAAAGCTGGGTCCTGCTCCATCATCCCAGGGGCTCCTGCTCCATCATCCATGAGGATCCTGTTCCATCATCCCAAAGGGGTTCCTGCTGGGGTCCTGCTCCATCATCCCAGAGCTCCTAAAAAGCTCCCTTTTCCTGGGTATTTTTTTGAGTTTAGGCACAGAGTGGAATCTCTGCTCCATTCTGTGGGATGGCTTCAAGAAAATCTCATTATCTGTTTGTTTATTGAATTAAAGGAGGTTGGAATGCTCTCCTGGCCCTCCTGCCATTCCTGCAGGAGAATGGGAACACATTTGGAGCAGTTATTTATCTGAGCAGAAAACCTTAATGCGTTGGGATGTGGCACTTGGAGTCCAGAAGCGTCCTGTCCATTAAGCTGGAACTCAATTAGCCAAGAAAATGGAGCCTAATGAGGACCTGGGGCTGCAGAGAACATGGAAGAAAATCATCCTCATTCCCAGGATCCCAGGGCTCTGTCGTGCTCTTCCAGAATCAAGGAGGACCTGTTATGCTACAGGAAGGGGGATGGTTTGAAACCGAAGGAGGTTTGGTTTAAACTGGGAGCAAGGAGAGGATTTTTATGATTTGGGTGTAAAACACTGGCACGGGTTCCCAGAGAAGCTGGGAGCTTCCCAATATCCCATCCAGCCCAGCCCTCTGGCAGTGGGAGCCATTCCTTGTGTCCTGCCCCCATCCCCTGTCCCAAATTCCTCTCCAACTCTCCTGCAGTGCCTTTAGGTAAAAACTCCAATCCTGGAGCATCCGTGGAGACAGAGCCCAGCACTACACAGCCTGTCCTGCTGGAACCATTCCCAGATCCCTCCAGCCCAGGCTTTTCCCTGCTTATTTCCTGCTTTTCCCTCTCCAGACCCTCCTTAACCCCCTCAATTCATCCACCTTTTTTTTTTCCACCTCTATTTTGATGCTTCTGGCAGCTCCACAATGTTCCTGCAGCCCAGTTGTCTAAAAGCCCTTCCCAATAAATCCTATTTAAGCTCCAGAGGAGCCCATTGCTTGCACCCTGTTTGCTGCCTCCTGTCAGAGGAGGGTTCCATTAAATTTGAGATGGAAAACAATTTGGAGAATAATGAAAATTTGTGCCTTTGAAAAGAGATGTGTTTGGCTTTAAAGGTATTTTTTCATGGAATAAACAGAATCCTGGAATGGTTTGGGTGGGAACAGGCCTTAAATCCCATCCCACCCCTGCCATGGCAGGGACACCTCCCACTGTCCCAGGTGCTCCCAGCCCCAATGTCCAGCCTGGCCTTGGGCACTGCCAGGGATCCAGGGGCAGCCACAGCCCCTCCCCAGCCTGCAAGGGAACAATTCCTGCCCAAAATCCCATCTAATCCAAACCACTTCTCGGATCCTTGCATTCCCTTGTACTTGAAATAAATCTGGGAATGATTTTGGAAGGACAAAAGTTTTGGTGAGGAAATCTCAGAGCTCCCCTCCTGTATCCTTACCCAGGAGCTGGAGCAGGGACAAAGAGCCTGGAACTGGGAGCTGGGACCTCTCCACCCTCCCCCAGCAGTGAAAGGTGTCAGGAAGAGGAATAATTCCAACTTCAGTTGATTTCCACTTTGGATCCATCAGGAAACCTCCCCAGGAGCGTGAGCATGGTCACCCCCAGGCTTTGGGAATCATGCACCTCTTCCTGCTGGATTTAGGAATTGTTTGTGACAGGAAACCTTCCATGTACTCATCCCACAGCCCCTGGCAGAGGGGAGATCCTGCCAGTGGAGTTCTCTCCATGGATATTCCCTTTTTTCCCTCAGAAATACTGCTGGTTTTGAGCAGTCACCCCCCACGCTGCTATTTTGCAAGCCAGGCCCCATAAAATGTCCCCAGCTCTTTTGTGGGTGGTGTTCCCGAAACGCTGCTTCTCCTGCCACCACAACTCTTCTTTTTGGGACAATTGCATCCCATTCCTGCCTCCCAGGGAGGCCATCCTTGCCTTTAATCTCCAGGGCATCCCAGTGGAAACACAGGGAGACAAAGAGGCCAACTCTGCAAATGGCCTGAAAGGGCTCTTTGTTCTCCCCTGGCTGGGGCTGCAGCGCCATTTCCAGCCCACTTCAAGTCTCCCTTTCATTTTTTTTCCCCTTGGAATTCAGTCATTTCAACCATCCCCAGCTCCTTGCAGGAAGTCTTCTGAGTGGAGAAAGTTTTCAAGCTGATTTTCACCCAGGAGCCCTCCAGGCTTTGGCTCTGGTGAGCTCTGGCCCAGCCATGTTGATTTTTCACCCTCTTGGGTTCCTGGGAGTGCTGCAGGACATGGAGTGAGTTCCTGTCTTGGTTTGAAAAGAGGTGTCTGCTTAAGGAAGGCAGGAGCCTCCCCTGAAATGGAAAAGGCAAACCCCCTCCCTCTGAATTATAATAATTCTGAAATAAAGGGGCTCTCAGGTAAAGATATGGGAATACAAATAACAGTTCTTTACTAGGGAAGAAAATTTTTTTAAAAAATGTAGTAATACAAACCAACCCTGCCAAAGTCAGAAGCGGCGCTGAGCCCCTGTGGGTCAGGGTGGTGGCACAGTCCCATCCCATGGGGGCTCAGCCCTTCTGCAGTGCCAGCTGTGCTTCTGCTGGAGCAGGGATTCTGCACAAGGCTGCAGTTTTCCTCTGCAGCTCCAGGGCTGCTGCAGATGGGCCTGCTCTTCCTCTGGCAATGCAGGGCAGGAGAAAGCTGCTCCTCTGGGCATGCAGTGGGCAAAGGCTGCTGTGCTGTTCCAGGCTCAGATTGGATCCAGGTAGGAATGCTTGGCTCCTGCCCTGGGCGCAGCATCTCCCAGTGGGATGCTGGAATTTTCTCAGCCATGCAGGGACACTCAGTGGCCATGAAGAGCAGAGATCTGCTGGAGGGAGGATTGGCTGTGGGAGAGAGAAAGAAAAGTGCCCAAAGAACAGCAGAGAACTGCCCAGCTCTGACAGGTGGGGACAGAGCACACAGCCCAGGTAAATCTTTCAGCCTAAGAGGGTTCCAGAGGTGTGTCACAGCCCAGGGGAGGGGTGTCAATAACCCAGGTTTTGCTGCTCTCTCCCCTCTGTTCTGCTCTCTCAGCAGCGACTGGTGAAGGACTGTCCCAGATTGCCAAGCCAGTTGTGTTCCATTTCCCATCTGCATGGCATTGTCTCTGCTCATTGTGCAGTTTTCCTTATCTCTTCCACAGCCACTCCTCCCTCCAGGGACATCTGCTGATAACAGGCTGTGCAATGTCCCTGCAGGGCTGATAAGAACTGCAGCATCCATGGGAGATGTGAGCCCAGGGGAGGAGCCAAGCATTCCTGCCTGGATAGAATCTGAGACTCTGGAGCACCAGCACGGCTTCTGCACTGGATTCCCAGAGGAACAGCAGCTGCCCCTTCCCCTGGAGCTGCAGAGGAAGACTCCCCCCTTGTCCAGGATCCTGCTCCAGCAGAACCACCCCTGGCACTGCAGGAGGGCTGAGCCACAATTCCAATGGGACTGTGCCAGCACCCTGACCCACAGGGTGTCAGGCTGTGTCTGACCCTGGCAGTGCTGGTTTGGTTCACTGCATTGTTTATTTTATCTTTTTATTTTCTTCCCCAATAAAGAACTGTTATTCCTGTTCTCATATTTTTGCCTGAGAGCCCTTAATTTAAAATTTATAGCAATTCAGAGGCAGGGGGTTTACATTTTCGATTTCAGGGGAGGCTCCTGCCTTCCTTAGCAGACACCTGGCTTTCCAAAGACAAGGACCCACAGGAGGACAACGAGGTTGGAATTAAAACCTATCAATGATTTCTGCTCTTCCCTCCTTTTCCTTTGTTTTCCTTGGAATTAGGTCTGGTAACGAGAGGAATTCACTCCTGCTAAGCCCTGGGTATCCTGTTGCACAACATTCTGATGGATTTATGGTGAATTCTGTGCCAAAATCCTGTGAAATGAGCTTGGGGGGTGAGCTGGGCTCTCAAAGAGCTGGGGGGGAAATCACTCAACAGGGATGGCACCTGGGGATTGTGCCAAAGCCTCTTCCAGGCCAAATTATCCAACATTTTCAGCAATGATCTGCAGGAAAATCACTGCTGATAACACCAGGATTGGCAGAGCAATCAGCGAGGAAGATGCTGCAGTCAGAGCAAGCTGATGCCCTAAATAATTCAGATTAATTCAAACGAGGTGGAATTGGAATCAAAATAAACTCAAGGTCACTTCTTGAGGAGAAAACAAATGAGGACCAGGCCTGGGAAATGCAAAATTTTTTGTGGGAGCAAAACAGGGAAGTGAGTCTGGGATGAGAGAAGTGAGCAAGAGCCCCACGGAAAATGGGGCTGGATATTAAATATTCAATATTAAAAGGGGAATTATGGGATGGGGAGTTGGGAACTGACTTTGCCTGCATCAGGGGCTGGCTGGCAGAAAGTCCTTGAGTCTGGCACTGACATTTTGCAAAGGTAGTTAAACATCCAAGGGGGCAGTGGGAGTCTGTCCAAGTCTGTCAGGAGCAGCAGGGCTGCCTCCTGTGCTCCCTGGTTTTAGCTTATCTCAGGAAGATCAAGGTATTGACTTGATTATTCCATCTAAAAATCACACCAGGGGGAAACACCACGGTCTAAGGGGCTCTTTAATCGTGCAGGGATGGACAGAACACAGCCCTAATAATGGAGCAGCCCCATGGAAATGAGGGAGGGGCCCCAACCTGGCCCTGGGCAGCGACATTCCCGGGTTTTATCCGAGGGTTGGATTCAGGAATGATCCGGGGGAAGAGGCAAACCCTGATTTTAACAGGGCCAAAATGGGGAAGGGGGATGGGATTAAACAAAAAAAAAAAAGGAGCCTTGTCTCTGAGTCCTGTTGGATTTGGGTCCTGGCCAGGCTGCTGGACTTGGTTCAGCTCCACAATCACACCTTGGTGAACACAGGGAAATTCAGGGAAATTCAGCTTTAACTGGCTGCTCGTGACATGTTCCTGCTGCTGGTCATGTTTCAGGACTGGAGATGGAAGGTGCTGGAGAAAATGGGAGACTTCAGGCTGGTTTGGGATCAGGACTCTCCATAAAATGTATGGAATCCTTGGGGTTTCCTATTTAAAGGAAATATGGGATTGGATGGAAAAGGGGCTCTGAGGAAACTCAGGGACAAGGTGAGGGCTGTGCTCAGGAATTCCAGGAGAGTCTGTGAGCTGGGGAAGACACCTGGAATTGGGATTTTGGGATTCAAGTCTGATCTGCACCCCTGGGGTGCCCTTGGAGGGGGTTCCTGGGCCCCCTGCCCCAGGCTGGGAGCACCAGCAGGGCCTGCACTGTGCTGCCCCCACAGCAGGCAGAAGCTGTGGCAGATCCTGGTGAATCCCACCTGGAAAGACTCTGCAGCTTTCCCTGGATCTCCACCCTCCCCTCCCTGCCCCCACAGCCTCAGGAGCTCCAAATCCATGGGATGTGCCTGGAGCTGGGATGGGAAAGCACCAGGATCAGTCTGAGTGTTGCACATCCTACAGCAGCCTGCAGGACCCCAGGAGACCCTGGACAAGGATTAGAAAATCCTGTGTCCTTCCCAGAGGTTCCCAAGGGTGGCAGGGACCAGCTCCTGGCAGTTCCTGGTGGGATTTAGTCCTTGAGCAAATCAGAGAATTTAATGTTGGAAAAAACCTCTGAGATCATGGATCCAACCATTCCCAGCACTACCAAGGCCACCACTGAATGTCCCCAGGTCCCACCTCCAGGTGGATTTTAAGTCCCTGCAGGGAGAGGATCCACCCTGCTGAGCCCTGGGTTCTCCTCTCCTTTTGGGAATCAAGGATGAGGGGCTGGGAATGGGCTGGAATCGGGCTGGAATCCTGCCCAGGGCTGGAATCCTGCCCACGGATTCCGACCCTTTCCCTGAGGAGGGAATTGAGGTGCCAGAGGTGAGGAGCAGGGATGGACAAATGTCACATGTGGAGGGGTGGGAATTGTCCCTGCTCTGCTGGCTTTGACAAAGCTCAGCTTTGTTACACCAAAAAAAAAAAAAAATCCCTCCTGAGCTGCTCTGTGGGGTCTGAGCAGGATCAAGCACAACCAGGACAAACCAGGGTTTGACACCTGAACCAGAGAAGCTGTGCCCTCCCCAGCCCCAAAAACCCTCCCTGGGCTCAGACCTGGCCATGGAGCCCCTCCTGCCAGCAGGGATTTGAAATCCAGCCCCAAACAGGGAAAAGCCTCTGTAAAACTGTTATTTATGGAACTGTTATTTATGGGATCCTCGGGGTTTCATATTTAAAGGAAATATGGGATTAGATGGAAAAGAGGCTCTGAGGAAACTTTACTTCCTTAAATATCTCCCATGTAAAACCATGACAAAAACTTGGTCCCACCTCAAAATCCAGGGTTATGGTAGGGCTCAGCAGCATGGCTTAGTGACAACACCAGGGCTGGAAAGGAAATATGGGATTCAATGGAAAAGGGGTCTGAGGAAACTCTGAGTTTTGCAGGGTTTCCCACAGAGCACCCCACAGATCATCCCACACCCCATAAACCCCGAGTGGGAGGCCTGGATCCAGGGAAAGAGCAGCTCCCGGCAGCTGTCTGGGAAAAGAGACATGAAAGGAGGGGGGAAAATAGAAAAAGTCAAATAAAAATGGTACAAATGGCACTGGTGGAGGCTGGAATAACAACACATTCCAGCCCTGTTCTTCCTCGGCTCCTGGGAAACGTGCAGCAGACTCGGGAGAATCCAAACCCTGCAAACTCACTGGGAAGGGCTGGGAATGCCAGAAATTTACCCAAATTTCAGTGATTTCTGCAGGAATAAGCACTTTATCTGGTGTAAGGCAGCCTCACACACACACTGTCCATAAAACTTCCTGGAGAAACTTCACCCTTCTCATCCCTCCAGGATGGAAGGAGCAGAGCCAAGGATCTCCTGCCTCCAGAGAAATCCCTGGGATTTCAGCTTGTGCCAGGACTGAGGTCAAAACTTTGCCCATCTTTTCATTAATTAAAAATCCTTTAGGAACACATCCAGGACTGGGGTTGGCAGCACTCGGGCATTGGCATCTTCAAAGTTTCCTTTTCCTCAAGGAGCTGGGTTTTGAAATGGAATTTGCATTTTTTAGGGAACCAACCCCTGAGTGATGGGAACTGCCTGGAGACCCTACAGATGACAAGGTGTTTGGGATCAGGTGCAGAGGATTTCGGATCACACAGGTACAGAGGGTTTAGGATCAGACAGGCACAGGGGCTTAGGATCAGATACAGAGAGTATAGAATCACACAGGTAAAGGGGTTTGGGATCATACCAATACAGGGGCTTAGGATCACACAGGTACACAGGGTTTAGGATCACACAGGTCCATGGTGTTTAGGATCAGATACAGAGGATTTGGGATCACACAGGTACAGGGGCTTAGGATCAGACAGGTACAGAGGGTTTAGGATCACACACAGAGGATTTGGGATCACACAGCTACAGAGAATTTGGGATCAGACAGGCACAGGGGGTTTAGGATCACAGAAGTACAGGGGGTTTAGGATCAGGGAGCAGGGAAGGGACCTTTTCCTGGTGGCTGTCCCCAAACTGTCCCTGGCACCATTCCTTCCCCAGTCCCCCCAGCCCTCCCCTCCCCTTTCTGGCAGCTGATTATCTTCAAATACGCAAAATCATGCAAATGAGGCATAAAGATTGTAATTATGCTGAAGGAATTATCTGCTCATTAACGTCAGCTTCCTGCTCGCTTATTTCCGTGACTGTCCCTCCCTTGGCGGCGGGAAGGAAAGACACGTCCCGCTCCTGATATTGCTGGGATTCCCACAGATTTCCGAGGGATTCCCTTCCCCCCAGCCCTTCCCATCCACCCCAGGGCTGCAGGCTGGGGACACAGTGACTCTGCAGTCACTGCTGTTGCAGATCCATATTATAATATCGGCTTTTCGCAAATATTAAAATAGATTTATATGTGTGGTATTAAATAACTTTGTTGTAAAGATACAGTTTTTATTTCTGTTGTTCATTAAGCTCAGTGAAATAGCTGATATCAGTGTGCTTGTGTTAAAATGCCTGCTGGGATAGGTAACACCCAATGAACAGAGGATGAGAAGGCCTGTTGTTCTGGTTTGAAAGCCAAACCAGTGAAAGACTCCAAGTCAGAAATACAATTTATTAGGAAAAAGGAAAAAAAAAAAAAAACCAAATATATGCAGCAGTACAGAAGAAAAACTACTGACTGAGTCAGAATACAACCTGACACCCTGCTAGTTAGGGTGGTGGTAGCAGTCCAGATGAAATGGTCTTGTTGAAGTGGTGATCCTGTAGAAACAATCCTGTAGCTCCTGTCCTCTGGAAACCCAGTGGGTAAGGGCAGCCATTCCTCTGGGAATCCAGTGGAAAGACTGCTTGTTGTGTCCCAAATCCCAGATTATATCCAGGTGGGATGCTTAGCTCCTCCCCCCTGGGTGGAGCATCTCACAGCAGGCTGATGTCATGTGGTGGGTCCTTGGTTACTCCTTAAACAGAAATGGCTCTGGGGGAATTTATCTCTGAGTCATGGGGAAAGGCATTGACTGGCCCATTAACAGGAGATAAGGAAAAAACAATGCCCCTTCGGGTTTCAGCAGCTGTTGAGGATGGGAATAGAATACAGTTTTATATTGTAACCTAGGACACCTGTACAGATCTGCCAGCCATCAGTACTCACTGTCTGAAGGCAGTGTGGGCCAGGGCCCAAAACTGGAGGTGATGAGAATGGTCTAAAACCACATCCAAGGAATACTCATGCTCTAAAAAGGTGGAACTGAGGAGGAGCCGGGCTGAACAGTTCTTGGAACACGTAAACTAGTTTGGGAAAAAGTTTACTGTGGATATGCAACAGGCTGATGCAATAGAAATGGTAAATAAAGGGTGTTTCTAAAATAGCAGGGGGCTCTTGGCTGAGTGCCAAGATGCACCCTAAATCTTTGCTCTGTGGTCCTTGTCTCCTCTTGTCCTTTATAAAACTTGGTAAATTTTCACAGGAGAGTGAAGGTGTTTCTCACACTGGGATCCCTTGGAGGGCCGTGGCAATGTCCCCAGTGGGCAGGACACGTCTGGGGGTGGCACCCACTCCATCCATCCCTGCATGGCTTGGATCGAGCTGCTGCATTTCCCCAGGGGAATAAGGCAGGCTAAGAGCTCAGAAATCCTGGGGAAAAGAGGAGATGAAAGCCTCGGGAGGTTTCAGTGCTCAGATGAGGCTGGGAAGTGCCTGTCAGGAGTGGTTTGTGACAGCTGGACACAGCCAATCTGGCAGTGCTGCCACTGCTCATTGTTACCCACGGAGATGCCTGGACCAATATCCCAGATCATTCCTCAACAGGCAGCTCCCATCAGCTCCGTGGGAACCGCTGGTGTTGGATCAATTAAATTCCACCCCAGGCAGTGACAGAACCCTGGAGATTGGGAGCGGGGTGTGCAGGTGCCCTGCCACCCTTGGGGACAGGGATGTGTCACCCTGCTGGGATCAAATGTTGTCACCAGAGCTGGCTGCACTTTCAGACACAGCAATCACACCAAAGGATGCATTGGAGAAGTCCTGGCTTGTCTGACACCTCTCAAAGGGACATTTAGGCTGATCTCCCCCGAGGAGCCCCAGAGGAATCAGGGAAGGAGTGAATCCCAGCTGGGAAGGGAAAGTGGAGCAGGAGAGGGTGGGTGGCTTCTCCAGCACATCTCTGTCCCATGACCCAGACAGGACAAGGGGATCATGAGGTCAGGGCAGAGCAGAACAAACCAGCCTTTGGGGTTTGCAGCTCCATGGGGTTTCTGTGCAGTTCTTCCCCCTCGAGGGGTTTCCTTCCATGCATTTCCCACTTTCTCATGGGAATTCCTGCAGACAGGAGCTCCATGGGGAAGGAAGACCTGCTTCCCTTGGTCTGCCTTGAACCAGACTCCTGCTGGCATCACTCACATCCCCTAAATCCAGCTCTGGAGGAGCTGCCACAGGACAAATCCCATTTCTGGCTGTTTCCCCTGCAGGGATGAGGAATTGCTCCTGGAGAGGGCTGGCAGAGCTGCATGTGGCTCTTCTTCTTCCCAGCTGGATTTTATCTCCCTTTTATTTTGACAGGGAGATTGTCCTGGGTCGCAAGAAGTGGCTGGGGGTGTGTGGTCTACCTCCATCTGTCAGAGCTGGGCAGTTCTCTGCTGTTCTCTGGGCAGTTTTCTTTATCTCTCCCACAGCCAATCCTCCCTCCAGGAGATCTCTGCTCTTCATGGCCACTGAGTGTCCCTGCATGGCTGAGACAATTCCAGCATCCCACTGGGAGATGCTGCGCCCAGGGCAGGAGCCAAGCATTCCTACCTGGATCCAATCTGAGCCTGGAACAGCACAGCAGCCTTTGCCCACTGCATGCCCAGAGGAGCAGCTTTCTCCTGCCCTGCATTGCCAGAGGAAGAGCAGGCCCACCTGCAGCAGCCCTGGAGCTGCAGAGGAAAACTGCAGCCTTGTGCAGGATCCCTGCTCCAGCAGAAGCACAGCTGGCACTGCAGGAGGGCTGAGCCCCCTTGGGATGGGACTGTGCCACCACCCTGACCCACAGGGGTCAGCGCCTCTTCTGACTCTGCCAGGGTTGGTTTGTATTACTGCATTAAAAAAAAAAATTAATTTTTATTTTCATCCTTAGTAAAGAACTGTTATTCCTATTCCCATATCTTTGCCTGAGAGCCCCTTAATTTAAAAATTAAAATAATTTGGATGGAGGGGGTTTACATTTTTCATTTCAGGGGAGGCTCCTGCCTTCCTCAGCAGACATCTGGCTTTTCAAAGCAAGACAGAGAACAACAAAGCCAAACCCTTCCAGCTGGGATGTCTGTTTTTTGTCTATTCCCTGCTCCAAGTCAGTGGAGCCATGGCTGGGGCACAGCAGAGAAGGAAAAAGGAGTATCCCAAGGTGGCAACTGTCACTGTCTGGGGCTTTGGAGCAACCATTGTTCCACCGTGGCACTCGGAGCATGGAAAGCTGCTCGCCAAGCAAAGGATGAGCTGCCAGAAGAGTCAGAGAGCTGGGAAAAGGAAAAGAGCCCTGGAAGAAGAACTTCCTCAGGAAAAGTGTGGGGTTTGTGGAGGGAGAGGTGCAGCAGCAGCTCCTTGTGCTCTGTAATTACCAGCAGGGAACAGAGCTGAGACTGGGAGCTGCTTTCATTCAGCAGGAAAAAGCCAGGAGAATCCAGTGGATGCAGGAATTAGCAAAAACTGAGATGTAGGATGCAAGTAAGGCTGGAGATAATTAACAGCCTCCCTAATGAGTGGGCTCAGCTACTGCAGGAGGGCCCAGGTTCAGGTTCTGCCTCTGGTCCTGCCACAGGGCAGGGCTGGTGCCCAACCCCTGGGAGCTGAGCTGGGATTTGCTCGGATCTGTGAAGACCCAGGAGAGTTCTGACTGGGGCATTTTCCACCACAGAGACTCCAAACTACCAGCTCAGCTTCACAGGAGGAGCCACAGAGGCTCAAACCCCTTTAAAATCAGGGAATCATAGAAGATGCTGAGCTGGGAGGGAGCCCCGGGGATCATGAAGCCCTCTACACCCCAAAACCCTCCCTGTGCCTCAGAGCAGTGTCCCAGCGCCCCTGGAGCTCTGTGGCTGTGACCTGGGGCTGTCCTGCTGCCAGCAGAGCACAGTTACCCAGCCCTGAGACAGAGGGGACATCAGAGGTGGCCCCAGCCCCAGACAGAGGGGACATCCAAGCTGGCAGTTCTCAGCCCTGGCACTGGTGGCTGTGCTGAACAGGCTGTGCCAGTGCCAGGGGTGCTCTGTGGGTTGTGTCCCATCCTGGGCTGTGTCCCACTGCTCTTCTGGTGTTTTAAGTGCAAATTTTGATGATTTTCCCTCATCCTGCCTTGCAGAGATGGCAAATCTGCACAGGGTGCCTCGTGCCCCATTAATTTCATGGCCTGCAGTGGGTCAAGGTTGATTTCTTTCCCAGATCAAACATGGGTTTAGGCGTGACTCTGTGTGCTGCTGGCCTGGGGACACCAGGGGTGTTTTATTGGCTCTGTGCATGCCTGGCTGGCTGCTTTTATTCCTTAATAAAACCTTTTGGCAGAGCTGTGGCTTCTCACTGCCTCCCAATTAGGGCCGAGAACGAGCAGTGCTCGACTCTGACACAGAAGTTTATGGAAGCAGCCCAGAAACACAGGGAGACCTCCAAGAACAATGCAGGCAGAGCTGCTGGCTGCTAATGAGGGAGAAATAGGTTATTTTTAGCTTCCCGAGAAGGTGGAAGGTGACAAAAACCAACAGAAGAACAAAGAAAATCCAGGGGCCAAGCCAAAAAGTGATGCCAAAAAAAAAAAAAAGAGTGAGGTGATTTTCTGCAGGGTAATTCCTACAGAGATGGGGAGGAGGGGCCCAGGTGTGAGGAGGCTCAAGGTGAGAATTTTCTTGGACCAGGGAAGATCTGGAAAATCTGGGGAAAGATGAGGCCCCCTTGGGCTGGAGCAGGAGCAGGAGCTGGGGGAGCAGCCAGCAGAGAGCTCAGTTCCCGAGCAGGGAAAGCTCTGCCAGGCTGCCCTGGTTTGAACAGACAGGTGTCTGCTGAGGAAGGCAGGAGCCTCCCTTGAAATGGAAAATGCAAACCCTCTCCCTCTGAATTGTTATAATTCTGAAATTAAGGGGCTCTCAGGAAAAGACATGGGAATAGGAATAACAGTTCTTTACTAGGGAAAAAATAAAAATAAAAATAAAATAAAAATGCAGTAATACAAACCAACCCTGGCAGAGTCAGCAGAGGCGCTGAGGCCCTGTGGGTCAGGGTGGTGGCACAGTCCCATCCCATGGGGGCTCAGCCCTCCTGCAGTGCCAGCTGTGCTTCTGCTGGAGCAGGGATCCTGCACAAGGCTGCAGTTTTCCTCTGCAGCTCCAGGGCTGCTGCAGATGGGCCTGCTCTTCCTCTGGCAATGCAGGGCAGGAGAAAGCTGCTCCTCTGGGCATGCAGTGGGCAAAGGCTGCTGTGCTGTTCCAGGCTCAGATTGGATCCAGCTAGGAATGCTTGGCTCCTGCCCTGGGCGCAGCATCTCCCAGTGGGATGCTGGAATTGTCTCAGCCATGCAGGGACACTCAGTGGCCATGAAGAGCAGAGATCTCCTGGAGGGAGGATTGGCTGTGGGAGAGATAAAGAAAAGTGCCCAAAGAACAGCAGAGAACTGCCCAGCTCTGACGTGATAGCAGATTACACGTCCCCAGACATGTCTTGCAACCCAGGACACAGGCGTTGGGAAGACAATTCCAGCTGCCAGTCCTGCATTCCTAGCAGGGGAGGAATCCACAGTGGACGAGCTGCTGTGGGAGCAGGGCTGCAGTGCTGGGAGAAAGGACAAACCCTGAGGGAAACACGGAAAGAGCTGCAGGATTCCTGTGAGGGGTCTTCAAATACACCAGTGAATTGCAGTCCTACATCCCATTCCTGCAGCCTCCCTGCTGGAGTTATATCTCCAACAGCTGAAAAATTAGGGAACAGGCTCATCCTGTCCCCCCGCAGAGGTGGCACTTGTCCCTCCGTCCCAGGCTTGACAGAGGCTGCAAAACCAGGCTTCCATGAGATATTTGGGACAAATCCCCCACCAAGGGCTGCCTGTCCACCTGGGACTGGGGGATCCCACAGCCCAAGGGTCCTGTTTAATCATTTTTTATCTCCATTCTATTTCTCTGCTGTGGAAATCAGTTTTCCAAGATCAGTGTCCAGTTTTGAAGGACACAGCTGTGCATCATGGAATATTTGAGGCTGTTACCAGTGGGAATAGGGCACAGAGATTCCCCCCTGGGATGGAGGAGCCCATAAAGATTCATTCTCCTCTTTCCTTTTAATGATGGAGAATTAGGAAATGAAATTCAGCAGCAGCTGTGCCCCCTTTGGCCTCTTCCCCGTGCTCTGGTGGAGAGCAGTGATTATCCCGAGCCTCCTTTCCAAGGACAGGCTGGAACCCAGCAGGACAGGATTTTTGTGTCAGCTGAGCTCCTGCTCCTCACATCAAACCCGAGGGATAATTGAGGCAAAGGGATAATTGAGCATAATGGAATTTATAAAGTACATGGAGATCTTTGGGGAAAACGTGGATGGGTTTGACCCTGGTGACATCCCAGCCCTGGTGGCCTTTTCCATCCCAGCTCTGGTGGCCTTTTCCATCCCAACTCGGCTGGCCTCTCCCATTCCAGCTCTTGTGAATTTTCCATCCCAGCCCTGGTGGGATCCCAACCCTGGTAGCTTTTCCATCCCAGGCCTGGTGCCTTTTCCATCCCAGCCATGCCCAAAGTTCATCCTGCAGCACTTTTGTTCAATGCTAAGTGGGGTTGGGGGGTGATCTTTTGGGGTTTAATTGTACAAATTACCTAAAAACCTTCTGGTTTTCTACTTGAAAAGCTCCAAAACCTAAAACTGGACCCAAGGGAAGAAAAGTTCTGTCCTGTCCTGTCCTGCTCTGGGTTTGATCTTCACTGCTGCTCCCCCCAGCCTGGGATCAGAATAATTTATTGTCACTGGCTGAGTCCCAGATTTTATCTTCCATTGGTAAATCTGGCATTTTAAGCTCCTTTTTCAGCTCAAATCCAAACCCAAACAGTCCAGATATAAAAATCCCCCAAGGAAAAGAAACTTCCTAAATATGTTGTTGTGGAAATTTTATCTTGTACCTGTCCAGGTCCAACCTAAAACCTGAAGTCTCAGTCTTAAAAACAATGGGATTTAGTTTAGGACAGCAAATGTTAAATAATGTTTTGGGAGAGGACTAAAAAGGTAAAATAATAATTTTTCTTCTTTCCTGGGTAAAAATCCCTTTGGATGAGTCTTTTTTCTTGGAGACTTTTGGATGATGACAGTGTCCCCCTCTCTCTCGGACTCTAGGGTTGGGGTTGCAGGGGCACCAAAAGGATAATTCCAAATCCAGCAGAATCTTCCCACATCATGGGGTTATTTCAGGCTGTTTGGCCCCATTCCCTGGGGCTGGAATCAACCCCTCCATCAAATATGGAAATCACATCCAAGGGCATCCCAGGCCCTGCTCAGGAGAAGGAGAAATTTCTTGAGGTCACAGAATCCCTCCCCAAGTTGAATCCAGCCTGAGTTTGGTGCTGCAGGATCTCCAGGTTGGATCAGGAGGAGGCAACACCTCCAGTGCCTCCAGCTTTGTTCACTGTTAAATGAAATAAATGATTTATTTTTAATTAAGAGATCCAAGCAGTCGGAGTTTACGTTTGCCATTCCTCCTTTATTTCACCGGGATCTTCCCATGGGCCTCATTCCCACATGGAGAGCAGGGGGCTGCAATCCAGGGGGATGAGTTATGGGTTAAGGGATGGGGTGGGGCCTGGCACAGGTCCCTGCTCAGCTGCTGTGGCTCTGGGAACACCTGAGCTGCTGGGACAATGCAAAGCCGGGCTCAGAGACGCCAAGCCAGCACTTTCTCCAGGTGTCCCCTGTCCCCAGCACTTTCTCCAGGTGTCCCCTGTCCCCAGCACGGTGTCCTTGTTCCTTTTCTCTGCTGGAAAAAGGCAGTTGCACCTATTCCAGAAAATCAGTGTTCCCAAAACCGAGGTGTTGGGTGGAAAAGCAGTGCTGGGAATGGGTCGGGAAGTGCCGCCCATCCCGCAGGGCAGCTGGGCTGGGCTCGGAGCTCTGAGATGGGCCTGGCTAGGCTGGGCTTCAGTCCCAGTTCCCAGCCTGGGAGATGGCAGAGGAAGCCCAAAGCCCATCCCTGTGATCACAGGGAACTCGGCAGGGATTTCCAGGCACAGCCACTCCTGGGAACACAGGGAAGCTCCAGGGAGCATCTTCCCAAATCCTGAATCTTCCCTGGTTTGTGCCCTTTCCTTAGGGATGGGATCCCCTTTCTGCTGGAGGGAGGAGGAAGGGCCAGAGCGTTCTGTGGTCCCAGGAGCCCTGGGATTCAATCCCAAATCCAGCCCTACCGGGGCTGCCACAATGGGATTTCCAATAAAAATTCCCTTCCCCCATCCCTAAAAAATGGGATTTGCTGAACAGCTCAGGACCAACCTCACTCATTTGGGATCTCCAGTCCTGGATTTATAAATCCAGCTGTGAAATTATAAGATTAAAACCTCTTCTGCCAGCCCTGTGGGATGGGAGATGCCCCAGGAACATTCCCTGTGGTTGCATCCCTTTCCCTGAGCAGCCTCTCCAGGCTGATTTGGCAATCCAGGAGCCACTAAAAGTGTTTTGAGCTGTACCCAGCTCATCAAGGATTCAAATGGAATAGCAGCGTTTCTAATGGATTTAAGGGAAAAAAATAATTCCCTTCATGAATAATTTATTTACACCACAAATTTATGGAGTGGGAAATGTGCTGTGTGAGCTGGGAAAAGTGCACAGCCAGCACAGGCAGGGGACAAGTCCCAAATATTCCCTTCATCCCGAGGGTCAGGGACATTCCAGGTGCTGCTGGCCTGGAGGAAATGTCACCCTGACTCAGGAACAGATCCCAGCTCTGATTTCCAGCCTGGTGCTCTGGGTGCCATCCCAAATCCCAGCCTGAATGGAAAACAATTCCAGGAGTGCAGAGCCTGGAGCCCTCCCTTGCCCTGTGCTGTTTTTATTGTGAGCTGGCAAATCCCTGCCCTGGAGGAGTCCCAGGCTGCAGTTTGGGACCTCAGCTCCTTCCAGGAGATGCCTGGGAGGGGTCTCACATAAATCCTGGGAGACACAGGTTCCATGGAAAGAGCAAAATCATCTCAGCCACCTTCCCTGGAGGAGTCTGGGGCTGCTCCCTGGGACGTCAAGTGCCTAAACCAGAGAGGAAAAGGCTCTGGAAGATTCCTGGGAGGAATCTCAGGTGAATCCAGGAGAAAACAGTTCTGTGCCAAAGAAAAAAAATTACCTGGAACAGCTTCTCTGGAGGAATCTGAGGCTGGTTTTCCACCCAGAGAATTTAGGATGACTCCGTGGGAATGGATGCTCCAGGAATGTCCCCACAGACAGGAATTCCTGCAGGGAAGGATGGAATGCCGAGCTCCCCTGGCAGGGAGAGATGGAATTGCTGCTCTTCCAGAGGCTCCTGAGCGCAGTAATTAATTTTCTCCTCATTCCTTCTTTTCCCGAGGCTGAGTTCCATCCTCCTGGGGCCCAGTGACCTCTCCCTGCCCTGGGAGCGGGGTCTCCATGAGCCCCAGGGCAAAGGGAATCCTGAATTTCCATCACTCCCGAAAATAAATGACACGGAATTAACGTCCCCTAATGAGCCAATTTGTCACTGCTGCCAGGCCTGGCTTTACCGGGGTGGGGGTGAAAACCAGCACTAGGAGTGCCTATGGCTTTGCTATTCCATGTTAAAGGGTGGGTTTTTCCATGAAGGAATTTACTGGGAAAGCTGGCAGACAGTGGGGGATGGATCCAAGGATGAACACAAAGGAATGAGGCACTGCCAATCAGCTGTGGGGACAGCACAAGAACTCTGGGATTTTCCTACACCCAGGAATATCCAGACAGGAATTATTAGAGCCTTTCACACAGTACCAGTGACACAGCTGCTGATTGATCAGAAAAATTCAATTTCCAAAGGTTTTGGGGAACAGGGAATAGAAAATCTGCCAGGAAAGGGTGCTGCAGAGCTGGAGCTGGGATGAGATTAAATTTCCTCAGGGCTGTCACTGTTGGCTCAGATAGAAAATGTCATTTTTAATGCTAAAAATCCTGGAAAAATGTGGAGCTCTCCATATTTATATATTTAAATTTATATATTTAAATTTGGGAAATGTACACCCGAATATTCAACTTTTTATTCCCCGATCCTACAGAAGTTTATATTGAAGGAATTCTAAAAAAAAAAAAAAAAAAAAAACAAAAACCAGTTTCCTGCAGGCTTTTTTTTTTTTTTGGTGGTGGTTTTATTTTTGTTTTGGGTTTTTTTTTTGGGGGGGGGGTGGTGGTTTTTTTTTGGTTTGTTTTTTTTTTTATGAGAACCTCAGAGTTTTCAGCTTCTCTGGAAAATGTCACTGAAATCAGCAAGGAAAGTTGGAAACTTTTTATTGGAATAAAAAATGAAGCAATCCCATATCTTCCAATAGAGAATGGATCCCTTGGAAGTGCAGAGCCACCCTAATTCCCAGGAATTCACTGAGAGTGACCTCCAGAGGTTTTCTGCTGGAAAGAGGAGTTAATACATCAATTCAGGGCCCCCCGAGGCTTCAGGAGTGAATTATTGCTGCCATTAATCCATCCTTGGCTTTGCAGGGACATCCATGGGATCGGGAAGAGGGAAGGGAAAAGTTGAAAAGTTCCCCTACGTGACCAGAGGGGCTGGAAATCCCTCCCCACCTTCACAAACCTTTGCTCCCAGTTTTACATGGAAAACCCCAAATCCTGTGGAAGGGCACAGCCCCATTGAAGGGTTTATGCTCAGTTTTCCAAGGAAAACCCCAAATCCTGTGGAAGGACAGAGTCTGACTGAAGGGTTTGTGCTCAGTTGTCCAAGGAAAAACCCAAATCCTGTGGAAGGTCACAGCCTCATTTAAAGGTTTGCTCTCAGTTTTCCAAGGAAAAAACCCAAATCCAGTGGAAAGACAGAACCTGATTGAAGGGTTTGCTCCTGGTTTTCCAAAGAAACCAAATCCTGTGGAAAGGCAGACCCTCATTGAAGGTTTGCTCCCAGTTTTCATAAGAATACAAATCTTCTGGAAGGGCAGAGCATCATTGAAGGATTCCAGGAGGAAAAGCAGCTCAGCCCCCAGAGCCATGGGAACTCGGGATGCTCCTCTGAAGGCCAGAGATGTGGTAAAGCACCACGTGGTGGAGACGACTCCTCAACAAATTGAAGTTGCAAAGAGGATACATTTATTTCAGCACTGGACACATGGTGAGTAACCTCCCAAAGACATGTGTAAAAAAGTCACAAACTCCTGCTCTCTCTTTATCCAAAAAGGTTTTACATGTTCAAATGGTTTCCAGGCTGGTCCCTATGATGCCTATTACATAAACATTAGCTCTCACCTCATATTATAATTAGCTGAATGTCCATTGGCTGCACAATTGTCCTCTTTAATTTGTGGATATTCTCAGTTCAGTCGAAGAAAGAACAGAGATAATTTCTCCCAGGCTGAGCCTGGGAAACTTAGAGAAAAGAATTAAAACAATTATTTTGTCTCTTTCTGCACCTGTTGTTTATAGAAGTTGTTTTCCAGAACGTATTATTCTTAGTTCACCAATGGTGTGAGGGGTGTTTTCGTTAAGACCAATCAAGTCTTACCTTGGAGAGCCTTGTTATAAAAGATGTGTGATTTTCTGTTAAAGCTCTCTTCCTGCCTTCTGAAGTCTCGGAGTCTTTGTTCCCGTTCTTGACTCGACAGTGACATTGACTGGGTCGGTGGGCTTCTGGGGAAGAAGTAAGATGCCTTCCTCATGGTAAACTCTTCACCCATGTCAAGCTGCCAGGGCTCCTTGGCCTGCTGGTCACAGTCCAAACCTCTCATTCTTAAAACCCTGTGGTATTTATGGCTCCTGCACCCTTACAATACTTCATGTATGTTCTGGTTTACGGCAAATTTGGGAGAAAACTTCCAAAAGGGCCACCCCAGAAAGCAAACCCACATGGCCCCCCGCCCTGCAATTGGTTTGGGAAGAACTTCCTCTGAGAGAAGTGCAAAAATCTGTTTATTTAACAGGCAAAGCACTCCCCAGCACAAAAAAATGAACAATACCAGATGACAAAACTCATTGGCTGCTCTGAAGAGACAAATTCAGAAAGCCTCTCTTGGGGGTGGTCGCTCTGTTATCAGTCCCTGAGGCACTGGGGATGGCTGCTGCCCAGAGTAGGCCCTGAGAGGCCACAAGGTGCAAGCTCTCCTTGCTCCCCAGATCCCAGTCTGGAGCAAACTGTTGAAACAGTTCCCAGAAAAGGGAAAGGAAAAAGAACACTTCAGGGAAAACTCTGCCTCAGCTAGCTAAACTAACTAAAAAACAATGGAGCACCGTGTTCTGCCCCGTCCATGCCCAGACACCACAGTGGAGCTCTGTGATCCAGCCGAATGTGGAGGAGGAGTGCAGTCCCTGAAAACAAACTCTGTGCTTCTTCTTCTCCCCACCTTCACTCTCAGAGCCAGTCTTGAAGGCACAGAATATAATATCCAGCAGAAACAGGACCGACAGTTGGGGATACATCATCCTAACGTCACCCTAGGACAATGCAACACCTGTCATTCCCAACCTTGTCTCAGTTATCCCCACCTGGTATCAATTGTTAAGCTCTAATCTTTGCTAATGACATTTCTAATTTAACCCTTTGACTCAGTGGGAGACCCCATAGGAACTCTGGGATAACTCTGGAGAGGTCTGGAAAACGGTCAGAGCATGGTCAGGAGTGACCTCCCTCCACTGCAGCTCCTGCTTCCCTGGGAACATCCCCTCATCCCTGCAGCTTTCCCGGGAATCCATCGGAGCCTCCTTGGAAACAATTTCTTACCCCTGCAGAGCTGAATCCATATCAGTTTTGGGGGTTTAAAGTTGTTTTGTTTTTGAGAGTTTTTTTTGTTGGTTTTTTACTTAGTGATATTACACACTTTAAATTAAACTTGTAATTTTAGTGTTATTAATTAATTTTGGAGGTTTTAGGTTAAATATAGTATTTATTTTTTCTTTGTGGGTCTGTGCTCTTTAGCACAAAAAGTTTAAAATTCTTAAAACTTGCTGGCCTTGGAAACCTGGAGTGCAGAGAGGGGGAATGAGGTGAATTCCTGGAGATTAATTCCTGGAGTGAATTCCTGGGTGTGAATTCTATGGGGTGCATTCTTGGGGATGAAGTCCTGGGGGTGAATTCCCCAGGCACCCAGGGATGGAATTCCAAGGACCCTGTGGCTGCTCCAGGCTCATCCTCGCACAGTTCAGTGGCAAAAGGCCAGAGATGAAGATCAAAAGCAAAGAAGGAAAGGAGGAAGCAGAATTAGGATTTATCAGGATATTTCCCAGCTCCTTGAGGGCTTTTTCCTGTTTATTGCAGGAATTTTTCCTTTCTTCAAGGCTCTGCCCAATATTTCAATCTCCAGGGTGTCCAATTTGTGTCTCCATCCCTCCTTCAACAGAAACAAACCAAACAAAGAAACCAAAACAAACCAAGACAATAACCCAAAAATCCCCCCACCAAAAAAACCCCAAGAATAATCCCTTTAAAAACAGAAATCCTGCCTTTTTTTTTTTACAGCCTTTTTTTCCTCCTTGCAGGAGACACTGAGACTCAGCCTCAGAGATGATTCCCCTTCCCTGGGTAGAGGAAGCAGCAACATTCCCAAAGTTCTCCCATCATTCCCACCCCATTCCCTGGGCTGCTCCAGGGCAAGGGTACTCTGAAATCCATACAGAACATCCTAATTCAGCCAGGATTTATGGATCCCAAGGGAATGCTGAGCCCCAGAGCCATTAGCATTCCAGGGGAATGAAAACTTCCAGCCTAAATCCGCTGGAGTTGGGATGTCAGGAGCATTTCCACGGTTGAGAGCAGGAAAGGAGATTTCAGTCCTGAACACAACAACTTCCGTGGAGTTTAAATCCAAAAGTATCCTGCTTTTCTCTTTTTCTTTTTTTTTTTCTCCCTTTTTTCTTTATTTTTGGCCTCTCGCTTTGAAGGAGAAGAAAGGAAGAAGGGAGAACATCAGTGCTGATCCCGTCATTCCGATTCTGGGATGGAATTGGGGTCGGGATGTTATTAATAATTTCAAAGGGAATTTAATCAGTCATTTAATACTCCAGGAGCAAGGAGAGAAATGTCAAGGAGAAAGAAAACACATTCCAGAGGCAACATTGGGAATATTGGACTTCCTGCTCCAGGACTTTTAGCAAGGAACAAAGATTTTCCTCATCAGAGTTAATTAATTCCTAATGAGTTCCTGGTAGGAGTCACCAGGTCAGGGCAGGGTTTCCTGGGATTTATCTCCCGGTGAGAGCCATTCCTGCCTTCCCGAGGGGCTCGTCCCAAATCCAACAACCAATCCAGTCCCATCCCACCTTCCTTCTGGGAGAACCGGCCTGGAAAAATGGGAATTATGATGCTCTGATCTGCTCTACCAACAACACAACCTCATCCCAAAGATGGAATTCTGGAGCTAAATGAAAAAGCCCAGGAATTCTTGGGGAATCCCCTTGTGGCATTCACATTCTCTGAACAGAGGGACACATAATTCTCTCTCCCAGGATTTTTCCTGGGGAAGGCAGTGAGAAGCTCAGAGAAAAGAATTCTTATCTCTACTTGCTGCTCCTGTTGTTTGGCACATGTGGAATGTGTTATGGAGATTGTTTACCCAAAGTGATTTGTTAATTGGATTCTGCTGATGGTTGTTTGGATTGATTGGCCAATTAAGTCAAAGCTGTGTCGGGACTTTCTCCAGACAGTCACGGGTTTTTCTGTAGTATCTCTTTAATATAGTATAGTATTGTGTACTATAGTATAACTTAATAAAGCATTGTTCAGCCTTCTGAAATCATGGAGTCAGAGCACATTATTCCCTACATTGGGATTGTCCTGCATCGATAACCCCCAAACCCCTGAATTCCTCCATGTTCCAAAGTGTCCTCACACAATGTGTCACCCAAATCCTCAAACAGCACAGGAACAGCTACCAACATTCCCACAGAATTCCCAGAATCACTGGGATGGAAGAGACCTTCAAGATCATCGAGTGCAACCCAGCCCCAACAGCTCAACTCAACCCTGGCACCCAGTGCCACATCCAGGCTTTGTTAAACACACCCAGGGATGGGGACTGCACCACCTCCTGGGCAGAACATTCCAGAACTTTATCACTCTTTGCATGAAAAACTTTTTCCTGATATCCAACCTGTATTTCCCTTGGGGCAGCTGGAGGCTGTGTGCTCTGGTTGTGTCAGTTCCTGGAGACAGAGCCCAGCCCCAGCTGAGCACAGGCACCTTTCAGGAGCTGTAGAGTGATGAGGGCAGCCCTGAGTCTCCTTTTTGTCCAGGCTGAGCACCCCCAGCTCCCTCAGTGGTTCCTCACAGGGTTTGTGTTCCCAGCCCCTCTCCAGCCTCGTTGTCCCCTCTGGATGTGCTCCAGCCCCTCAATGTCCTTCCCAAGCTGAGAGGCCAGAGCTGGACACAGCACTCAGGGTTTGCCCTCAGCAGTGCCAAGCACAGGGGCAGAGTGACCTCCCTGCTCCTGCTGGCCACGCCATTCCTGACCCCGGCCAGGAGCCGTTGCCTTCTTGGCACCAGGGCACACAGCTGGCTCCTGTGCAGCCGGCTGTTGACCATTACCCCCAGGAATGCCAGCAGGATCCACCCATGGACACCCCCCACGGAAGGGGGAGCTGAGGCTTCTTTTTGGGAATGATCACTGGCGTTTGCAGCCAGTTGAGCTATTTATAGAAACCCATTAAAACAAATCCCAGCTCCTCACGCCTCATTCTCCTTCATCCCATTCCATTTGCTACTGGAAGAACCTGGAGCCCGGGGCCATCAGGATCGGGGCTGTTATCCACAGCTGGGAACTGGGTTACAATCCAAAGGAATAAAATCAGGCCAAAAATAGCGCAGCTCCCACCTGGGATGAGGTGGTGGGCACCAATTCCAGCACAGCTCCCACTGGGAATCTGGGGAATTGTTGCTTGTTCCCAAGCTCTGTCCCCTCTGGATTTACAACCTGCTCCCCAGAACTAAATGTCACCAGGATTTTGGGATTATTGGAACTCTGGGAAGAGGGAGTTAGGGAATTGTTACCTGTTCCCATGCTCTACCTCCTCTGGATTTACATCCCTTTCCTCAGCACCAGGATTTTGGGATTATGGGAATATAATGAATCATTATATATATATATGTATGTATATATACACACACACACCAAATATTATACAATATATAAATATGGTGTATCTAAAAATATTATATATTACATATTATATAAGATGGATAAGAATATTATGTATATGTATATATTCATTAATATAATATAATATAATATAATATAATATAATATAATATAATATAATATAATATAATACATGTTATGTAATATATACATATTTTAAAAATCTGGGAAGAGGGATTTAGTGAAAATTTTACTGCTGAGCACCTGTGGGAATGAAGAGGTGATTTGGGATGGGGATCCATATCCATATCCAATGCTCTGCTTGGGAATAGGGATGGGTTGGAAATTCCAGCCCTGTCTGACCCAAGAAGAAATTCCTCCCTGCTCCCTGTCAATCCCAGCTGGGAGCAGGAATCTCCCACTCATCCTGCAGCCTCTGGAAGCCCCACTCAGCTCCTACCTTTCCTCCAGGAAAATCCTGGGAGAATTTTCCATGTCCTCAGCTCATTCCCACTGCTCCTCTGTGGCTGTGCAGAGCTCAGGGCACTGGGCCCAGCTCAGCAAAGCCTCTCCTCTCCTTGGAAATTCCCAGCCCTCATCCCTCAAAGGTCTTTCCCCATCCCAGCTTCTCCAGGCCTCCAGGGAGGCAGAGAAATCCCCCACAGGAAACCCTGGCACGGAGGGATCCGTGCTCTGAGCCCTCATCCCACCAAATCTCCAGGCATTTTGCACTTTTGGGGAGCCACCAACCAGCAAACCCATGAGGAATATCCCAGTGCCCTGGGTTTACTGGGATTCAGGATGTCCTGGTGACACTCTGGGAGCTGTTACTCTCTCCTGAGCCCCACACACCCCTGAGCACACCCAGTGACCCCAGAGCTGCCAGGAGCGAATCTGCAGCCTCACAATTCCAGCTGTTCCATCCTGAGGAGCCTCTGGAGTCCTTGGATACGAAAAGTTGCAGACCCAGAGCCAAATCACCCCCCAGGCCACAATTTCTGGGTTTTTTTAGGGAAATTGGAGTGGAATTGACCTCTACAAATCTCCCCAGAAAACCCAGCTCTGTGCCAGGCTTATCTCAGCCCATTTCCTGCACCTTCCATAATGGGGTTTATTTATGGCCTCCTCAGAAATAAACTACATTTTAAAGCCATTTCCACGAGATCAGCTCTGCTTCTCCAGCAGATGGATAAATAATAATAACGCAGCTCCCAACACGGTTCAGATCCAGGGTTTTGGCAGTGCGGAGCTGCTGGAGCCTCTGCAGATGTTCCACCTCCATGGGCAGCACATGGAGTCTCTTCTCAGAGCACAAAAGCTCCTTTGAGACTGGAGGAGGGGCTGGAATTCCAGCCCTGCCTGTTGGGAATGCTGCTCCCACTCCAACACCAATCCCACCATCGCTCTTTATCTCTCAGTATCAGCACCTGCCTCTCCAGAGGTGCCAAATGCTTCCAGAGCCTCTGGATGGGCACAAACCCATCCCATGGCAGCGCTGGCAGTGGGGCAGGGGCTGCGTTCTGTGGAGGGGATGGCACAGCCTGGAAAAACTGAAATTCCAACACTCCCATAATTATGATCTAGTCATATGGGATAATTATTAAACATGCCTGCAGAGCTGGGGTCACTCCCTGAGCAGCACAGAGGGGGGATGTCCCACGGTGGGCCCCGACACCTCCTCAACCACCGAGTCCCAGTCCTGATCCCAATCCCAATCCCAGAGCTCAGGGAGAGCTGTGGCTCCAACACCTCCCCAGCCATTCCTGACAGGATCCATGCTGGTAGCCAGCTGCTCTCCTCACTCCCAAACGGATTTTATTCCTACAAATTGTCTTCCCAGGAGGCTGCCATGAATATGCATTTTCCTGCTCTCCCCTATTAATTCCAGGATATCTCCATCCATCTCAGACTTCCCTGATAACCCCTGTGCTGCTGTGGATTCTGCCTGGGCAGGGCAGGGCAGGAGGCAGCAGGAATTCACATCCTGCTGGATTTATCCCTGTGCTGGTGGTGCAAGAAAAACGATGCTCACTTCCAAAAATGTAAAAGGTTCATTAAAACCTTATCAAAAACACAACAGCAGACTGAATAGAGAAAATATTACAGCACGAGGAGCAGAGGATTTCCCCACCATGTGCTCACCCACACCATGGAGGTTTCCCCTTTTAACCCTTTGGTCCCCCCCAAAGTTCTGTCCATCGACTCCTCCTTCCCTGCCCAGGGCTGAGATCACTGCCTGACACCTTGACTGGGGCTCAGCTGTTGCCATGGTAACGAGTGACCCTCCCAAATGTCCCAAACCCAGGGCACCCCTGATAACAACACAAGGGGGTAACACATAGCTATAAATCTATGAAACTTCTCCTGACATAGATACAGGATATTTGCCTTTTAATTGTGAGAGTCACCCATGGCATTGCTCATCTGTCACAGTGGGAAGCCCCACAGGGCTGGGCTTGTCCCTGTGGATGGAGGGGAGACACTGGGAATGTGCCAATGGATCCTCAGTGTCCTCCTGGGACTGCCTGGAGTGAAGGGCAGAAATCAGAGGAAACAATAAAAATATTGGAGCGTGTTGAAGAAACCTAAAAGCCAGTTTGGGATTTGGGGTTTAGCTCTGCCTGTGCTGCAGAAGTTTTGGGAATGTGAGTGGATCCTGGGATGTCTGTGCTTCTTTCCTCCCATCCCGCTGCTGCCTCGTGGAAAGGATGGACAGGGCTGTGGGAAGGGTGCAGAGGATGGAGGGATAGGACACAGGCAATGGCTGCCACTGCCACAAGGCAGGGCTGGATGGGATCTTGGGAATTGGGAATTGTTCCCTGGCAGGCTGGGGAGGGGCTGGGCTGGAATTGCCAGAGCAGCTGTGGCTGCCCCTGGATCCCTGGCAGTGCCCAAGGCCAGGCTGGACACTGGGGCTGGGAGCACCTGGGACAGTGGGAGGTGTCCCTGCCATGGCAGGGGTGGCACTGGGTTGGGATTTAAGTCCATTCCCACTCAAACCAGTCTGGGATTCCATGAAATCACTGGGTCCCTGAAAAATCCCTTTCTGCTGAGTTGAAGCTGCAACTTTTGCCCAGTTTGAGGTTCTTTTATCTCACTTTTCCCCCATGTTCTTCCACCTGGGACAAAGGCACCACTTGAGGGTGTTCCTGCTGAGGACCCTGTGACCCCCTCCTGAGCTCTCACTGAGCATCATCAAATCCCCCCAATCAACAGCAGCAATTGCTGAGCATCCTGGGGTGTGACAGTGGCACCCTTTAATGGGTGACCAAACCTCCGGGGCTGTGACAGTGACACCTTTGAGAAGTGACCAAACCCCTGTGAGCCAGGAGCTCACTCCCAGAAGTAGCAGGAAGGGTTGGAATCATCCTCCTAAAAATGTCAGGACATTTTTGTGACATTGTTCCCCTCTCTCTATTCTCATTCTGATTTTTGCCCTTTTTTTTCCCATTCCCCTCCACTCGATTTTCCCCTCTGGACAGCTGCATCCTGTTCACAGCAGATTTGTGGCTGTTTGAGTTGGGTATGATGGATAAATCCTGCTGGGATTGATGTTTGGGGAGCTCTCAGGGATTTTATTTCATTCCCCATGGCTAGGGCTCTCCCTGGGCTCGGCATTTCCCTTTTGGAATTGTCCAGGTGTCTGACTGTCACCCCAGGAGGGTTCAGCAGCCTGAATATCTCTCTCAGGTGAAGCTTTGCTCTTTTTTCCCGCAGATTTATTACTTAACCCCCCCAAAGTGATGCCAGCCATGGGCATGGTGGGCTGTCCATGGATTTGTGAACACCCAGGAGCTGATTTTCTGACCCAGGGCAGGTGAAAACTTTTTCATCCTCAGCCCAGGTAAATTTATTTCTCACTGAGATGCCTCCTTGCTCTGCCCGTGACACACCTGGCCAGGTAAAGAGCCCTCCAGGATGGCCAGCACTGATCCAGCCTGGATCTGCCAGTATTTTCAGGAAAATATTGCTCCAAAACTCTCTGATTTTTGCGCTGCTGTTGTTCCCACCCTGTGGGAAGGGGTGGGGCTGTGACATTTCCTCCTCCACTCGGGAGGTGACAGCACAAAGCTCCAGTTTGGGCACAATTGAATTAAACGTCAATTTTAACAGATTTGTTTTTTTGGCTCGGCAAGGCAGAGCTGAGAGGAGATCGTTGGAGCTCTACTCTGCCAGGTGAATCCACAGCAGTGCCCGGTGCTTCTCCAGGCTCTGCATCACTTGAATTTAACCTTTTTGGGATGTGTGGCACTCCTGGAGCCGAGAGAGCTTTTTCTCCTACTGCAGGAACCCCTGAGCAGCAGCAAACGCCCCAGGAGCAATTTCCCTTTCCACCTCCTGAATATTTTGAAAGCACAAAGGCAAAAGGGGTAAATTTAAATGAAGGGAAGGAAAATTATCCCCCCCAGCCAGCTCAGGGCTGGCTTCCCATCCCTCCTGAGCCGTCTGAGCAACAGGTGCCCAATTTGGGAAATTGCAGCAGCCCCAACAAAAATAAACCCAGCAGGAGATGAGTGGAGCTCTGCTGCAATTCCCGAGGCTGCCACGGACAGAGCTGGGGTGGGAGGAGGAGGAAAAATCCATTATCCAGCTCCTTGTGTGTATTCCAGAGCCTGGGAGGACCTTGATTGCAGAGCTAGGGCGAATCTGTCCCTTGCTCTGAGCGTTATGTGGATGGCTCCGATAATCTCTGCAGATAAACCAACAATTCTCCTCTGGCTGTGGCGTTGTGGTGGCTGAACACCCATCAGAGGTGACAATAATCCTTCCATTTGAACCCCAGTGTTCCCAAGGAGGGCTGGAGGGGCAGATCACCTGATGGATATTCAATTATCAGCAAGGAAGGCTGATAGGGAATATTTATTTATTGCAGAGCGATTCTCCATCAAAAGGTGATTGGGAAAAGGAGGGGGAGTTTTACCACTGAGGAAATCCAGTCCATCGAGGCAGAAATAGCTTCTTTTTCTCCATTAAAAAAAGCCCCTAGAACAACAGCAAACCAGGAAATCTCACAGCGTTTGGACATTTGGAACAGTTGGGTTTGAAAATTGCTTGAAATCTTTTGGGAAATTGTTCTTTATCTGAGGAGAGGAACATTTAGCTCCAGCTTCAGTGGAAATGAAACATCCAATCCAAGGCGGGTGTTGATATAGCAGGAAAAATCCTGTCCTTGGGATGGATGTGCCTCATGCCCCACCCGAGCCCCTTCCCACCCCCAGGAAAGGCTGAACCTCTCCATGGTGCCGATTTCTCCTTGGGCAGGAACAGGATCCCAGAGTTCGGAGAGTTCTTAAGGAACCTTGTTAATGGAAAAAGTTGGAAAAAATCATGGAGTCATCAAATTATTGAGGTTGGAAAAGAACTCCAAGGTCACAGAGTCCAAGCTGTGCCCGATGCCCACCTTGTCCCCAGCCCAGGGCACTGAGTGACACATCCAGGAATTCATGGGACACCTCCAGGGATGGGCACTCCAAACCCCCCTGGGCAGCCCCTGCCAATGCCTGAGCACCCTTTCCATGGGCAAATTCCTGCTGTGCCCACCCTGAGCCTGCCCTGGCCCAGCCTGAGGCCGTTCCCTCTCCTCCTGTCCCTGTTCCCTGGAGCACAGCCCGACCCCCCCGGCTGTCCCCTCCTGGCAGGAGCTGTGCAGAGCCACAAGGTCCCCCCTGAGCCTCCTTTTCTCCAGGCAGGGATGTTCCAGGCCATGAAATCCAAGGAACTGAGAATTCCTGAGCTCCCTGGGCTGGATCTCGGGTTCTCCCACTGGATTTCAGGGAGCTCTGCCCCGTGTCCCAGCCTGTCCCACACCCCTGCAGCACCCGCGTCCCACGCTGGGCTCCTCATGCCCCGATCCCTCCTCCCGCTGCCCCCTCGGCTCCAAGGAAAGCTCCGGGAGCCGTTTTGGGGTGAGATTCCAAGGACTCGGCTTTTCTAGCCTGGGATCGCTCCTGCAGGCGCCTCCTTCCCCCTCTGCTGGTGAGGAGCTGCGGACACCGCCTCACCCTCCAGGCAGGAATATTCCCCTAGAAAAGAGGGAAAGCATGTTTGAGAGCGGACTTTTGGGTCAGGGACCCATCCAAAATAAATCCCGCTGTAAAAATCCCGGAGGAGCAGCCTTAGGGCAAAATTCAAGGAATAAAATCAGAGGAAGTGGAAAAGCTGGATTTTGCTGGAGTCAGGAGGGATGGGACCCGAGGACTCTTCCAATCACGATCGGTAATTGTGTCGTTAATTACCCATTGATCTAATGAGCTCGCGGAGTCACCACTTGACTCCCACCGATTGTGTCATTGCCATTCCCGGGATCGGTGACACCAGAGCTGCTCCGTGAGGGGATTTGGCCTTGCCAGGGGTGGCTCCAGGCTGGAATCCCTCACAATTCCCTGCAAACACAGGGCCCTGCAGCCTTGCCAAGGCTCATTAGGGCCCCTGGACAACTGGATATTTTTATCTGAGATAATTAAGTAATTATTGTGTGTAATGGAGAGAGGGATCAGTTGGACCCAGGCTGCTTCTATTTCCATTGTGGCAGGAAAAAGGAATATTCCCTCCCCTCCCCTCCCCTCCCCTCCCCTCCCCTCCCCTCCCCTCCCCTCCCCTCCCCTCCCCTCCCCTCCCCTCCCCTCCCCTCCCCTCCCCTCCCCTCCCCTCCCCTCCCCTCCCCTCCCCTCCCCTCCCCTCCCCTCCCCTCCCCTCCCCTCCCCTCCCCTCCCCTCCCCTCCCCTCCCCTCCCCTCCCCTCCCCTCCCCTCCCCTCCCCTCCCCTCCCCTCCCCTCCCCTCCCCTCCCCTCCCCTCTCCTCCCCTCCCCTCTCCTCTCCTCTCCTCTCCTCTCCTCTCCTCTCCTCTCCTCCCCTCTCCTCTCCTCTCCTCTCCTCTCCTCTCCTCTCCTCTCCTCTCCTCTCCTCTCCTCTCCTCTCCTCTCCTCTCCTCTCCTCTCCTCTCCTCTCCTCTCCTCTCCGAACTCTCTCCCCGCACCGGGAATGTCGAATCCGTCTCCCGAGGCTGGGAGGGATCCTTGGGCTGCTCCCGGCTGTGCCGGGACAGGGAGGATGCTCAGCCCCGGTTCCCGCTCCCGGCCAAACCTCGGGAGCCTCCCGGGTGCTTTCCAGAGCTTGGATCTCCCTCTTGTGGCTGCACCTCGCGGATTCGGGATGGACATTCCGGGCTGGGAACCTCAGAGGCTTGGGGAAGAGGGGCTGGAGCTCCCTGGGTGCTTGTGCCCTCATCCATGGAAAAAAGGCTTGGAATTATTTTAATTCAAATTAATCTTCATTCTCATTCTCATTTAAATTTTTTTTATTTTTATTTTAAAAATTCTTTATATTTGTTTTAATGGTTTAATTGTTTTATTTATTTTATTTTAAAATTATTTTAATTATTTTAATTATTTTAATTATTTTAATTATTTTAATTCTATACGTCTTTGAATTCTTGTTTTTTCCCTACTGAAATTCTGCTTGGATCCAGCCCCTGGCACAGGGAATATCCAGGGACCCAAATTTAGGCTTTCCTGCATCACCCCTGTTTCCACAGCCATTCCCTGCCGGAATGCAGAATGGTTTTTTGGGATCATTAAACAGCAGAGCTGGGAGGGAACAGTCCCACTGAGGAGAAATCCAGGATATTCCCAAGAGAAGGGGAAAAAAGAAGGAAAAAAAAGGGCAGCAAATAAACCCAAACAACAGAAGAAGAGTTATGAAATGTGAAGAATTAAACTAGAAATCCTGGCTCAGGTTATCCAGAGCAGCTGTGGCTGCCCCATAATCCCTGGAAGTGCCCAAGGCCAGCTTGGAATGGGATGATCCATAAATTCCCTCCCAGCCCAGCCCGCTCTGGGGTCTCTCAGGTTCCCAGGCTGGCCCCTCGTGGCCCCTCTGACATTGCTGGGATTCTGCTGCATCCCAGGAACATCTCCCACCCCCCTCTGCTTCCCACCCCACTGAAATTCCCACATTTCCCACGTTTCCTCAAACCCTTTCCCAGCCCGTCTTTTCCCATTCCGGTTCTCAGCTGGGAGCGGCTCCCGAATGGGCCGGACACGAAAATTCCTTTATTTGGGAGCGGGGACCTGCCCGGTGCCACCCCCGGCCCTCGCTGCCCTTCCCAGCCCGCGGGGAGGGGCTGGGATCGGGAAGGGCAGGGATCGGGAAGAGGAAGGGGCCGCGATGGGCAAGGGGCTGCGATGGGGAATTGCTGGGATCGGGATCGGGAAGGGGCTGGGATGGGGAAGGAGCAGGGATGGGGATCGGGATCGAGATCGGGATCGAGATCGGGATCGGGAAGGGACTGGGATCGGGATGGGGAAGGGGCCGGGATGGGGATCGGGATGGGGATCGGGATGAGGATCGGGATGGGGCCGGGATGGGGATCGGGATGGGGCTGGGATGGCGGTTCTCTCCACAAATGAGCCTTTCCCGATCCCTGGACCAGCCGGGAGTGTTGCCAGGGTGACGCTCCTCGTTGCCATGGCTCTGTCACTGTCACCCCCTCCCGCTGCCACCTCCTCCCGAGTGTCCCTTTGATGACCGGGACAGCAGTGGGGTGATGGAACTGTGGCCCTGTATGGGATCTGTGGGACACAAACCAGGAATTCCCATTTCCTGAGGGTTTTTCCCTCCCAGGGTCCCCCTGCCCAGTGGCACCAGGGGTGGGTTTGGCCCTGGTCACCTCCAGTTCCTTCCAGGCACTTCCAGACTGGACACATTTAGGATAATCTGGCTTAAAACGTGGTCTGGTGGATGTTTGCCCTACTCAGAGAATCAGATAATTAGAGAATTAGGGAAGCAGTGAATTAGAGAAAAAAAGATAGAATAATAGAATAATAAAATTATAGAATCAAAATTATGGAACCATGGAATTATAGAATAATAGAATTATGGAATTCTAGAACTAGAGAATAATGGAATATAGAATTACAGAATTACAGAATCATGGAATTAGAGAATAATGAAATCATAGAATTACAGAATCATGAAATTATAGAAATGTAGAATCAGAGAATTACAGAATCATGGAATTACACAATCCCAGAATATTAGAATCAGAGAATGACAGATTTATAGAATCACAGAATCACAGAATCATAGAATTATAGAATTATAGAATTACAGAGTCACAGAATTACAGACTTGATAGAAGAACTAAAACTTCTTTTATTCCTTGGACAAACCCCAATAATTTAAAAAAATCCAAATCCCAAATCCAGTAATTTTAGGGCATTACAGAACTAAACAGAACAAGGGATCTCCTTGGCTCCACAGAATAGAAATGTTTCATTAGGATAAATCTTTTAATCCCTATAAAATAATTACATCAATAATGTCCTTAAAGTGGCTTTGTGGGGTGCTTTTGAGAGGACCAAAGCCCGATTTAAACAAAATGAGCACTTTTCATCCTGCTGCAGGTTATTAAAAACAAAAACAAAACAAACAACAACAAGAACAACAAAAAAAACATGAATGGAAATGCCACATTTCTAGATAAATATTCCTTCTTTCCAAAAAAGAGCCAACTTCGAGGAGCCCCCTCTTGTCAGGAGCTGTGCAGAGCCACAAGTTCCCCCCTGAGCCTCCTTTTCTCCAGGCTGAGCCCCTTCCCAGCTCCCTCAGCCTCTCCTGGGGCTCCAGACCCTTCCCAGCCCCTCCAGATCTGGTCGTGATGGGCCCAAAATTGAGATTTAGAGCTCGACCTCAGACTGAGAGTCCAGAGCAGCCCTAAACCTGTGATAATCCTGTCTCTGACTGGAATAAAAGGATCAGGAAAAGCCTCATTTGATTCCAGTTCTGTGCAGATCCAGGGCAGTGACTGATCTACAAAACTCAGGAGCCAGCGCAGTTCTGGACAAGCAGCAGAACTTCTGTCACCTCCAGAGGCTCCTGAGAACTTTCCAGGTGAACTTTCCAGGAAAACAAAGATTGCCATGGATTTCCATCTCAGAGCCATCTTGGATAGCTGAACCCACCTTGGGATTTTTCCCTTGCTCAGTTTGGGGTGAAAATTCCAGTTCTGAGCTTGTGAAATCCTGGAAATTCATTGAACCTCCCCCCCTTTCCATGACTGGATTTCTCAGAGGCTCCCAGTGCATTTCCCATCCCAGGAAGCAGCAGTGGGATTCATTTTCCTGCTGGCCCAGGACTGGATTAGACCTGAGGGATTTGGAGCTGAGGGATCCAGGTGTGGAGCACAGCTGGGTCAGATCCAGGTGTGGATCGGGTGTCTCCTTGCAGTGTCAATAATGGAACACTTCGGGGTCAAGATGGGAATTTGCTCCATGATTTTCTGGCTCCCAGCTCTGCTGGAATAAGTTCCTTTCCATCTGGAAAAGCTGGATTTGAAGTTGATTCACTCCTATCACAATAATTTCTTCTTTTTTGAGGATCCTTTGTGTGCCTTCACCGTCCCTGAACTTGGCTGCCTGCAGGGATTATGTTCAGCTCATCTGTACAAAACAACCTCCGAGCATGAAAAATTCACTCCAAAAAACGAAGGGGTTGGGAAATGTTCAGAGTTCATGGAAAAAGGGATTTCTGCAGGATTGCAGCCTCCCCTGGAGCTGCCCTGGGCTCCCTCACACTCACAGGACCAAAGCTCCAGCAGCTTTAGGGGAAACAGGATTAAACTTGGAGCCTAAAGCCTCAGGAATAATCATCCATGGGATCCTTCACCTCAGAGGAGCTGGGATAATTCCCTGGGTGGCAGAAATGGGAGCTGGGAATGGGAAAGGACTGATGTGCAATTCCCACTGAAAATCCTGATGGAAGAGCGGTGCCTTTCCCCCTCCATGGCAGTGAGCAGAGCTCTGGATTTGAAACAGATTCAAAGCTGATTTGTAGTGGATTTGAAGTGGATTTTAGGTTGATTTGAAGAGGATTTGAATCTGATTTTTAGATTATTTAAAGCTGATTCTAAGCTGCATCCCCACTCCAGATCCTTCTGGATATCATGGACAGAGGTTCAGAGCTGCTTTCAGAGCTGATTTTGGGCTTCTTCACTTCAGAGGAGCTGCAAAGTTACCAGGATAATTCCTTGAATGGCATAAATAGGAATGTGGAATGGGAAAGGCCTAATGTGCAATTCCCACTGAAAATCCCAATGGAGGAGCAGTGCCTTTCCCCCTCCATGGCAGTGAGCAGAGCTCTGGATTTGAAGTGGATTTGGAGCAGATTTGAAGCAGATTTGAAGCTGATTTGAAGTGGATTTGAAGTGGATTTGAAACTGTTTAAATTTTAAGTGGATTTGAAGTAGATTTGAATCTGATTTTTAGATTATTTTGAGCTGATTTTAAGCTGATTTTAAGCTGCATGCCCACCACCAGATATCCTGGACAGGGGTTCAGAGCTGCTTTCAGGAAACCATCAGAAGAAAGCAGAGGCTCCAGCCATGAATAAATGTGATTTATGAAGCACTAAGAGCCTTTTGGGAGCAGCGTGAACCATTCAAATCCAATCCAATTAGAACCCAATCCCAATTAAACAGCTCCCGGGGCTCAGGCAGCCCCTCCCATGGCCAGGGGAGGTTCAGCTCATTCATTTGTGACATCAAACCCTCCCTGTGAGGAAATCCTAAAGCTGTGTGGGCTGAAGGATTTGGATAGAAATAATAATTATATAATTAATAGGAATAATAGTTATATAATTAATAGGAATAATCAGCAGAGCAGCTGGGACTGGAATGGGGTGCAGGGAGGGTTGATTCCTGTGGCATTCCGGTGCTGGTCCTGTCCTTGGCACACAGCTCCAAACCTTTTTATCTGAGGGTGGTTTAATTAATCAAGTTTAGTTAATCAGGTTTAATTAATCACAAGCCAGGTGGATTTTTGGGCGGCCCTGGGAGTGGCACTTCCAATTTTTGTGTTGGTTTTGTGAACAGAACAAACTTTTCAGTGTTTAAACCAGGGTTGTTTGGGGCTTTTCTTGCTGGAGTTTGCTCCAGGAATGGCAAAATGAGGATTGGGATAGATTTGTGTCCTTCAGGAACCTCATGCTGATCACCAGAGCTGGGCTGGAGCCCCAGGGACAGGTGGGACAGGGGTGGGACAGGTCCTGCTGGGGCAGCACTGATCCCACAGAGCTCGGGAATTCTCAATTCCTTGGATTTCATGGCCTGGAACATCCCTGCCTGGAGAAAAGGAGGCTCAGGGGGGACCTTGTGGCTCTGCACAGCTCCTGCCAGGAGGGGACAGCCGGGGGGGTCGGGCTGTGCTCCAGGGAACAGGGACAGGAGGAGAGGGAACGGCCTCAGGCTGGGCCAGGGCAGGCTCAGGGTGGGCACAGCAGGAATTTCTCCATGGAAAGGGTGCTCAGGCATTGGCAGGGGCTGCCCAGGGGGATTTGGAGTGCCCATCCCTGGAGGTGTCCCAGGAATTCCTGGATGTGTCACTCAGAGCTCTGGGCTGGGGACAAGGTGGGGATCAGCTGGGACTCGATGTCCTTGGAGCTCTTTTCCCACCTCATTTCTGGGATCCTGAACACCAGAATCCCAGAGGCTTTTCCCAGAATGGAATATCCATCCAATCCAGCCCCCAGCAGCAGAGGTGTCCCTACCCCAGCCCCTTCTGGCAGGGAACATTTCCTGTTCCCCCACAGCTCCAAACCCCTCACACCAACAACAGAAAAGGAGCCTTGAACGTCCTTAAAATCCCATTTAAAGTCCCATTTCCATTTTAGAAGAACTAATGTCACCTGCTTTAAATAAACGCCTTATTTAGGAAAGATCCTTATTAACATCTGCCTGGGTGAGGCCTGGGGGTTGGAGGTTGAGTGAGTGCTGCACATTTTTCATCCCCAAATGCTCTTTGGAGGACACTGGGTGAGCTCGTGTCCTCCCTGATTATGCACAGGGCTGTGATTTGCATGGAGAAGTCAAATTTCATTGCTTTTTTTCTTTTTTTCTTTTTTTTTTTTCTTTTCTTTTTCTGGCAGAATGGAATTGTACAGGAAGCACAGAGGGACTTGGGGAAGGAGAAGAAAAAAATTAAAAATTAGGACTGGGAGAGGTGGGGCTACCTGAGGCTGCTTCAGATCATGCTAGCAGTGCAGAATGAACTCCCCATCACATCCAGAATTTTAGGGGTTGTGGGTTTTCAAGGGAATGTTGAGAAGGACGGAGCCCCAGGAAATGAAGTGGGAATGTCCTGTTGTTGGACAGAGGCTGGGCTGAGCCTGGGTGGAGGTTTCAGTTTGAAACTGGGTGGAAACACCAATTTTGTGTAGTGGTTTTGGTTCACCAATTTGGGATTTAGCCAATTTGAGATTTCCCGGCCAACACACCAATGAATGCGTGGATACTGACAGCCTGGTCAGAAACAGAAAGCCAGATAAGCTTTCCCAGGAATTGTTCTGGGCAGTTTTGAGACTGCTGAGAGAAAAAATTAAAACAATCTTGCAGCTGGTGTTTTGAACGGTTGTTTTCTCATAAGATGTTTACCAAAGGGGGTCTGCTTAATTAGCCAGTGGTGATGGGGTGTTGATTAAACGACAAATGAAGTCCCTCTGTATCAGAACAGTGTATGAAAAGGAATGGGTTTAGAATAAACTCGGTATTAGCCTCCTGAAGAGAGTTAGACTTGATGTGTCGCCTGACTCCTGTTCCTGGCTCAACGATGACCTGAGTGTGGCAGGTTCAGTGCTGGCTGTCCCCAGTGCCCTCACCAGGATGCACTCACCCATTCCTGCCGTGAGGCAGGACCCGGAGAAACGCAAAGTGGGCTCAAAACTCTAAAAGGGTATAAAGAAAAGTTTATTAACAGTAACTAAAAGAAAGAGTAACAAGAATCAGAACAAAACCTTCAGAACACTTCTCCTCCCCCCTCCTTTTCTTTCCCACTGACAATGTAAAGAAATAAAACTTAAAATTTCAGTCAGTTTAGAATAGTCTAGACCTCTGGAATAGTCTAGACCTCCAGAATAGTCTTTCTTCAGTTCACGTAGGGAGAGAAGACCCTCTTGTTAATGTTATGGAGACTTCTCCACAAGAAAAAACAATTCTCTCATGGCTCCCTCACAAACAGGAGCTGTCGGGGGAAATCTGCAATTGTGAAATCCCTCCCACTTTCCACAAGCTCTTCCCACAGCTGTGTTTATGGGCCACGCCAGCTTCTGGGGTATTGTTTTAAAGGTGAGCTGCTCAAAGGCAAAAGTTCTCATTACCTATCTCTAAAACCATCTTCATCCCTGGGAACAGAAATCTTCTCATGGGGGCACAGGGTTTTCATCACTCTTCTTCCTCTCTGCTCAAACTTCTCATAGATCACAAATACTTTAATATCTGCTCACTCTGGCATGGAGGCCTTTGCTCGATATCAGTTTGAACCCTTCACCTCCCCAGGCTTTCCTGTGTTACAGGGAAACACGGCATCAACAGAGGAGTATCAATGGAGCATCAGTGGAGCATCAATGGAGCATCAATGGAGTATCAACAGAGCATCAGAGGAGTATCAACAGAGTATCAAAACCAGAGATGTATCAGTTACATCTTTCTCCAAAGCTTTACAAGAGAATTTCAGCCTGCAGCTCTGGATCTTGGTTCTGGAGCCGAATTTGAGAGATTCTGGAGCTGAATTTGAGAGATTCTGGAGCTGAATTCAGGTTTGAGGGCTGGCCCTGTGTGGTAACTCACTCTGAACTCATTCAGAACCCCATCAAAAAGGTAGGAATGCTCTATCCAGTGCTTCAAAGGTTCCCTCCACCTGAGCCATCAGACAGCACAACTGAGAGTAAAAATCCCTTTGTTTTTCCCCCCAAGGAGCTAAGAATGGAGCTGTTCCTACAGGAATGGTCGGGCTGTTCCACAGAGGGAAAACCCCACAGTGTGATCAGCAAAATTTTAGAGCTCAAATAATTTCATTTGAGCTCAAATCAATCTTACACAGGCACAGCTGCTGCTGCCAAGGAGCTGGATAACCCAATCCAGAGGAATTTTGCTCTCCTGTTCATCCAGGACAGGGAGGCATCACTTCAATCCCTAAGTCTTGGGTGCTGGAGGAATGAATCTTGAAAATCTGAACAAAAACAGCCATGAAAAATTCCCTCCTCCTCCCAAAACTCCAAAAGTTTTTGCAGCAGTGGAGAAATCAGGTGATTGATGCCATCAGTGCTTCTGGAACTGGGGCAAAATAAATACGGAGATAATGACTGAGGACAACTGGGGATCCTAAAATAAACAGGATTCAGGAGGGAAATCTATTGGATGTTTGGAGCATTTTTGAGCTCTGACAGAGCACCTGTGTTGTTTTATTTCCTTAAAAGTTAATATCCAGGATTTGCTGCACTCCTCAAACACAGCCTAGAGGAATTTCAAGACCTTAAACTTCATCAACAGAACTTGATTGAGAGCTGGGACTTTTCTACAAGGAAAAACTCATCCTAAACTTTATTTGGCTCATTCATCCCTAAATAAATTGGCTTTGGGAATTTTCCTGCAGATTTAAGAAATTATTCTTTCTCATCTTCCCTCCCTGAAAACGCTGATTTTGCTGTGTCCATAAAGAGTTCCTTGGTCCAGTCAGCAGAGGGAATACTTCCCTCAGCAGAGAGGCCACTGGGATCAGGGCTCATGGAAAGGCTGGAATTGCCTCTGCTCATGGAATTTTGGGAGTTTTCCCTTTTGCTCCCTGCCCTGGCTGTGCTGGAGACCCCCAGGGTTGGGGCAGGTTCAAAGGTTGTGGCATTTCCCAGAATTCCAACTCAAAACCAGATCTGGAAATCCTCCATGGAAATTCCTGTTCCACCTGGAAGGGTGCAGGGCTGGGCTGGGGCCTTCACGAATCAGAATGAAGGATTGGGAGGTTTTAATTAAATTAATTAAAATAAATTTATTGATTTTTAACATAGATTTCTCTTGGATTTTCCAAACTCAGCTCCATTGCACCAACACAAATGTGAGAGCTCCAAAGGTAGACAAAGGGAATGGGGATGGGAGAGTGATTGAGTGACATCAGAAATTGCAGTCTGAGGGTTTTTCATGGATTGAAGGGTGCTTGGAATAACAGGGAGAGTCCTGGATACAGGAAACTTTTCCTGGTGAAAAAAGGGATTTTGGAACTGGCGTTCTACAGCCACTTTTTATGGAGGGTTCCCATTTTTCTCCACAAAAGCAAACACACACAGAGGAAAATAGGTGTTTTGATGAAATGTTCCTTCTTCTGGTGAGGCCTTGGCTGCCCAGAGCAGCTGTGGCTGGCCCTGGATCCCTGGCAGTGCCCAAGGCCAGGCTGGACACTGGGCTGGGAGCACCTGGGACAGTGGGAGGTGTCCCTGCCATGGCAGGGGTGGGATTGGCTTTGAGGTCCCTTCCAACCTAAACCATTCCAGGATTCTGGGATCTCAGTGAGGTTGCTCCAGGACAACTCAGCTTCCCAAAGGGATCTCTCAGGGCCTCCCAGTGTCCCTCCAGAGGAGAAGTGTTCTCCTGACATCCCCTCCTGCATTTTCTAGGCACTGTCCATGCCTCGGGTACTCTCAGGGTGCTCCAAATGAAATAAATTCTCAAGGAATTTAATTGCATCCAGGATCTTTGGGGACTCTGATGGGAAGTTGGACACTTGTGGGACTGTGGGCTGTAAAGCCCCTTAACCTGCAGGTAAATCCTATTCAAATCCCATGGGATAAATGGGTTCTCTGTGAAGAGGAATATTTTGTGTCCCCTTGAAACCTCTGACCTCACAGTGTCAGATTTTTAGCTGAGGAGCTGCTTCCCAAATTCCCCCTTCCCCAGTCCTTTGGGGAGAGATCCCATCCAGGTGTCACTGCTGTCATTCCTGCCTCATGGAATCACAGAACGGTTGGGTTGGAGAGACCTTAAATCCCATCCAGTGTCACCCCTGCCATGGCAGGGACTCCTCCCACTGGCCCAGGCTGCTCCAAGCCCATCCAGCCTAGCCTTGGACACTTCTAGGGGTGGGAATGCACAGCTTCTCTATGCCAGGGCCTCCCCATCCATTTCTGGAGACTTTTCCTGGTCCCTGAAGTGCCCCTGGAGTTTGAACGTTGTAGAAAACCAAACTGGTGCTTTCCAGAGCTGGCCTAAAGCAACTCCTGCTTTTCAGTAGCATTTCCAGAGAGCCTGAGAAGGATCTGCCCTTGTTGGGTGCAAAGGGAAGTGATTTTGGGCAGTTTTGGTTGCTCCCATCTGAGATCTCCAGGTAGGATCCCAAATATCACCCACGGAAAAGCAGAATGTGCATCAGCCTGGGGTGAGAGCAGAGCTTGGGGTTCAGAAAGGGTTTGAACTCTTCTGGGAGGCGAACCAGCTCAGGATGAGTCCTTGGCCTCAGGAGAAGCTCAGCAGACATGTGGGAGCAACTGGGGAGGAGCAAGAAGCCAAAAGAAAAGGAACCTTTCCCTGGAAAATTAGGGGATCTAATCCATCTTTGACCTTTCCCCCAAAAAGGAACATTTTCCTGGAAAAACAAGGGGATTGAAGCTTGTCTCTGACCTTCCCCTGGAAAAATGAGGGGATTGAACCCAGACTCAAGTCTGAATCCCACCTTTGACCCTTCCCAGATCAGGAACATTCCTCAGGGATTGAATCCAGCCACAAGTCCCTGTGAGGTGACAAATTCCACCCTCCTTCATCACCCCAGCCCCCTGCACTGCCCCCCAGCCCCAGACTGAGGGATTTGGGCTCTCCAGATCCCGAATCCAGAGGCAGCTGGATCCAAACCCTCCAGGTGTGGGTTTGGGGCTGAACAAAAGGCTCCTTTTTCCTTTTCCAGCCAAACCTGGATGAGCTTCACCTTCATTCCCTGGGAGTCATTCAGGATTTGTTTTCCCAGATGTGTCCCATCCCTGTCCACACCTCCCTCCATTCCCAAGGAGGGGCTGGAATGAGAGCCCAGGCTCTGGGAGTGAGGTGGGAGCCAGCCAGAGCTTGTCCTCCTGCAGATTCCCAAAAAAACATCCCAGGGACAGCCTGTCCTCCCAGATCCAGGTATGTCATGTTTACATTTAGTCTAGAATTAATTCAGTCCTGTCTTTCAAATGCAAATATCCAGGGAAGAAATAACCCCAGATTTCTGGAGAATATGTATAAATAACAGATATAAATATATGTATTTTTTCCCCTTAAGAAATGGGTTGTGCTGGAGCTGTTTGCAATCCCTCAATCCCACAGCATTCCCAGGTGAACAGGACATGGAAATGTTCCTTTTTCTCATTTTTAATAAATATAAATAATTAAAAACCAGCACTGGCTGAAGCAATTCTGCTTTAGAAGTTGCTGTTAACTCCTGTTTTGATTTTTCCTGGTGACCTTCCCAAAACCCAGAAATGCTGAGACAGAAGGAATCAGAAATCAGCAGAGTGTTGGGAAAACATTCCAAAAATAAAGCAGGATCGGCTAATTAGTGAGTTTTGCACCAGGAGCTGATGCTCTTGGCTTTTCCCATTGGAGCTCACCTGGAATTTTTGGAGGCTCAGCAGCATTTCCCCTCCATTGGATGTGATATTCCATGATAATCCCATTGGTACATGGAATTCCTGGAGGCACAACAGCACTTCCTTTCCATTGGATGTTCCATTGTGATATTTCACATCCTGGTTCTGCCTGAGGATGTTCATATCCATCCTCTCCTTTGCACCTGTAAAGAGGTTTTTAAGTGGATTTCTCATCCCTGAACTTGCCCATCATTCCATAAAAACTCATGGCACGGTATGGCAGTGTGGGAATCTATAGGATTAGAGGATTTTAGGAAAAAGAAAGGCTTCAGAAAAAGTATATTTTAGTAAATATTTAGAAAGTTAAATATGAATGGGGCTCTATGCTTCGTCTTTTATAAACAAACTATTGTATGAGACAAAAAGCTGCTATTGTTTTAACCAAAGCTACGTGTGCTTCATGTGGCTGGATAGAACTACTGTCAATATGCTTTTGCTCTATGTAATTGGCTGAAACTGGGTCTGAAGCTGTCTTATAATATGTTGCAACATTAAGTTTCCTCAGCCTGCTGTCTGGATAGCGAGCTGCTCGCATCGATCCATTGCCATAGCCATGTAATGAGACTGATGCTTCTTAAATAAACAGCTCACGACGCAATTCAAGTGTGGTCCCGTTCTGTTCGTGTCTGTATTTAAATGGCCGGCGTCATGGCAGGAGTTTCACACCCTGATTCTATCCAAGGATGTTCATGTCCATGGAGAAAATTCTCCTTTGCTCCTGTAAATTGCATTTACGTGGATTTCTCATCACTGAACTTGTCCATCCTTCCCTCCACACTCATGGCAGGATTTCATTTCCTGATTTTGCCTGAGGATGTTCATGTCCATGGAGAATCCTCTCCTTTGCTCCTTTCTCTGTTATTTCGATGCTCTCTGGATCTCCCATTGGATCAGGCACTGATTGATCCATTCCTGGGCAGTTTTCCCATGTTTTTCCCAATTCTTCCTGGGCAGCAGGAAGAATGTGCTTGGTGTGAAGGGGGCTCTGGTGTGGGAACAATGGGATCAAGGCCTGTCCCTGGGCAAAGCCAGATTGTTCTGTGAGGGTTCAGCAGAAATTCCAGGAGAATCGGGGCTGGAATCGCCCGGAATGCCCAGAGCAGCAGAAACGTGCTCCTGCCCCGCAGGCAGCAGCAGGAGGTGTTAATTCCCTCCTCAAACAGGTTTATTATGGAACAAGATGTCCCAAAACCCCTTCCAGGCATCCACAGGGACTGGCATAAATCCCCCTTTGTGTGTCCCGGAGCTGCTTTTCCAAAATATTGCCCCCAGGAGCCCCTATCCCTGGGAATGTGTTTTTGGACTTTTCTTTGTGTTTCTAGGACTTTTTCCTAGTGCCACAAATCCCTCTGGGAGCACAGCTGGGATCTGTTGGGATCAGAGTCAGAGGCACCATGGAGGAAAATCCATACTGAGGTTCCATTCATCTGCTCCAGAGGCCTGGGAATGTGCAGGATTTTTAGGGAAGGGCTCTTGTTTTCCTGCCAAGGTTGCTGATAAACACTGGCAGCTCATTCATGTCCAGGGCTGAGCCAGCAAACAGCTGGCACCTCTGGATGTGGGGCAGGAAAGTGCCCACATTTTGGGATTTGAGGGAAAAGGCTTGGGGGGAAGCTGGGAAAGCCAGAGTGACTGGGAAGGGCAGGAATTCCATCCCCAACAGGGATGGGACACAAGGAGAAGCCACTCAGAGGCTTGTGGTAGCCAGGAAGGTTTGGCTGGTACAGCCACAGCACGAATAAAATCCAAATATTTCTGGGTCAGCCTGTTTGTCCTGTTTGGATCCAAGGTGCTGATGGGGGAATTTTGATGTGAGCCCAGGGGGTGAGAGCAGAAGGAAAAAACAAAACCCCAAAACCCTGTGGTGAGTTGAGGACCCTCTGCCTCATTCCTGGCTGTGCTTAACCACAACCAACCTCCTGTAAACCCATTTTCACCCAGCTCACTCCCACCCTTTATGTCCTTGCTGGCTTCTGGGAATGCCAGGTGAATTCCCAGCCTGAGATGCAGAACCAAGAAAAGCTGTGAGAATTCATGGAGAGGCCAAGAGCTGATCTCCAACCCAAACCTTGCTGCTCCAAGCCTGGCCCTGCAGCCAAGGTTCTCACCTCTGTGAAAAGCAGAATTTAGGGCTGAAAATGAGGGGTTTTGTTGAAATGTCTGAGTGGTCTGGAAATTAAACCCTTTGCTGCCCTCTCCAGTGCATTTTCCTCGTGATTTTCCCAGTATGGGAGTGCTGCATTCCCATGGGATGCCACAGGACAAGGGGGTGACAGAGGACATGTGAGGAAAACCCCAAAATTGAACAGAATTCCTGGCTTCAGCCTCACCCCCCATCCCTGAGACCTCAAATGCAGCTGGTTGGGAACCCAAAAATCCTGTGGCTGCCAGGCCTGGATGTGGAACTGATGGTGTGGAAGAGGGAGAGCTGGGAAGGAGCAGTGGAAAGGTGTTTTAAGGTGGTTTTACTTCTCATGATTATTTCCTTAGCAATAAATTGAATTAAAATCCCTAATTCCAGCCTGGTTTCTCCACAATGGAGGGATCTCTTGTGATCCTGATCTCAACCCACAACATTTTGTTCCATTTTCTCTGCCTGTCCAGCTCTGAGAGAGGCTTTGGTGGAGGTTTGGTGTCTCCAGGGTCACAACACAGAGGGAAGAACTGGCACAGGATCTGGTTCACTCCATCCTCCAAAAGAGTGGATTTGCTCTGGTTTTGTGCCAGAAAAACCACAAACTCCATAGAAATTAAGAGGAAAAGCAATTGATATTCCAGGCTTTCCTTCCCCAGAGTAATTCCATATCTCCAGCGCTGCCCTGCAGCTGTGGGGGATAACGGAGGGACCTGCTCCAAGGTGACAAAACTGGATTTTCCAATGAAGAAATTAAAGACTGGAACCCCTTTTTGGAATGGAAAGGAATAACTTGAAATCTCTCCAAAAATAAATTAGCTTGGTATAAAAATTGGGAAATAAATAGAGCCCGATTGCCCAAGGAAAGGAAAATTAAATCGGATTTGTTTCCACTCAGGGGTTGTGGTTGTAGGGAGAATTTTTAAAGGGAAAACTCCAAATAAAGCCATAGAAAATGATTTTACCACTCCAAATTCTTTTGTTTTTTTGTGGATTTCTGGTTGTTTCCCTTTCTTCCCCCAGCAGAAAATTAAAGCAGACGAGATTTTGTTATGAAGGGCATTTTTGAGGTTCTAAATGGCCAAACCCAGCTTCATTAGAGGTGGAATTAATCACAGTTAATTACACCTGCAGAGAATGGATCCACCTGTCCTCGTTAGCCCTTGAGAGATCCCGCAGGGAGGCCGGGCAGTCACCTCTGCTATGGGGAAAGGCACAAAATGTTGGGAATATTTCCCAGAGGAACAGAGCTTCCTCTTCCCCAGGGATGGGGGTGGGTACCACAGGTCAGATCTCAGTGGAAAAAAGATCCACTTTATTTAAAACCCAAAATTTCTCATTTTCTTCAGTCATTTTTATGCTTTTTATCAGCACTGTGTTGAACTGCAGCTCCAGAAAGGACCTGAGGCACCATGAAAGGCTTTAGGGAGAAATCCTAAATAGGAGAAATCCTAAACTGGATTCCCTACCCTGGAAGCATTGACTCCAGTGTGTTCCACACCAGTGGATATTCAGGATCCCTTTTTCCCATAAAACACTGCCTTTTCTCCTTTGTCCACCTCCACTTGTGGAGTGGCCTGGAAAAGCTCTGGGGTTTGTGACAGCCAGGCTGGAAATGGGATCGGTGCCTTTGGGATGTGCAGAGCTGGGATCTCCCCATCAGGAGTTTCCCATTTGCAGGTAAATCCTTGTGTGGAGAGCTGGGCAAAGGAGGTGCCATGATCCAGGTTCCTGTAGATGACAGGAGGTTCTTTTTTGGAAGAAGTGTGGGGAATTCTGTCACCTTTATGTTCTTGACTGCAGGAATGGAAATGAGGAAAATTCCTGAACCCAAGTGTGTGGTTCCATTCTGGAGTGTCACAGCTACTGTGGGGAACACAGGCCAGTGAAACTTCACCTTTCTTCAGAGTGAAAATCATTGGATCTGCTGGAATAAAAGCCAGGAAGGATGGGCAAGCAGGACACAAGTTCAGAACGTGCTGTGTCCCGAGCTCAGGAATGTTCTGAGAGAGGAAAATCTTGGATAACTCCTTTTCCAGGCTGCTTTGGCAGCTCTGTGGCCTTATCTTGGGTGCACAGCTCTGAGCACCCCCCAAATCCCCTTTTATCTCCTCCAACTCCCCCAGTTTGAATCTCATTTCCCACCTGGGCACTCTTGCATGCCATGGGTGCACTCAGAGCATGCATTCCCTGCTCCAGACCCTGCTGGGATCACCTTGACCTTGGCAGGAACATCAGAACCACCCAAAGCATCCCCTCAGAAATCCCAAACCTGTCCCAAATTGCTGTGTCCATCCCAGCCTCTGCTCCACTGGTGGCTCCTAAGGACACTCACTGCTAAAATCGGGAATTATCTTCTCTCTGCACACTCTCCATTCCCTGACACCTACAATTCCACATTAACTCCATTACTCCACAATGTTCATTGAAGCAAACATGAAATTCTGATTTTCATTCCGTAGGTGCTACTCAGGAATTTTAGGTTTGGAGAGGTCAATGAAGATTTCCCTGGTTAATGCCAATGGCGTCGCTGCTTTTTTTGGGTGTCTTGGTTTGAACAGACAGGTGTCTGCTGAGGAAGGCAGGAGCCTCCCCTGAAATGGAAAATGCAAACCCCCTCCCTCTGAATTGGTATAATTCTGAAATTAAGGGGCTCTTAGGTAAATATATGGGAACAGGAAGAACAGTTCTTTACTAGGAAAATTTAAAATACAAATGCAATAGTACAAACAAACCACTGGCAGAGTCAGAGCAGGCGCTGAGCCCCTGTGGGTCAGGGTGGTGGCACAGCCCCATCCCATGGGGGCTCAGCCCTCCTGCAGTGCCAGCTGTGCTTCTGCTGGAGCAGGGATCCTGCACAAGGCTGCAGTTTTCCTCTGCAGCTCCAGGGCTGCTGCAGATGGGCCTGCTCTTCCTCTGGCAATGCAGGGCAGGAGAAAGCTGCTCCTCTGGGCATGCAGTGGGCAAAGGCTGCTGTGCTGTTCCAGGCTCAGATTGGATCCAGGTAGGAATGCTTGGCTCCTGCCCTGGGCGCAGCATCTCCCAGTGGGATGCTGGAATTGTCTCAGCCATGCAGGGACACTCAGTGGCCATGAAGAGCAGAGATCTCCTGGAGGGAGGATTGGCTGTGGGAGAGAGAAAGAAAACTGCCCAGAGAACAGCAGAGAACTGCCCAGCTCTGACAGGTGGGGACAGAACACACACCCAGACACTTCTTATAACCTGAGACACTGCAAAAGGCTTCATCCAAATAGGTCCCATTCTGTGAGCAGCACCATTAATGCTGGGATTTAGGGAATTTTGGGGAGGTGGAGATGGCACCAGGGGCAGGCTCTGCTCTGTGTTTTCCAGAGCAGAATCCCCAGCACTTCTGAGGCTCTGGATTTTGGGAGTGAGGTGCAAGAGGATGATTGAGCTCCAGCTGTGCCAGACACATTTGGTGTTCATTCCCAGTTAAAACAGGACACAGGGAAGGGGAGAAAGATGGGATACAGGGTTCAGCTGTCTGGGATTGGAAATGGAGAAAGATGGATACAGGGTTTGGATGTCTGGGATTGGAGAAGGGGCGTTTGTGTTCCCAATCCTGGATTTGATGGAGCACCAATAAAAGAACTGAGAGGACAACAATGGAAAATAAACAGAATTTGGTCCCTCAAAAGCAGATTTTAGATAAATTGGAGCCCTAAATAATGGCTGTGACAGCAGCAGGGCCCATCTGGGATCAGCAAGACAGGACAGCTCCTGTTGCCCTTTTGTTTGTGGGGAATGTGGTGATGATTGGGAATGTTAGACCAAGGCTCCTCCCAGGATTCCTGTAATGTGGATTTGGGATCCTCCCTTGAAAGTGTCAGTGGGGCTTTCTCAGGTGTCTCCTGTCTGGGGTTTGGAACTCCACAGGAGTCTCATCTTTGGAATTTTGGAGCACTCCAGGTGTGTGGGGTTTTGGAGAGCAGCTTCCCCATGGGCAGCCCAGGAGTGAGGAGAGGTCAGCTCAGGGATTCCTGGGATTCCCACCCCGACCCTTTGGCTTGGCAGGGGTGGAGCTCTCCCAGCAGAGGCTCCTCTGAATGTAAATGAGGAATTCCTCCAGGGAAAGCTGCCCCTGGCACCAAACCCTTCCTGCTGGAGCTGTGGAGCAGCTGTGGAGCTGAGCCAGGTTAGGAAAATTTGGCTGCCAAAATTTGGCTCCAATTCCAGGGAGAGCACAGAGTCCTCTCCCTGCCCTGTCTCTAATTGCTGCAGTCACTCCCTTGTGGGGATGGGGTTTTCCCTCAGCAGGAATTCCCTGTGCCCATGGGATGGATGGATTTGTGCCCAGGGACTGCACCACCAGAGCCAGCAGAGAACCTGTCCTGTGGGCTCACATCTCCAAAGTTCATCCCTGGAGACAAGAGAACCCAGGAATCCTGAGGCACTATCCCAAAAAAGGAGGCACTTGGATACAGAGCTGGCACCAGAATAATTTAGGGAGTTTTTTTTTGGTCTAAGAGATCAAACCATTGGAGGGGGGAATCCCATTTATTCCCATTTTGTTACAGCTGCTTTAGAGGAACACAACTTTTCTCCACAAAAACTTCATTCTTGCATTTCAAAATTAGGTTTGCCAAAACCTAATTTAATTCAGTGCATCCAGCAGGGAAGGGAGCAGCTCCAAAGGCTGGATTGGAATGCCAAGGTTTGGTTAAACCCAGACCCCTCCTTGGGTTCAAAAGGTACCAGAAAAGGAGGAATTGCCAGAATCAAATTCTTCTGAGGGTCCTGGACTGAATTTCAAATTCTGAGGAGATAACTTGTAAATCAAAGTAGGATTTGGGACAGGCACCAGCATCAGAGGACACTCCCAGTTGATGGGGCTCCTTCAGAGCTGCTCCCAAACCTGTAGAACACTGAAAATCCATGGGAACAGCCAATGGGTACATAAAGAAGGGATATTTCTATTTGGAAAAACTTCCCATCAGCTCCACCTCTAGGCCCTCCCAACTGAATCCATAAAAATAGATTAAGTCATCAGCGAATTTGATGGAATCTCCACTCCCTTCTCCTGCTGGGTTAATAAAAAAACTCTGCTCAGATAATTTTTCTTGGAGCGCAGAAAGGAGAGGAAGTGGCAGCTCCGTGTTTTGTTCTGGTTCAGCCTGTGCTGCTGCAGAAGAATGGGTCAGTAATTGCCAAATGTTTCCTGCTATTTTTCCTCCTTTTCCTTCACTGAAATCTTAAAAAAGGTCCAATCAGCTCCACAGTCCCACAACTGCATCGAGAATCTCTCAGAGAAATTCCTTTCAATCCTTTTGAAGAAGTCCTGATCACAGTTTTAAAATTATTGTTATAAATTCCACTCCTGGGGATGAAACTGCCTCTGATCATTGAGGGGCTTCACCCAAGGTCCATTGCAGTGAAACTCCCTGTGATCACTGAGGTTTTTAAGCCAAGGTCCATTTTAATAAGGAATTATTTAAATCTGAGGTAGTTCCAGTCTAAACTGACATCTCCACTCCGCCTGACTCCAGCTGGAATTTATCTGAACAAGTCCCATCCCAAAATTCACCATCAAATTAGATTTTGTTCTGTATTCAGGTTTCTGCTTTAGGTTAAAGCACTAAAATGACTCAAATAAAGGTACCCATGTGAGGGCTGAGTTCTCCAGTCCCACAGAACCCTTGATTTTGCTGGAAAAACTCCAACTGGAGTAAATTTTCTTCACAAAATTTCCCCCAAATCGAGTTTTTCAGGCAGCAAAGCACCTTCAGAAATGAGTGTCAGAGTGGCCTGGGGACAGTGAGGGTGTCCCTGCCATGGTGGGGGTGGCACTGGGAGCTCCCTTCCCACATCACCCATTCCGTGATCCCATGAGGGATGTGGAACCTGCCCCAGATGGGGGCATCTCCAGCTGTTCCACTGAAATCCCCGCAGGATTTTGGGATGTGGCTCTTTGGGATGAAGGATGAGGAGAACAAAGGAGGGCTCTGTGCAAACTCCAGAGTTGCACCCACTTCATTTTAAACCAAATCCAAATCCCACCCCAAGGCCTCTTTAACCCAGCAGAAGCAGGAACTGGAATCTTAGCCCCTTCTCAAGGGGCTACAGGATAAATTCCATTTGTTTCTACCCAAGGTGGAATTAATCTCTGGCCAGGAAATCAGCTTAAGGCCTCTGCCCTGCTTCAATCCGTGCAAGGCCTCTGTGGCTCACTCGAGTAATCATTGATTGGGTTCTGGAGAGATGCTCTGGCTAATTACAGCTGGGAGTGACTCAAGTGTGGGGCCTTGGGCAGTGCTGGAATTTGGAATTAAAAAAGAAAGAAAATCAGCCTGAAAGGATTCAAAACTGTGGTGTCTTGAAAAACCAGGCTGTCAAAATCTGGTCAAGTGAAACGTTTTGAGTTGATTGCTGCAGGGTTTTTTTCCCATATATAACTCAGAGACATATTCCGAGGTCAAATGTTTTCTCAACCTGAGGAGGTGAAATGTTTCATTTGGAAAATTGCAAAACAAAATGTTCCCGTTCTTGTATTTGTGGGTGGATGATTTTCCTTTTTAAAAACTCTGCAAAGTTTTAATGCTTTTGGAGAGAGCTCCAGCTTCTCCTCAGCTGAGTTTTGGGCTTCAAACTTTTGGTTTAGACTTCAACATTTTGTGTGATCTATGCTAAAGGTGAAGCACCTGCACAGGGCCTCTGTTGCCAATAATTGTGGGACTATTTGGAGAACATGGATTGTTTTTATCCTTGCAGAAAATATGGACTTTTTGTGATCTGTGCACACAACCACAGAATTTAAACAAGAATTTGGGATCAGTAAGAGCGGGGACAGCCACAAGAACTTGCAGCCCCATAATGCTGGTGTTTCCTTGTAGGAGTGGGTGAAACTGCTGGGAAGGTTTCTCCCAGGCAGATCCAGAGGGTTGGGATCAGCTGGGATCAGCTGTGCTGTGGGACACCCAGAGCCACTGCTGTGCTGGGGACTCTGCCAGCTCCCAGAGCTGGCAGTGCCACACTCAGGGACATCCCCGTGGCCAAGACACAGCCCAGGGTGACCCCGAGGTGCCACCTCCCAGCCCTGACCTGCCCAGCACCCCCTGCACTGAGGCAGAACAGAGCAGGGATGGGGCTGTGCTGAGAAAATCCCCCCAAAATGGGATTTACTGGGGAGGGGCAGCCGTGGGGAGCCCCTGCAGGCCGGGATGAGCAGGAGCTGGAGCCCTGCAGAGGCACAGTGGGGTCTCCAGCCTTGGAGAAGGATTTCACGCTGAGCTTTTGAGGGGAAAAAAAAGATGCTGTTTCTGCAAAGTGCACAGCTGGGTCCTCTTCTCATTTCCCAGGAGAAAACAGTGCAGGGATCAAAGGGCGAATTCTCCTCCTTCTCCTGTGGAATTTTACCCAGCTGCTCATGTTTAGCACAGCAAAACTTCCCTTTCCACTCAGGACAGGGGGGATTTTAATCCCATTTTCCCTCCTTCCCTACAACTCCTCCACCAGCACGACAGCTCCAGGAGCTCTTTGCTTTTCTGAGCTCAGATTTAAGCTCCCAGTGCTTGAAAAGGCTTCACTCTGCTGCCCAAAACCCCCTCTTTTCCTACATTTCCAGGCCATTGCTGCTGGCTGTGGCTGGTTTGTTATAAAAACCTATCAGGAGTTTCTCTCCCTGCATTGAATCTGTTTGGGAATGGGAGCAACAGCAGCAGCAGGAGCAGCCTCCCTCCCCCAGGCTTGAGGAACGTGGAAATGTTGGAGAGGTCACTGAGTTACCCACACAGGGTGTCCTGCCAAGCTTTGTGCAGGAACTCTCACCTTTTTTGGTGCCTCCTAATAAATCTTTTGGGGTTTACAGGCAGAGCAGCAGCCATGCTCCCTCTCCAGCACAGTAATCCAGTGGTTTCTTGCTTTCCCTGTTCCAGAGCAGATCAAGGGTGGAAAGGTGGGAATGGGAGGGAACTGCAGATGTGACGGTGAGAGAGAAGGGCAGGCTGGGGACAGAGCTCAGGAAGGGATAAGGTTTTCCCCTGGAGATTAAATCCCAGAAATATCTTGTTTTCCCACTGTGGGAAGAACTAATGGAGCAAATGTCCTGCGGTTTACAGCGGGCAGGGCCCAGCCCCGGGCTCCTCTTTGCCCTCAGATGAGGTGAGTTTGGCTCTGGATGTGAACCCTCTTGTGGAGTTTTGTCTCCTGGCCTGAGCTGATCCCTGTGCTGGAACAGGACCAGCACTCCCCAGCATTCCCAGTCCTCTGGAGCTCAGTGGATGCTCCCAGGGATGAGCTGGTGCTGCAGGAGGCTGGAGCTGTGTTCCAGCAGTGCTTTTTGGGGTTGTGGCTGCCTGTGGGATCATCCCCTGTGTCCCAGCCCCCTCCCAGCCCTGGGGGGCTCTGAGGGGTTGTGGGACGCACTCAAAGCCCCAAATCCTCCCCATTTTGTGGAGGATCTGCTCATGGTGTCTGGGGCATTGCCAAAGGGATCCCTCTCAGCCTGTGAGCTGTTTATGAACAAGGCGCTGCTCCAGGCTCCTCACCCAGGCTCCTCCATGCAGGAATTGTCCCAGGTATCTCAGACTGGACACTCAGAATGGGAATCAGCTCCGGGTGAAGGAGCCGCATTTTGGAACAACCTGGAACAGTGGAAGGTGTCCCTATCCATGCCACAGGAATGGGATGAGTTTCAAATCCCTTCCCACCCCAAATATCCCATGATCCTGTGTGGGAAGCTGAACCCAGCACTTAATATTTTAAGGCTTTGTCAAGGTGGGAGGGATCTCTCCATGAATCCTCCATTAATAAAAATTAAACAGCAGCAGTGGTTAATTGATTTATCCTTGCTGGGTGAATATTGCAGGGAAGCTGTTGCCTCCCTTCAAACCAGAGGGTGGTCCTGTCCTCGCAGAGCTGTGTGAGGAAAAGCCAAAGCAGCAGTTCTCTCCATCCAGCTGAATGAAAACAATGGACTTTCACCTTTGTGAGCACTTAAATATCCTCCAGATTATTATTTTTTATCTCTAAGTGAGGCAGGAGCCGTGCAAGGTAATGGATAAATTCAGGAAGGTGAATCCACGGGGAGGCTGCGTGGACATCAAGCATAGCAAAGCTGCCATAAAATATAATGAAGGAATAAAGCAGGGAAGAGGCTGCCATAAATCCTAAAGCACGGCCCAGCATGAGGAGAAAAGGAATAATAAATGGCCAAACACACATCAGCACAGACATAAAGCATAATGAGCTGCTGGCTGAAAGTCACATTAATGGAGAGGTTCTGTTGTCACTCCCAATAAGCAAAAAGATAATTTTGTCTTTGGAGCCCTCAGAGAGCTCCTGGCTGCTGTGGGCGGGGTTGGGATTTCTCACTCAGCAATGAGTGATTTCTGACACCTGCAAATCCTCCTGCTGGATGTTAGGAGCAGCTCTAAACCCCTGCCAGGCTGGGAACGTTTGGTGCGGGGTTCAGGGGGGTCGGACACAGCAGGACAGGCTGGGGACACAGGGCAGGGACACGACAGCAACTACAGGTCCTGGGGGGGGTAAATGTCAGATTAAGCCCTTTTCTGACCCAGAGATGGGGCAACTGAGAGGTGTTTTAAAAACTTCTATTCCATTTTCATTCTCATGAGAAGGGTGAGACAATACAGATGTTGTAATTCATGCTATTACAATCAGAAGCCACCTATTTCCTAATTACAGTACACTATAAGTGTTTCTTGGCCGATCAGCTTTAGCCACACCATGCTGTAAATGCACAGGTAAAACTGGGAGTATTGGAAAATGCAGGCCATGCACAGCCCCCTCCCCATGGGAATCACTCAGGTTTAACAAAGCCAAGTCTGGTGCTGCCCCTGAGATGGAGAAATTCCTGGGATGGGTCCAGATGGATCAGCCCTGGGAGAAGGATTTGGGGGTGGTGGTGGGTGAAACTGGACATGACCCAGCCTGGAACCCCCAGCCCTGAGCTGATCCCAGGGGGCACAGGAAAAGGGGGATTGTGCCTCTGTGGCCCTCTCAGGTGAGACCCCACCTGCAGAGCTGCTCCAGCCCTGGAGCCCCCAAAATCAAGGCTGTGGAGCTGCTGGAGAGAGTTCAGAGGAATCCACGGAGCTGCTGCAGGGCTGGAGCCAGGCTGGGAGAGCTGGGGGGCTTAACCTGGAGAGGAGAAGGCTCCAGGGAGAGCTCAGAGCCCTGGCAGGGCCTGAAGGGGCTCCAGGAGAGCTGCAGAGGGACTGGGGACAAGGATGGAGGGACAGGACACAGGGAATGGCTGCCACTGCCAGAGGGCAGCCATGGATGGGATCTTGGGAATTGGGAATTGTTCCCTGGCAGGGTGGGGAGGGGCTGGGCTGGAATTGCCAGAGCAGCTGTGGCTGCCCCTGGATCCCTGGCAGTGCCCAAGGCCAGGCTGGACACTGGGGCTGGGAGCACCTGGGACAGTGGGAGGTGGCCCTGCCATGGCAGGGGTGCTAAGGCCCCTTCCCACCCAAACCATTCCATGATCCTATAATTCTGTGACTTCTGTGACCTGCTCCCCAGTGCCCCCAACACTTCCAGCTGGGATCTGGCAGATCCTGTGATTCCATGACTGCACAGCTCCTCACCTCCATCCCACCATTTGGACCAAATTCACTGTGCAAATCCATTTGGGATTTTAAAACATCCATTTCATTTAATTAGGGCACTCCAGAAGCAGAAGCTGTTTCTCAGCCACTCACCCAGACTCTTTTTCCCTGGCAGCAGCAAAGCCTCAGCCCACCTGAAATTTGAGCAGAAATTTGTGGTGGCAGCCCCAGTGCCAAGCTCAGGCAGGGATTTATTGCTGGCAGTAAATGCAACATTCCCCTCATAAGGGCTCTCATGTTATTTGGCTTCTCATGGAGGGTAAATCCACTGAGCAAAGCCTTGGGAGAAGTCAATTAGGAATATTACAAATAACAAATATATTTGTTATAAATATACATATATACACATATAAATAAAATATAAATAATTATGTATAACATACAATTACATATTATTTATATTTACATTATTTGTTATAATAAATAAGCATATAATAATTAGCTATATGACATAGAAAATAAATATTTATATATAATATTAATACATATCACAAATAACAAATATATAATATAAATATAGTTATTGACTTTTGCATTTATGTATTAACTTTGGTTTTGCAAGTTATTATTGATGACAAAAATCCTGATTTAGTACAATTTGTAATTATTGCTTTTGATATAGTATAATCTGTCAGTTTATGGATAGCATTTATAAATAGTAGTGTAATATAGTGTAATATATACTATTATATGGTGTAATACTACTATATAGTGTAAATATAGTGTAATGTATACTATTTTGGACCACAGCATAATAGAGACCGTGAAATGTTGAAATGTTTTTTCATGTAACTAACTCAGAAAATGGTGTAAAATAATGAGGTGATTTCCCACCTTTGGGGACTATCTTATCTAAAAGACAAGATAACAGAAACAAAATGAGCACTGAAAAAAAGGAGAAGAATTTACTGACCTTCTTTATCAGGGAGTGAAAATACAACACAGTTGAACCACAAGAAGAAACAAAATATTTTAGTTTAATCTACAAGATGGCATGAAGACAAGTCAAAGGTTAAAACAAAGCAAAAGAACTCAAAAACTAAACTCAAAGGAATGTTTGAATATGTATAAACTTTGTGAATATGCATGTATCCCCTGTGATGCAACAGGATATAGAGAACATAGATTAAGTTAAGGTGTGCGTTTGGCAAAGAGTCGAGCACCCCAGCGCTGGATTTTGTCCCTTTTATCCCTTAATAAGCTTTTATAAAATTTTCAATAGTGAGCTGTGTTTCTCCCAGGAAGGACAGAGGAAACATTTCCCAGGACTGAGCAGGACTGGGGCTGGTGGGGACTGGGAGCTGTTCAGGAGATTTGGGCAGGAGCTGAGCCCAGCTCAGCTCTGGGACAAATTTGGGAATTTCCTGGTGCTCTGTTTGCCCACCTGCGACAGCAGCACAGACCCAAAACTTTGTGTCCTAACCCCACCCCTCTTCCCTTCCCCAGGGCAACGAGTTCCCCAAATCACCTCTGAAATGGGCAGAAAGAGTTAGGCAGGGAAATTTCCTGAGTCCCTGCCAAACCCCAAAATTTCCTCCCAAATCCCACCCCCAAATTCCCCAGTCCCCCTAAATTCTCTGCCAACTTTACCCAAATCCCCTCTAAATTTCTCAAATGCCCCCTAAACCCCCAATCCCTCCCATATGCCCCCAAATTCCTCAAAATTCCCCCTAGCCCAATTAAATCCCCTCTAAACCCCCTCATGTGCCCCAAATCCCCTCCATACCCCAATTGCTCCCATATCCCTCCAAATTCTCTCAAACCCCCTTAAATCCCCTCTAAACCTCCCCATGGCTCCCAAATCCCCCCTTAACCCTCCCAGTTTCCCCCAATCCTCCCCAAATCCCCATAAACCCCTTCAGCCCTTCCAAAAGTTCACAAACCTTCCTGAACTTCCACAAATGTCCCCCAACCCCCCTCAAATCCCCCTGAACCCCCCAAGCCTCCCCAAATCTCCTCCAAATCCCCCCACAGATTTTATATTTATTTACTTTTTTTTGCATAGATATTTATTTGTATTTTTATATTTATGTATATTTAGATAACATAATAAATATATTTATCAAAATGCATTATTATATTGTCTCAGGGTGACTTTATGATGCTTGTATCCCCAGTCTGTTCTGTTTATGCTGGATATTAAGTTTACCCTTTAAGTCTGAGAGCAAAGGGGGAAGAACCAGTTAGAGGAGAGCCAGGTTGAATTTATTTTCTAAAGTAAACCACTTCAAAAGTTTCCTCCCAAATTTGCCCTAAACCAAGACATATATTTATATTCATTCTTTATTTATTTTATTTGACATACTTATATTATCTATATTTATAATATTAATATTTATATTATTTTAAAATATAAAATATTTCAATATTTCAATAATATTATAGCATATGTATTATATCTATTATATCCATGATATTATGTTTCTTTTTATATATTTGTATTAATATAGAATATATTATATAACACATATTCTATATATTATATAATGATATTATATTTATTTTTATTTATTATTGGCATGTTTATATTTATATATTTATTTTATTTATTCATTTATTGTTGGATTTATTCCCAATGGCTGCCCCACCCTCCAGCCCAGCTTTCCTTGAGGAGCAGCTCACACAGGGCTGGAATTCTTCCCTGCTCTGGGGACAAGGGACAGGGCCTGGTCCCAGCCTCTCCTGGTGGGAGATGCTCTGATGACCCCTCCAAGGAGAAATTCCATCTGGAACTGCTGCCAGGAAGGAGTCACAGACAAAGCACAACAAAACACCTCAAATCCACGTCCGGCATTCCATGTCCAGCCAAGGCTGTGTCCCTTTGAGCAGAGCAACCTCCTAAAACCTGGAGTCCCCAGAGGGGACATGGGGGTGGCACTGCCAGGCCTCAGTGGTTTCCAGGCTCCAGCAGCACCCCAGCCTCAGCTTTTCCCAGTTTATGTCATTCATAAGAAGACTTCTGATTCCTGGAGATTGCAGCACGGCCTGAGGAACATCAACGAGATCAAGAGGACATGGGGCCTCTGCAGCCTGGAGTTCCCTCTCTTTCAAAGATTCCAAGCTGTGGATGTGACAGGCTGGCCAGAGAAAGAGAAACCTAAATAAATTTTCCCAGAATCAGCCTGGTAAGCTTTAGGGAGCTGGAGATAAACAATGATAGCCAATATTAAAAACAACCTGTAGGTGGTGTTTTTCTAATAATCTGCTTTCCTGTTATTCTCGTAAGGTTGTTTACAAATGTTAAAGTCTTGTTAATTAGCCAGTCAGGTGAATTGTATTGATTAAATAACCAATCAGGTCCACCTGTGTCGGACCAGTCTATAAAAGAAGTGGTTTCAGTGATGGCAGTGCGTTTATGCCACTTCTGACCGACTGTGTGTCATTTCTGACTTAACAGTGACACTAAGAGACTGGCCTCTTGTTGTCATCGACTCAAAAGATTGTTTTCTCAACATTCCATTGCATCCAGAAGATGCTCCTGGGTTTGCCTTTTCGGTTCCAGCCATCAATAGAGGAAAACCGCTGCAAAGGTTTTACCATTGGACAGTTTTGCTGCAAGGGATGAAAAATTTGCCTACTATTTGTCAATATTTCATGGCAAAAGCTTTGTCTCCAGCCCGACAAAAACACCCACAGTCAAGAATTTTACACTACATGGATGATTTGCTCATTGCAGCACCAACTGAAAAAGAAATGGAACAGACTTGTATCTGTTTGTGTTTGTTTTTCTGCAGCCAGAGCTCAGTTTGGGTTTGGTAAGCTTGGGCACACAAGGAGAGCTCTGTGTGCCCCTGAGGGGACAAGGGGCAGGGTCAGATCATAAACCAGCTTTTCAGATCTGCAGGAAATCCTTCATCCTCCTGCACCTCCCTCCACAAACTGGCTTGGAGTGGAGGCAGCCCCTAAAGAAAACACATTTCATATGGGGAAGGCAAAGCCAAGCCTGTTGTATAGGAAAGATGCTCAAAATTATCTATTTTTAAAAATAAAACTTATTTTTAACCCTATTTATCATGAGTGGAGGCAGCCCCTAAAGAAAACACATTTCATGTGGGGAAGGCAAAGCCAAGCCCATGTTTGCATCTGGTTAGTAAAGGAGAGATGCCCAAAATGATCCATTTGTAAAAATAAACCTGATTTTTAAGCCTATTTCTCACAGGTGAATGTAGCTCCAGGGGCGCTGGTGGATGTGGTGCCCACAGTCCTCACCTGCAGCTTAGTGCTTTCCCTACTGGTGAAGAGATTTCACCTTCCTGCTCTACCAGAGATCCACCAATAATATTTGCAGTTGGATTGTATTTATGAAGCACCCAGACGGAATCTCTGTATTTAATTCCATTAAAAAAACCAAGAAGCCCCTGTGCTGCATCACTGCAGGGATGCTGTACTGGCAAGGCTTCTGAAGGCATCAAACAGCAAATCCAGGGAGCGTTTTTGGGATGTGACACCCACAAGAGCTCATGTGAGTGTTTGCCCAATTCTCATTTTATTTACCTTCATTTCCCTCCTGGAGAGCTGTCCCTGCTGGGACACATCAAACCTTTGTCAGAAAGCCCAGAACAATCCGCTCCATAGGTGTATAAACAGGGAATTTCTGTCCCTTGGGGTGGGGGAAGAGGAAAAGAGAATTAAAAATGGGAGTTTTTTAATGAGAATAGTAAAAAAATCTCTGTGAAAGAGCACATAGTTAGTTCAGGCAGGAGGACACCCTGATGTCCTGCACAGTGACAAAGCCACCACGCTCAGATCTCACTGGTTTTATTTCCAGGAGATGAGGACACAGATCACATCCCCAGGAGCTGGGACCAGAGCTGGAGATCCCTCAGCCAACACTGATGCCTTAGAATTTCAGCTTTTATATTTTCATGTGTTTGTAATCCTGCAGTTCTTTAGTGCATAACTCTAAACTCCATACACAGTGTGAACTGCTGCTTTCTCATTTTGGCCAGACACAACAATTCCTCTCCAGGCCTGGCAATCAAGGACACCTCACTGCCTCAGGCCCTGAGAGATGGAAACAAAAGCAAACTTGGGGGCAGCAAACTTGGGGTAAATGACTTCATTAGCTGAAGCTGTAATTGGAAGAGCAACCCCCAATACGCAAATGGACCAAACTTATAAAAGTGTGAAACCTGTGACCTCTGGTCCATTTTTGGGTGTAGCCTCTGGGGGCTTTGTCTGCCCAAAAGGTACCTGAAGGCCCTTCAATAAATATAATTGCTTTTTATTCCCTTAATTCTGTCTGGCCTGTGTTTTTGGGTAGCCCCAAAAAGGCATCAACACCCTCTGCCATGCTCCTCCTCCTCCTTGCAGAGCCCAGGGCTGCTCCAGCAGCAGCTCCAGGGAGCGGTGCCTTTGCTGGCAGGGAGCGCCAGCTCCAAAGGGAGGAACTTGGATGCTTTGCTGCAAAAACAGCAGGGTGAGCTTGAGGTGAAATTCCTGGCCCCTGTTTTGTTCCTGAAGACTTTTGTAGGACAAAGCCCAGTCCTGCTCCCGATGGTCCACTCCTGACACCCTGTGCTGGACAAAGCACTGGGGCTCTGATTTCCCAGCTGGATGTGCTCAAAAGCCCCCCAGTTTTGCTTTCTTTGTGATTGAGAAACCCAAAGGCCTCATGTGACTTTGTAGATGACTTCACACATTCAGAGAGCAGGAAGGAAGCCGAGCTGCTCTCGCTTCGTTTTCGGTGGGGCGGCTGCAAATCCGACCTCATTAACTCAGGAGTGCTCAGAGGGACCCAAAAATGACCCCCCAAACCCCCCCTGAGCCCCCCAAATGCTGCTGCTTCAACATCAAGACAGCGACTGTGGCCCTGGGGATCTTCCACATGGTGAGTTCTGGAACGGGGACAGGGAGACAGGAAAACAGAGGTGGAACCTCTCCAGGAGGTGCATTGTTGTGGTTCACAGGGTTCCCTGACACTGGAATGTTCTCTGTTCCCAAGAGGAAAACCCAATGAGTTAAGAGGGATGAACAAAAGGTGGTGGGAGACAGGGAATTTGTTGCACTGGGAGGGGTTTTGAACAATTTTTTCCTGGCTCTGCCAATTGGAGCTCAGGGTAACTTGCTCTGCTTTCTGTTTTTCTGCTCAGTGCAGGAGCTCCTACCTGAGTGTATCCAGAGCCTGCTGGGTGGGAATGGGCAGCACTGGCAGTGGGAATGTGGGAATGGGGCACTGGAGGGTTTTGGGAGTTGGATGAGGAGATGGTGATGGGCAGGGCTGCCTCCTCTGGGTCTCTTTTGGTTTCTATTGGGATCATGGCAGTGTCTAGAAGCTGTTCAGGGCAGGGATGGCAGAGCAGGAGAGCCTGAAGCCCCCTCTCTCCCACGCTCCTGGTTGCACTGAGGAGCTTTAGGTGCTTTCAACCGTCCTGAGGATGTGGTTTCTTGCATGGCTGGTTTATTAAAATAACCCCTGTGCTGCCCTGGGTGTGCACAGTCAGGGTTTGGGAGCCCTCGGGGTGGTAACGGGGCTCTCACAGGTTCCTGGGACAGCAGAGGGGGAGCAGAAATCCCATGGGATCAGCAGCTGTGGCACAGGAAGGATATTCCATGGTCCCCTCACAGCTCTGGGTGTGCACAGTCAGAGTTTTGGGCCCTTGGGGTGATAATGGGGCTCTTACCACTCCTTGGACAGCAGAGAGGGAGCTGAGGACCGGGACCTGCAGCCTGCAGAAATCCCATGGGATCAGCAGCTGTGGACAGGAAGGACATTCCAAGGTCCCCCCTCTTCCCCAGAGCAGCAGGAGCTCTACCATGCCTCTTGCCCTTGGAAAACAGGGTAATTTTGGACAGATCTTGTCTTTAGGAAGTATCACACAATACTTATCACTTCTCCCTCTGCCTCTTCTCTCCCTCTCTGATGCTGCAGCTGCAGCTGGGCAGGGGGAGGGAAAGGGAAAAGGGGATTTATACCTTGGCTGATTTCCTCCATCAGTTCTGGGGCTTTGGATCAGGATAAATTCCTGCTGCATGTGCTGGGATGAATCCCAGCCATGCTGGGTGACAGCAGTGCCACCACAGAGCTCTCAGGCTCTGTGGCAAGGTGTTCTCCTCCCAGAAATCAGCTCTGCCTCACTGCTGATCTCTTCAGAGACAACTGGAATAAATCCTGGGCATTCTGGAACAGACAGGAAAGAAGGAGGGGAATGAGGAGAGGATGGGAGTGTGTGATCAGCAAAGCTCTGCTGGCTGTGGCGAGGTGACCTGCAGGTGACTTTCAAAGACAGTACTGGGGAGTTTGTCCTGCTCCTCAGGCCTCAAGGTGTTTGACAAAGAGATCTAAGGTCAGGGCTGGAAACCTCCTCCAGTGCAGGAACAGAATTCTTCTCCTGCTGCTCCTTGACTGGAGCCAGAGGAGCCTTGGGAAGCAGCGTCTGCATCTTGTCTGGCCTCAGCTGCACTCCAGCTCCTCTCTTTGGTAGCTCTGTAACTAACAGAGCAGAAATTCCCCTCTGGAGCCCTTCCAGGCCCTGTCCTCACTTCTGGACACAACTCAGGTGAGCTCAGAGTGGGATTCACTGAGCTCTCACCAGGCTGGGCTGACCCAGGGGTCCCACAGAGCCTGAGCTGCTTCTCCTGGAGCAGCTCAACCAAGGAGGCAGAAGGAGAAGATGAAATGTGAAAGGAAACCAAATGAGAACTCAAAGCACTCCTCATTTCATCTCCAGCTGCCACAAGAGCCGCTTGGAAATTCAAGAGAGAAAAGGAGAAGCTCTGACAGGGCAAAGTTTTTGTGTGGTGCTCTTTGTTCTGGTGTCCCCAGAACACCCCAGCACCCCGAGCTCACTGTCCCCGTCCCCAGGGGCCCCTGTTCCCCATGGCTTCAAGCTCCCCTTGCAGAAACCCCTGCTGTGAAGCCGCAGAAGAGCAGCCTCACACCAGGGCCATTTGCATGAAGATAAATCACCTGGACATCAGTCAAGCTGCAAATATTGCAGAAAAAAAAGGGCAAAAAATGACCTCTAAGAGCAGTTTAACCCCACTGCAGCTGCAGCAGGAATGTCCCCGGAGAACAGGGGCTCTGTGTGTCAGATTCTGCCTTCAAGACATTCTAATTTATCTCCCTTGATTTAATGACTGGATTTATCTCAGTCCTACATTATTTCAGCATATCACGGAATCACAGAGTGTCCTGAGCTGGAAGGGACCCACAAGGATCCTGAAGTCCAGCTCCTGTCCCTGTCCAGACCCCCCCACAGCCCCACCCTGGGCACCCCTGCAGTGCTGTCCAAAGGCTCCTGGAGCTCTGGCAGCCTCGGGGCCGTGCCCATTCCCTGGGGAGCCTGGGCAGTGCCAGCACCCTCTGGGGGAAGAACCTTGCCCTGATCTCCAGCCTGAGCTGCCTTGGCTCAGCTCCAGCTGTTCATTTCCTGGAGATTAAAATTTCTTCCACCAAGAAATGTGAAGCTCCTTTTACAGACAGGCAGCAACAAAAGTTCCAGCTCTAGTAGATCAGGGAGGAAGGGCTGGAGAGGGGCTGGGAATGGAGTACCTGGAAGTGAAATGCTCTATTTTAAACCTGCATTTCTCCTGCTGTGGCATTGCAAAGGGAAAAGGAACTTGGTATTTTTCTGTGTGAAATGAGAAGTTTTTGGTTTCTGCTTGAGCTGAGGGGTGGATCTGCAGTGGGAGTAGCTGAGCAAGGAGTGCAGGGCAGGCACCACATCCATCCTCCTCTGCCTTCCTCCCAGAAGGCCCCTCTGCAGAGGGTTCATCCTTTGGATGTGTATTCCCTGCAGGAATAAGGAAGGCTCCACATCCCAGCATGCCAAAGGCAGCTGCTGGAGTGGTGTCCTGTGCTGGCCTGGCTCTGTATGCCAAGGGAAAGGCCTGGAGATCTCCACCTGCTCACAGCTCAGTGCTTCTTTCTTTCTACACAAAACAGAAAATTTTAAACTAACTTTTGCCTTAAAAGTCTCCTGAATCTCTCAGGCTGGGCTGGGGTTTCCTGCCATGTCCTTATCTTGTGTGACTGCACTTGGTCTGGGTTGTGTGGCTCATTTCCTCACCAGCAAGGAAACCAGGGCCTTGTTTTTCTCTGGCAGACATCAGAGAGGGTTCCTCCTGCTCAACTTCAGCCTCTGGATCTGCTGAATGGGATGGGAGAATTTAGAGTTTGCTGCCCTGCTCTCACCCACTCCTCTTTCAGAACAAAACTGATATTTAGGGCCCAGCTCATCCATTTTGCTCAGGCCTCCTTTTAAGTGGAACCTGAAAAAGTAATTTCTGCCCATATTTCTCAAGCTGGCAATTGAGGGGTTGGACCAACAGCAGAAATAAAGGAAGCAAAACGTGTTTGGGAGCCTGAACACAAAACCTCTCAGCCACCTTGCAGTCAGGTGTGATCTCCATGTGTCTTCATTAAGAGATCCCTCTTAAGGGGCACCAGCAGCTGTAGAGACACTTTGGATCGATGCAATTTCATCCTTGACAGGGTTCAGAGCTGCCCTGGGAGCTGAAATGCTGTTCCATTAAGCTGAACTCGTGTTAACTTTGTCATGTCCTCATGTAATGAGATCTGGATATTCCTCCTTTTCATGCCAGCTCATGAGCAAATTGCAAAGTTCATTTACTTAATTGAAAAAAAGGGAAGACAGCAGAGTGACTCTTGAACAAGCTGGTATCAGACAGGCCCAGGGAAAACCTGACACATCCTTCCTTCTCACTCAGACTCTGGACAGAATTTTAAATTCAGAGGGACAGGGTGGGCAGGGGCTCCCAGTCCCCTCACAGCTCAGTGTGGCTTGGTGGGTGCTCGCTCTGGGAGTGCCACAGTTCTGGGAGTTGCAGCTGGGGGCTCAGAAACTTGATGAATTTGGTTTGAAATTATTTCTAAGTCTTTTGCAGCTGACATAGAGGCAGAGAGAGGGGCTGTGCTCAGCTCCTGTCACCTCCCAGCCTCTCTTCCCCCTTTCTGGGGCAAGGTAGAGCCTTCCATCCCATAGCTCCTTTGCAAGGGCAGCTCAGCCCCCCTGGCTGGGCATCCCCACTGCCCAAAGTGTGTCTGGATCCCTCTGAACACCCAGCCCCATCCTGTGGCCAGCCCCAGCCCGTGCAGCAGCTGGTTCTGTGCTGTTCCAGCAGCCCCAGTTTGTGAACACAAGCCCTGACCACAGCAGTGCCACTTCCTCCTCGCCCGCGGTGCTGCTCAGGCTGTGGTTGAAGTGAAAGGTTGGTGCAGCTCTGGTGGAAAAATTGTTTCATCTCTGCCTGAGCTGGTGCTGATGTGGGTGGCAGATAGGGCCTGGCTTCTGCATCACTGCAGGGCCAGAGGGCTCAGGGTCATGGAGAGGGGCAGCTGGAGGGACCCCAGGGTCACTGGTGCCACTCCCTGTTCAGGGCATGGCAGAGTGTCCATGTGGCTCTGGAGTGTCCCAGGGAGGAGACTCCAGCCCCTCTGTGGGCTCTGCTCAGGGCAGTTCTGCCTCCTGGGCAGGGGCAGCTCCTGGGCTCAGGCCCTGCCCGTGGCTCTGGGGCCATCGCTGGGGCTGGAGAAGAGCCTGGGCCTGCCCTGACCCCTGCACACAGGGACAGACTGGGACACACACAGGGATGGATAGAGCAGCTCTGGCTGCCCCTGGATCCCTGGGAGTGTCCAAGACCAGGTTGGACACTGGAGCTTGGAGCAGCCTGGGACAGTGGGAGGTGTCCCTGCTCATGGCAGGGGTGGGATGGGATGAGCTTTCCAATCCTTTCCAACCCATGGGCAAATCCCTTCCAGTGTGGGCAATGGCTCCCACGGTTCCCATGGAGCAATATTCCCAAATATTCCCGTGGATGGGTTGGAGGCTGCTCTGCTCAGCTCAGCCCCCAGTGCAGGGTGCAGATCCCTTCCTTCAGAGCTTTCCTAGGAAATAATCCAGCAGGGAATAATCCAGCAAGTTCCATCCTTTCTGGGATTCTTTGATTCCATTAAGATCTCCTAAGCTGGGCTCAGACATCCCTGGCTGAGTGCAGAAGTTCAGGGCCAGGACTGAGCCCACAGCTCTGGACCTCCCTCCATCTCCCAGCTCATTAAACGCTGGACAGAATGAGCCCTGGAGGCTGGGGTTTGATGGTCCACTTGGAAAACTTGGGAAAAATCATTCCAGTTCAATGTGAAAAAAAGAACATTTGGAGAATTTCCTCAAATAATAAAAGAAGGAAAGTGATGGTTTTGTCAGTGGAGTGGCACAGCTGCACTTACAGGGAAACCTTTCATCTTTTTTGTGTTTCTTTTATGCTTTGGAATACTGGTATTGCATTTTCCTCAACTTCAGAGCAAAAGACAATTTCAAAACATAAAACCAGGATAAAAACCATTGAAACAAAACTCACTGCCTTTGTAATTTCTCCATCCTCCTTCTGCTGGCAGTTAAATCCAAAATATTAATAAACTGATAACTGTTGTCTCAGAATTTCCTGGGATTTAACCATTTGTGTTTGGCTCACTTGGCGACTCATCCATCCAGGTCCCCTGGAAATAAATTCACAGCTGGGAATTTGGCCCAAGGCCCCTGAATTGTGTTTTTTGCTTTGTTTTCCAGGTCATGAGTGTCCTGCTGCTGATCGAGTATTCCCTGGAGGTGGCCAACGGGAAGGGCTTCTGCAAAGACCTGGACAAGGATTATTACAGAATTGGTGAGTCCTGAGAATGCTGGGAAGCAGCTGTGTGGCAGGGAGGGATCCCTCACTCTTGCATTGCTCCCTCTGCCTTTTCCATCAAAGAATTTGGAATTCTGGATCAAAAGCTCAGGAAGAAATTTAGGCTCTGTTTGGGGTTTGATTTAGGCAAAGGCAGTGTTGGAGATCAATGTGGAGCCCAGAGAAGTGTGTATTTCAAAGGATCAGCTCAAACTCTGCAGCAACTGCAGAGTTCTTCAGCTCCCTCTGGAATCTCCTGTTGATTCCCCTGGCAATCCTGGTTTCCCTTCCTCTCCCTTTTCCCCAGCTGTGGATCATGCCAGCCTCACACACAATTTCTTCACATTCTGGCATTTCCACGGAGACACTGAAGTGTCCCAGAACTCCTCAATGGACACAGGGGACAAATCCCACCCCACACTGATCCCATGGATGTGTGGGCTGTGGGACACTGCCACCAACACACCGACACCCCTCCATGCCATGGAGACATTGCCATGGAGCCATTCCCACAGAGCTGTTCCCACTGAGCCATTTCTATGGAGCCATTCGCATGGAACGATTGCCATGGAGCCATTCCCATGAAGCCATTGCCATGGAGCCATTTCATGGAGCCATTGCCATAGGACCATTGCCATGGAGCCATTGCCATGGAGCCATTCCCATGAAGCCATTGCCATGGAGCCATTGCCATGGAGACATTCAATGGAGCCATTGCCATGGAGCCATTGCCATGAAGCCATTGCCATGGAGCCATTTCATGGAGCCATTGCCATGGGACCATTGCCATGAAGCCATTCCCATGAAGCCATTGCCATGGAGCCATTGCCATGGAGCCATTCCCATGAAGCCATTGCCATGGAGCCATTGCCATGGAGCCATTCCCATGAAGCCATTGCCATGGAGCCATTGCCACGGAGCCATTCAATGGAGCCATTGCCATGGAGCCATTGCCATGGAGCCATTCCCATGAAGCCATTGCCATGGAGCCATTGCCACGGAGCCATTCAATGGAGCCATTGCCATGGGGCCATTGCCATGGGGCCATTGCCACGGAGCCATTCAATGGAGCCATTGCCATGGAGCCATTGCCATGGAGCCATTGCCATGGAGCCATTCCCATGAAGCCATTGCCATGGAGCCATTGCCATGGAGCCATTGCCATGGAGCCATTCCCATGAAGCCATTGCCATGGAGCCATTGCCATGGAGCCATTGCCACGGAGCCATTCAATGGAGCAATTGCCATGGAGCCATTCCCATGAAGCCATTGCCATGGAGCCATTGCCATGGAGCCATTCAATGGAGCCATTGCCATGAAGCCATTGCCATGGAGCCATTGCCATGGAGCTATTGCCATGGGGCCATTCCCATGAAGCCATTGCCATGGAGCCATTTCATGGAGCCATTGCCATGGAGCCATTGCCATGGAGCCATTCAATGGAGCCATTGCCATGGAGCCATTGCCATGGAGCCATTGCCACGGAGCCATTCAATGGAGCCATTGCCATGGAGCCATTGCCATGGAGCCATTGCCACGGAGCCATTCAATGGAGCCATTGCCATGGAGCCATTGCCATGGAGCCATTGCCATGGAGCCATTCCCATGAAGCCATTGCCATGGAGCCATTGCCATGGAGCCATTCAATGGAGCCATTGCCATGAAGCCATTGCCATGGAGCCATTCCCATGAAGCCATTGCCATGGAGCCATTGCCATGGAGACATTCAATGGAGCCATTGCCATGAAGCCATTGCCATGGAGCCATTGCCATGGAGCTATTGCCATGGGGCCATTCCCATGAAGCCATTGCCATGGAGCCATTTCATGGAGCCATTGCCATGAAGCCATTGCCATGGAGCCATTCAATGGAGCCATTGCCATGGAGCCATTGCCATGGAGCCATTCAATGGAGCCATTGCCATGGAGCCCTTGCCATGGAGCCATTCAATGGAGCCATTCCATGAAGCCATTCCTGTGGATCTCCTGCCTCTCAACTGGACAGAGCCACAGTACCCCTCCCTCCCCCTGTGACCCCCATTGCCAGATTTTCCCAGCCTGTGGTGTATTTTTCCAGAACACTGGTGGCTGGAAGAGGCAGCCAAGCTGTCCCATAGCTCACAATTCCTGAAGGATTGAACTCCTCCTGAAGGATCCAGCTCAGAACCTTGCAAAGCTGTCTCATGAGATGCCATCTAAAAAACACAAAGCCCTCAAATATTGCCCAACCAGGATGTTCTGCCGGAGCTGTTTGGAAACAAGTGCAAGGGGGTTTTCCTTTCTTGAGTCATTTTCCGTGAAAAACCACAAGCTGAGAGAACCCTGAGAGCAAAAGCAAGAAACCCAGGCCCCCTCCCTGCCCTGTCCATGCCCACGGAAAGAAAACACAATCCCTGGCTGCCAGGAATTGCTGTTCCCTGGTTTTCCAGAGAGGCTGTTCCCGGGCTGAAAACCTGTTCCCTGTATGTGAAGGAAAAGGAAGCTGAGTATGTGTTCCAGAACATTCCAAACTCTCCTGTCCACAGGACAGGAGTCAGAAATAGGGAAAAGCACCAAACCAGGAATAGGCACTGCCTGGCGAAGTTATAAAAGCTGGCTTCAGGTTTTTCCAAGGAAAGAGGCAGCACTGGGATCCCCCAGAGCTGTTTGACATCATCACTCAAAGGTTTGGTTAATCCAACAGAATCATGGAATGTCCAGATTGGAAGGGATTTTAATCACCTGGTTCCAAGGCGAAGGGCAACAGCAGTAAGCAAAAAATGGGAATTTGGGTGAGTCCTGCTGATAGGAACCCGAACAAGGGGCAGTGCAATGGTTGCCATGTTTCTCATGGAGCAGTATTCCCAAATATTCCCATGGATGGGTTGGAGGCTGCTCTGCTCAGCTCAGCCCCCAGTGCAGGGTGGAAACCCCTTCCTGCAGCGCTTTCCCAGGGAATGACCCAGTAGGGAATGACCCCACAGGCTCCAGAGCCAGGGCTGGGATCAGCACAAGGAAACCAGGAGCATCCACCATCCATCCATCCATCCATCCATCCATCCATCCATCCATCCATCCATCCCCCATCCATCCATCCATCCATCCATCCATCCATCCATCCATCCCCCATCCATCCATCCATCCATCCATCCATCCATCCATCCATCATCCATCCATCCATCCATCCATCCATCCATCCATCCATCCATCATCCATCCCCCATCCATCCATCCATCCATCCATCCATCCATCCCCCATCCATCCATCCATCCATCCATCCATCCATCCATCCCCCATCCATCCATCCATCCATCCATCCATCCATCCATCCATCCATCCATCACCCATCCCCCATCCATCCATCCATCCATCCATCCATCCATCCATCCATCATCCATCCCCCATCCATCCATCCATCCATCCATCCATCCCCCATCCATCCATCCATCCCCCATCCATCCATCCATCCATCCATCCATCCATCCCCCATCCATCCATCCATCCATCCATCCATCCATCCATCCATCCATCCATCACCCATCCCCCATCCATCCATCCATCCATCCATCCATCCATCCATCATCCATCCCCCATCCATCCATCCATCCATCCATCCATCCCCCATCCATCCATCCATCCATCCATCCATCCATCCATCATCCATCCCCCATCCATCCATCCATCCATCATCCATCCATCCATCCATCCATCCATCCATCCATCCATCCATCCATCATCCATCCATCCATCCATCAATCCATCCATCCATCCATCCATCCATCCATCCATCCATCCATCCATCCATCCATCATCCATCCATCCATCCATCCATCATCCATCCATCCATCATCCATCCATCCCTGTAAAACACGTCCCCACTTCCAGTTTTTGATGGGAATTGAAGAACTTGATGTAAGTGTGACCTCAAGGGTTTCCTTCCTCTTTCAGAGTTTGGTTGTTTTGCTGTTTTGTGGGGGTTGTTTGGGTTGGTTTTTGATTTGGGTTGGTGTTTTTTGATCTTTGGTTGTTTTTTTTTTTCTTTTTTTTTTATTTATTTTGATGTTTGTGAGTTTGGGAGTTTTGGTTGGTTGGTTGGTTGATTTTTTTTGTTTTGGTTGATTTTTTTTTAATTTAGGCATTTTGTTTGTGTATTTGGGTTTTTTGTTTGTTGGGGTTTTTGTTGCCTTGGAGTTTTTGTTTTGTTTTTTTTGGGTTTTTTTGTTTGTTGGTTTGGGGTTATGTTTGTTTGGGATTTTTGTTTGTTTGGATTTTCTGGCTTTGTGTTTTGGTGGTTTTTTTGGGTTTTTTTTTTGTTGGTTTGGGTCCTTGTTTTTCTGGGGTTTTTGTTTGTATTTTTTGTTTGACTTTTTGTTTGTTTGGGGGTTTTTGTTTTGTTTGTTTGGAAGGGGTTGGGAATTTCTTGTTTTAGTTGCAATTTTTGGTTTTTCATCCATGGCACCAACCCACCCCTGCTGCCAGCAGGGAGGATGACTCTGTTTCCTGGGAATAAACAGGAGGCAGCCAGCTTGTGGAAAGTTGTTTTCCCTTGGTTTTCCTTTTGTTTCCATCCCGTTGTGTTTGTGGGGTTGTGGGGGTTTTGTCTGGGGGGTTTTGATCCAGGTTCTGCCTGGAAAATCCAGCTGAGCAATCAGCTGGCAATGGCCACTTCCCAATTAATTAGGGATTCTGCCAGAGAGCAGGAGCCCATGGAGAGAGAGAGGCAGGAAAATGTGGCTCTGTTGGACCCCAGAAAATCCTGGGATAAGGAGAGAAATTCTGTCTGGGCAAAATCACAAGTGCTGGTGCTGGGCAAAACCCAGGGGAAAAGGGCTTGGGAGATTAGGCTTTAATGGGATTGGGATTGGTTCCTTTAGGGAAAAGGCTTTGGGAGTCTGGCTTTTAATGGGCTTGGTATTGGCTCCTTCAGGGCTGGTCCCACAAAGGCTGAGTCTGGCTTTTTTAAGATCTGTTTTGGGTTTAGGCTGTTCCCTGTTAATCTTTGGCTCTTTGTGCTCCACATCCCAGCCTTGGTTCTACTCCCCTGCGCCTCAAAGCTGGGGTTGTTGTTCTGCCTTGGAATTCAAATTGGAATTCTCTTTCCCACACCCGTGGGAGCAGAAGGAAAGCAGCATTGGCTGCCTTTGGAGGGAGCTGCCCTTTGTGTTCCTGATTTCCTCCAGGAGGCAAAGTCCTTTCCCCCTTTCCCTCAGGGTTTGCTGGGTTTGGAGTTCTCTCTTCGTTGTTTAAGGAGATTTCTGCCTCCTGTGGGTCTCAATTCCCACAGCCTGGGGAGCAGCAGCCATCAATGAGCAGTCATCAAAGCCATGATTTCCTTTCCTACCTGGGGTTATTGTGATCTCAGAGGTCTCAGTGTTGTGTTTTAATGGATATTATGTTTAATCATTTTATATTTTCTGGATTACTGATCCCAGTCCCATCCCAGCATTGTTCTGAATTCATGGAATACAGACTTTATAACCTGCTCTAGAAAATTACATCAAGGCCATGATTTCCTTTCCTAGTCAGGATATTGCACTCTCAGAGCTCTCATTGCTGTGTTTAATGGGGTTTGTGTTTAATCACTTCATATTTACTGAACTATTGATCCCAGTCCCACCAAAGTGCTGTTCTGAATTCACTGGGGTTTTATCAGGCTATGAGGAAAATCCTTTTCCTTGCTTTGCACCATCACAGCCCTCCTTTCCTGGTGCAGGGTGAGTGGATAATTTGGATCATTCCCTGTATCCCACCCCTTCAGATGGCTCCAGTCCCCCTCGAGATCAGCTTTTTTGGTTCCTGGGGGGTTACAGCCTCCCCAGAGGGTTTTTCCCCCAAGCCTGAGGAAGGAAGAGGCTCCTTGTGCTGGGAGGAGGAAGTGCTGGGCAGGGCTTCTTTGCACACTGAAAGTTTCCCATCAGCAAAGCTTATTTCTGGAGGAGATTTAAAGAGAAGATAGCAGGGAAATTGAAAATCCCTTTTGTATCAATTGAAATGAATTTAAATTGCATTTAAATGAACTCTGTCAGCAGAGGGAGGATGGGAGGGGTGGCACTGCTGCTGCCACCTGCACAGATGTGGCTCAGGAAGGTTTTCAGCAAACCTGGAATTGTTCCAGAGCTTCTCAGTGACATTTTTAGTCCTTTCTGGAGCTGGGGGTAGATTTGTGTCCCTTTACCCTGGGGGGAACCTTTGCATTTCTCCCTAAACACAGCAAATGTCCAAATTCTGATAAAGTTATCATTGTTGGGGCCACCTGCCTGAAAAACAGGGACAGGTTTCTCTGCCTTGACATCTTTAGGAATGATTTTATCCTCTTGGCAACAAAAAACCCCCCAAACCAAACCAAAGAAAAACAAAACAAAACAAAAAGCCCCAACCCCCCCCCCCCCCCCCCCCCCCCGGTCAAAACACAAAAAACAGGCAACCAAACAAAAAGAAATATATTTATTTGAGAAATATTCACTGGAATAAAGAATACCCACTTCTAGAAAAGGAATAAAGGATGAGTTGGAGTCTGCCCAAGCACTGAAATCTTCCCTCACTAAAGGGGAACCAAAGCTCCTGGTGAACATGCAGAGCTGGGGGAGATGGAGGTGAATTTTCCTGAGGGAAAAAGGGTGATATGGAGCAGTTAAGGATTTCAGAGCAGCCGGAATGTGACAGGGATTCTACAATTCCCAGAGTTCTTTATGAAAAGAGTGGGGGGGTATTGGATAAAACAGAGTTAGACACTGGATTTATTCATGATTGTGTGGAATATCCTCAGCTGGAAGGGACCCCCAAGGACCATCAGTCCTGTGCACCTATGGGAAGGATCAGCTGCTTTAAAAAAAAAAAAAAGACAGAAAAATAAAAAATGTGGCTCTTGTCTAGCAGAATTAAACCCTTTCTTGAAGCACTTAGGAATTGAAGAACCCAAGCTGGCCACTGCTGATTTAAACTCAGGTGAAACAGAAGGAAAGGAGTTGGAGGAAGCTCTGGGAAAGGTTGTGCAGAGAAAAATAAAAAAATAAAAGCAGCAGAGTTTTGCCTCTGGAGAGGTGAATCAGCACCAGGGCAGGCTGTGATTGCAGGAGGGAAAATTGCTTCCAGGCAAAGGCTGAGCAGGAACTCCATGGACATTAAACATCACCCCCTGCACCCAAAGCAGCTGCCAAAAATCACCCTAAAGCCCCTCACATGACATTTTGAGGTGTCCCTTGCATCCCACAGCTGCAGAGTTGGGGGGAGAGATCCCTCCCACCCTCCCTGGGGTGACAATTCCTGCTTTTCTCTGAGAGATTCTGAAGATCCTTCAGCACTTCACTGCTGGTTCCTTTATCTGCCTTTCAGCCTCTAAATAATTTCCAGCTCAGAGCAACGAGCGAAGTAAAAAGCCCTCTGGGTTTTTAATTCTTCATTTTGTAGCCTGGGGTATTTAACACTTCAGGCCTTGGTTCCCTCGAGCTCACAACCCACAGTGCCTGGTGGATGTGGGAACTTCAAAGAGAGATAAAAATGGGTGTAAAAAGGGAAAAGAGGGTTAATTCCAGCTGCATGGCAATAATTCCTGCACAGACACAATTCTTTGTGCCAGGCTGAACCCTCCCTTAAGGATGTGATGGAGTTGAGACATCTTTTGGTGATGTGGTGATTCCTTTTATCATTTTTATCCTTTTCAGCTGATATCACCACCAGTTTCCTGCTGATCCTCATGCTATTTGTCATCAGCTTCCACCTCCTGCTCGGGGTGCTCAAGGTATGTTCCCCACAAATGACACTCAGGGTTTGGATGGTGATCACTGGAATGGTGGTCAAAAAAAGCAAGAAAACCTTCCAGAATCACACAGGGACAAAAGACAGATAAAAATCCCAGAATCACAAAAATCACAGAGGAAAAAAAAAAGGCATATAAAAATCTCAGAAACACAGAATCACTCAAGAAAAAAAAAAAGACAGATAAAAATCCCAGAATCACAAAATTCCTACAGGAAAAAAGGCAGGTAAAAATGTCTCCTGGTTCCAGAGGGGGAGAGGGACTTGTTTGAAGCCTCAGGTTCCCATGAAAAGATTTAAACACCCAGATTTACCAAATCTGGGCAGAATTTCCATCGGGTCTGCATCTGGTGTTAAATGAAGGAGATTTTATTATTTAGAAAGGTTTTCTTGCCTCGTTTCCTTGCCCTGTTGCAAGTCAGAGAGAACTGTCACTGTGAAAGAACTGTCACTGCCCTGCTGCAGCAGGGACTCATTTCCCAGTGCAGAAGGAGGAATGACCAGGCCCGGGGCTGGAAACTCCAGGAATCTGATGGCAGAGCTCTAAGCGTTAAACACCACCCAAATAACCCAGTTCTCCCTCTGCAGAGGTGAATTTCAGGGACAGCTGGATGACAGCTCTCATGGGAAGTGCCAGTGTCACAGAGTGAGAATTCACAGGAATTTTCCAAAGGGGTGAAAAAAATCAGCTTTGATGATTTTCTCTGTATCGGTTGTCACCGAAATCAGAAATTCCAGGGAAGTGTTAATTCTTGGAGCACCATCTAAGTCCTTCCAGGTGTTGCCAGCTGGTCTCATTTCCCACTTGGAATGGAAATAACCATCATATATCATGGTTATATAATAAATAACCAGCACTGCTTTTCCTCCTCAGAAGAGGGAGCGGCTCCTGATCCCCTTCCTGGCTCTGCAAGTCATCGATTTTCTCCTCAGCCTCCTGACCATGTTCAGCTCCTACATCCAGGTGCCAGCGATCATCTCCGTGTCCTCCCTGGGCCACACGGTGGGTGACAGCTCCTCCTCCTGGGGGCTTCTGGGTGGTGACAGCTCCTCCTCATTGGAGCCCTGATCACTGAGAATTTGAGACTTTCTGTGCTGCCAGGCACTGACCCACAGGAGAACACTGCACTGACCTGAGGCCATGGAGAAGCTTCCAAAATGGAATGACAGAACTGGGATTGTGGGTGTGGAGTTTGAATAGAAGTGTGTGATGTCACAGGGTGGGAAACTCAGAGTTTGGGGTTTTAGAATGTAGTAACAGATATAAAGCAAGATGGAAGTTTTGGGGCAGAGGCTGGTCCTCCTCCTCCTCCTCCTCCTCCTCCTCCTCCTTCTCCTTCTTCTCCTTTCCACCTTCTTCTTCATGGGTTTGGGTGGTTTTGTGTAATTGGATAAAAAGTCTGCATTGCAGGCACAGGTTATTGGGTAAAAAGTGAAAATAATTTAAGTGTCATTTCTTAATTGGACAGTTCATCCTTAAAAGACCTTGTAGAGAGAGATGGGGCTCTGTTTTTAGTGTGTTAGAGTGAAGTGCTGCAGAACTCACGGTTTGTGGCACTGTGACAGAGACAAGAACTGGTAAACATCTGAGAAATACCATCTCACGATTTAACCCTGACCTTGGCAGAAAAGAAGCAAAGATTCCTCACCTCCTGGGGTCTTCTGGCTTTCCCAAGGTGGGGGGATACATGGAATGGAGGATCCTTCCCTTGGGGTGTGGTTCTTCATGGAATCATTTAGGTTTGAATGAAGGATCTTTACCCCAGGCTGTGGTTTGTCATGGAATCCTTTAGGTTGGAAAAGACCTTTAGGGCCCTGGAAGGTTGGAATAAAGGATGGTTACCCTGAGCTATGGTTCTTCATGGAATCCTTTAGGTTGGAGTAAAGGATGGTTACCTGGGGCTGTGGTTCTTTATGGAATCCTTTAGGCTGGAATAAAGGATCATTATCTTGGGCTGCAATTCTTCATGGAATCATTTAGGATGGATAAAACCTTTAGGATCCTGGAAGGTTGGAATAAAGGATTGTTATCTTGGGCTATGTTTTGTCATGGAATCCTTTAGTTTGGAAAAGACTTTTAGGATCCTGAATCCAGATGTGAGGTGGTTTCTCCTGGCTAGACAGGATGCAATCCTTGGAGGCTGAAGGAAGCCAGTGGCCCCTGGGATATTTATCTTCCCCTGTCTTGAAAAGTTGATTTTCTCCTGGCTTTGAGGGAGGTGGCTCTGGATGTGCCCCCAACAGGAGGGGTTTTCTGGTGGTGCCTCAGGTTTAACTTTCCTATTTTTCAAATTCTGTGCTACTTTAGTATGTGTGTCTGAGCTTCACATTATGGGACGGTGAGCTTTCTGCACAGAGCAGGGAGACAAAACAATTCCTGCTCTAGCTGGGGACCAAGGACAAATGATCCCAATCTCAGCCCAAGAGCACAAACACCGTGGGCTGAAGAGAGAAAAACAAGCAGGATGGGACTGCATGGGCTGGGGCTGGAATTGGAAAATGAACTCCAGTATGCAAATGGAGCAGAACTTCTAAAAGTGAGAGATCCCGTGACCTCATCCATTTTTGTGGCCATTTTGGGTTGTGTTGCCCAAAGTGGATCTATTCAGACTGCTTAATAAATCCCTACTTTATTTTTTAGCTCTGTCTAGTCTCTGTTCTAGGTCAGCCTTCCCAAGGCATTACTGGAGATAAACTGAGATTGTCACTGCTCTGGCCAGAGGCATCCGTGGAGCTCAGATGAAGCCCCACAGTTTGCTCACTCTTTGGGCCAGCAGAAGGGAAGGTTTGGGTTGAATTTAAGGGAATTTAGTGGCTTAGGCTCCGTGTGAACCAGCCACAGGCTCTGTGTAAGTGTGAATAATCTGCAGGAGTGACTCAATCCTGTGATTGTAACCCAATTCCTGTCCCCTCAGCAGGGCCACTCCAGGACTCCCCTGCTGGCACTGCAGCTGCTGGATTTCTGCCTGAGCATCCTCACCCTGTGCAGCTCCTACATGGAGGTGCCCACCTACCTCAGCCTCAAGCCTGCGCACAGTGGGGTAGGTCTGGAGCCAGCTCTGCTCATTTCCCACATGGGAACTTCTATAAATTCCCATTCCATGGCTGTGCAGCTTCTCTGGAGCATCCAGAACTGCTCAGTTTGACAACAAAGAGGGTTTTCTGTGCTCTCCCCAGTGGTGCTCCTGACTGACAGCTCTGGTGTTCCTTAAAAATACACCTTGTTTCTCCTTGTAGGAATCTGATGGATGCAAATCGCAGAGCAAAGTGATTCAGGGGGAGCTGCCTGCATGGAAAATGCCTCAAATTTCATCTTTATTAAACAGTCTTATTTAATAAGTCCCACCCCAGTGTTGTTGTGAACAGATGGAAGGAAACAGCAGGAGGAAAACAATATCTCTGTGATCCTGCTGCCAGTGAAAATCCCTCATTCCTTGCTCTGCCTGAACCTTGAACCCCTTCCTGTGGGGTGCCCCTGGCAGAGGGAATGAGTGTTTTGGGCTGAGACCTGAGTGTTTTGGGCTGAGACCTTCTTCCTTCTCCCCAGGGCTCTTTGCCTGCCCTGGAGAAGCTGCCAGCAGAGGAATATGCCAAAGTGATGATCACCTTCACCATCGCCTTCGTGGCTGTGCTCGTCCTCAAGGTAAAAGGCTCTAAAGTGAGGCTTGGCCAGGAAATCTGCCCAAATCCCAAATCTGCCTTGTTGGGCTCTCCTCGGGTGTGGGAAACTTTGAGATAAGAAATGCTGACTTAGAAATTTTAGATGATTGGCTTTAAGGCTTTTACAATATGGTGTGGCTAAAGCTGATAAGCCAAGAAAAGCTTATAATATATTTATTAATTAGGAAATAGTTGGCTTCTGATTGTGATGGTGTGAATTATAACATCTGTATTGTCTCACCCTTCACATGAGACTGAAAATGAACCAAAAGTTTTTAAAATGCCTCTCAGTTACCCCATCTCTGGGTCAGAAAAATCTTAATCTGACACCCGGGTACAGTGGGAGCTGTGCCTCTGTATGGTTTATCCAAATCCTGCCTTTACTCCTCTGTGTGAGGTACCAAGCAAAATCCTTCTTACACCCACAAGTCATCACTGTCCATTCCTGTCTAAAAAGAGAAAAAGGTTGAAAAAAACGCAGCAAAGTGCTGTGCTGTAAAGTGCCCCAGTAAATCAGATTATTGAGCAGCAGGTGAGACCTTTCATTAGGTGAGTGGCTGTGTCCTCTCTGATGGGAGCAGGGTTCTGCACCCTGATACTCCCAAAGTTCATTAAAACCAGGAGCTAAACCCTGCCGGTGCCTCAGAAAACTCCACTAGAGAGGGGTTTTATTCTTTTATTGCTTCAGTGGCTCAGAGAACTGATTTTTCACCTTCAGCCCCATGAAGAAAACCTGAATTTTGCAGGTGCTTGGACAGAAAGTGCTGCTTGTGAGCTGGAAACCATTTTATATTCTGAGCCCTCCAGGTGGGCCAGATAAGCCAGTGGGGAGTGGAGAGTTTTGTGTGGATGCATTAAAAACATGGCTTTAAAATCTCTTTTAATATTTGCATGAAGTGTGCAGCTGGAGTGAAGATAACCCCGAGCCCCAGCTGGCAGGAATCTCCCTGACCTGGCACATGGATTAATTGGAATTTTCCACAGCTTTACCCACAAAATGCTGGACTGGCAATGGGTTTTTGTGCTGGGGCTGTAAGAGGAGGGATGGGGTGGGATAATAAAACCCCAAAAAGCCATCAGGACCCCCATCCTTTAATCTCAGTGCCAATCCCTCTCCTCTTCCATCGGTGAAATCCCATGGAATTCTCTCCCTGCAGCCTCCCAGCTCAGGGCAGCATGGGGCTGGCTCTGCATTACCTGTGGTGGCAGAACCAGTTCAAAATTCCATGGAAAAAAATCTTCCAAGGGCAGGGTGGGGCTGGGGCTGTGGGGCTCCAGTGAGAACAGGATCAGTTCTGCCAAATTCCTTGGAAAAAATATTCCAAGGCCAGGGTGATGCTGCCATTGCACCATGAGGGCAATTCCACTCTGCATCCATGAGTGATCCTAAATCCATGGGGTGAGGTGGGCTGGAGGCACCTTTAGGTTCATCTCACTTCCACTGTCCCAGGTGCTCCAGCCTTTCTTGGACACTTCCAGGGATAGCAGGTGGGCAAATATTCCAATAATCTTTATTTCCCTTTGGAATGATAAAGGCCTCCAGCACCACAGGGATAAGAAAGCAGAAATTAAAGGGAATAAAACATTCCTTGTGATTTTGATTTATTTCAAAACCAAAATCAGGAAGTTCATTCCGGGTTGTATGATTTTAATTTACTTCAAAATCAAAATGGGGGAATGCAATCCTTTGTTGTATGATTTTGATATATTTTAAAACCAAAATCAAAGAATGCATTCCTTTGTTGAGTGATTTTTTTTATGTCAAAAGCAAAATTAAGGAATGCATTCCTTTATTGTATGATTCGATTTCAAAACCAAAATCAGGAAGTGCATTCCTTTGCTGTATAGTTTTTTTGGGTTTTTTTAAGATTTATTTTTCAGATATTTCAGATTTCTAGGTTTTTTCCCCATGGATGAGTGGAGGTTTCTACCCAGTTCCTATGACAGCTCCAGGTTTGCTCCCTGGATGAAGAGGCTTTGGAAGCAGGAAGGGTTTTGCAACACTCCCAAAAGATGCTCAAAGTTTGGATTTACCTCCAGTCTCTGGAATGTTGAGATTGATTTTTTTCACCTCAGATATTTCATTCATTTTTTTTTCTCTTTCTCTTGGCTTGGTACCAACACAAACAGCTCTCATTGTCCTGGGCATGCTCAGCTGCACAGCCTGGGTTTGGGATCTGTGGCTCCCTGTGTTCCCTGAAAATCCCAACTGCTCCCAGCACATTCCCAGGCCAACACAAACACCAGGCACATGACTCGAGCAGGGAAAATATTGATTTAACAGGGCCAGCCCCACAGACCCCGCTTATTTCCCTGGGCCACAGCCCCTCAATCAGCCCTTTTTCCTCAGAAAATGGATAAATATCCATTTATTGCATGGATAAATATCCATTTATTGCATGGATAAATCCGTGGGGTGCAAGGAGGTCCTGTCAGGGAAGTGCAAAAATGGGATTTTGCTGAATGAAGGAATTTTTGGGGCAGTCCTTGGATCTCTGTGGTGCCTCTGGTGCTTTCCTGAGGCATCCAGGCTTTGTAACCTGCTCTGAAAAATCACATCAAGGCCACGATTTCCTTTCCTACCTTGGGATATTGTGATCTCAGATGTCTCAATGTTGTCTTTTAATGGATTGTATGTTTAAGTGCTTTTTATTTACTGGATTGTTGGTCCCAGTACCATCCCAGAGTTGGGATGGGATTATTTTATGTTTAATCATTTTATATTTACTGCATTTCCAGTCCTACCTCAGTGTTTTGAATTCATGGAATCCAGACTTCATAACCTGCTCTGAAAAATCACATCAAGGACACGATTTCCTTTCCTACCTTGGAATATTGTGATCTCAGAGGTCTCAATGTTGTGTTTTAATAGATTTTATGTTTAATCACTTTTTATTTACTGGATTATTGATCCTAGTCCTATCCCAGCATTGTTCTGAATTCATGGAATTAATCACTTTAATAAATTTCTATTTTTATAAATTTATATTTACATTAATTAATCCTTTATATTAATTTTATTGTTCTGAATTCATGGATTCCAGACCTGCTCTGGAAATGACATCAATGCTTTCCTCTACTAGTCAGGATATCGTGCTCTCAGAGCTCTCAGTGCTGTGTTTAATGGGGTTTGTGTTTAATCACTTCATATTTACTGAATTATTGATCCCAGTCCCATGCCAGTGCTGTTCTGAATTCATGGAATCATCACATTCCCGGGGAAGGATGAAGACACTGATATAAAACCCTGGGATCGTGGTCCCAAACTTCTCTCTCCTGAGAGAAGAGCAGGAAAATCCCAGGCTGTTGGTGAAAGGAGATATGCCCTTTTTGCCCTGCAGTGCCATGGGAAAATGCCCTTTTCCTTCCCTTTTCCTTCTTTTCCAGGCCTACATGTTCAAATGTGTCCTGACCTGCTTTAAGTTCATCAAAGCCAGCAGGAGGGAGGAGGTGAAAGTGGAGCCACAAGTAGTGGAAAAGGTGAGGAAAAGTGAATTTACCCGTGAAAGTGGACCCAAACCACTGGAAAAGGTGAAGAAAAATGTATTTGTTCCTGGAAGTGGAGCCATAGGCAGTGGAAAAGTGAATTTTCTCTGGGAAAACCTAGCCCTGCAGCTCTGCCAGCAGAATTCCTACAGCAAAGGGATCAGCCAAAAATCCCCCAGGAATTGCACTACCACTTCCACAAGAAGTGGAAAAGGGGTGTAAAAGTGAATTTATTCCTGAAAATGGACTCAAAAGTAGTGGGAGAGGTGAAGAAAAGTGAATTCATCCCGTGAACAGGAATCCTTTAGACTGGTGATCCTTGCTTATCTCTACTTTTCTGGTATCTGAGTGAATTTCCAATTCTTCAAATCCCCAGTGGCAAGTGCTAATAATCAGTTTTTAATTACAATATATCTATTTAATTTTACTTCTTTATTTTCTGCATAAAATCTTTAAAGTCAATGTGCAAGGAAGGTGAAAATCAGGCATGGCAGATAAATGGGAATGCATTCCTTGTGATCCCTGATATGGGAATGTGGGGCAATTCCAGATGGACTTTGGTTTCCATAGCTAAAAGTGTTTAAAATTAGCTTTTCCTTCACTTTTCTGTCTGAGAGTTTGGGATTTTCAGTGTTGTAAGGATGGGTGGGAAGAAAAGAGGGAGGGACATGGAATGCTGAGGGATAAGGAATGGTAAGATGGAATGCTGAGGGGATGGAATGCTGAGGGATAGGGAATGCTGGGGGATGTGGAATGCTGAGGGATAGGGAATGCTGGGGGATGTGGAATGCTGAGGGTAGGGAATGCTGAGGGATAGGGAATGCTGGGGGATGTGGAATGCTGAGGACAGGGAATGCTGAGGGTAGGGAATGCTGAGGGTATGGAATGCTGAGGGGATGGAATGCTGGGGGATAGGGAATGCTGAGGGATAGGGAATGCTGAGGGATAGGGAATGCTGAGGGGATGGAATGCTGGGGGATAGGGAATGCTGAGGGATAGGGAATGCTGAGGGATAGGGAATGCTGAGGGGATGGAATGCTGGGGGATGTGGAATGCTGAGGGATAGGGAATGCTGGGGGATGTGGAATGCTGAGGACAGGGAATGCTGAGGGTATGGAATGCTGAGGGTATGGAATGCTGAGGGGATGGAATGCTGGGGGATAGGGAATGCTGAGGGATAGGGAATGCTGAGGGATAGGGAATGCTGAGGGGATGGAATGCTGGGGGATAGGGAATGCTGAGGGATAGGGAATGCTGGGGGATAGGGAATGCTGAGGGATAGGGAATGCTGAGGGATAGGGAATGCTGAGGACAGGGAATGCTGAAGGATAGGAAAGGCTGAGGGATGTGGAATGTTGAGGGATGTGGAATGCTGTGGTTTGGCTTTTATCTCAACCAGTCTGCTGGGCCCTTTCTTGCCAGCAGTGCTGCCCCAGCTGTGCCCCCCTGCAACGTTCCTCAGATTTCCTTGGGAATAAGGCTGGGATTCTGCACGTTCAGGAGCCCTGGGCCATTTATTTTCCAGGGAATGGGGGCAGCGCTGGCACAAGGTGCATCCAAACCCTGCTGGATTTCTGCCCTTTGTGCCCTAGATCCCAAGCACTTCTTTGTCCCTGCTTGGAAGCAGGCAGAGGAACCTTGATTTGTGGAAAAATTCAACTCTACAATTTGTAAAAGTTGTAAAGTTGGTTTGATTTATTTCAGTGTTGGACACACACAGGATAGCTCCCCCAAAGGACATGTGTACCTCTGAGAATTCCTGAGTCTATTTTATCCCCTAACCTGTTGCATATGCATAAAGTTTCACGACAGGTTCATGCATATTTATTTCCTAGCCCCATTTCATATTAAAACTGTCTCATCAGTTTTTATGAGCCTGTGCAGCTCTCTAGTAATGTCCTTTTAACGTTGCTATGTCTGCAATTTAGCTTCAGTTTTCTTTTTATGGTCGGTGGGGCCCTCCTTATCTCTCTTTAGTTTAGAAACTTGTATTCTTTTAAGTAACTTTAAATTTATTTTTTTTCTGAGCTCAGTAAGTTAGTAGATTAAATAAGTTTAGCAAGCTATAGACTAAACAAGTTAAAACAGCACTCTTCAGCTAAATCTAAAATTAGTTTCTACTTTTAAGTTAAATTTCTCACTCTTTGTCCCAGCCCTCCAGGATGAAATCCCTGTGATCCTATAACCTTTGATCTCTTCCAGGCCGTGCTGCCATCCTATGAGGAAGCCCTGGAATTGCCTTCCAAGGATTGCCCCCCTCCCTACGTGACCATCTGAGCCCAGCCTGGGGGAGAGCTGACACTGGGTGCTGCTGGTGCCTCCCCCTGGCACAGCCCCAGTCCTCACCCAGAGCAGTTCCCAGCCTTTTCCAGCCACATCCTGCCAGGGAACTCCTGGAGTCTTGTCCCGCTCTGGCACCCCAAATTTCCTGACTCTGGCACCTCCATTTCCAGACTCTTGCACCCCAATTTCCTGACTCTGGCACCTCCATTTCCTGACCCTGGCACCCCAATTTCCCAACTCTGGCACCCCAAGTTCCCTACTCTGGCTCTGGTTGCCATCCCTGGAATCTGGGATTTGGCTGCTGTGGGTGCAGGGCTGGCCTGAGCCCTGCTAGCTTTGCCCTGTGCCATGAGGATGGTGGTTCTCCTCTGGCTCAGCAGAAAGAACTTTAGGAAGTGGAATTAAAGGATTGTCCTGGTTTAGGGCAACTTTGGGAGAAAAACTTCTAAAGGGGATTCTCCTAGAAAAATAAATTCAAGTCGTTCCTTCCCTAACTGGTTTGAGAAAAAAGATTTCCTTGGAGAAAAGTGGAAAAAACTATTTATTGAATAGGCACAGCATTCATCAGCACAAAAAATGAACAATAATAATAAAATGTCTTGCTGCTCCAAAAGAGATGACAAACTCACAAAGTCCCCTTGGTGGGCTGTAGCTTGGCTCACTCAGTGTCTTATTGGTCCCTCTGGCCAAAATGGAAATGGAAGTGTTCCATGGAAATGGAAATGTTCCATGGGACATGGAAATCCCATATCAAACTATGACAGGGATGAACAGGGAAGGAATTTTCTCTGGGATAACCCAGTCCTGCAGCTCCTCCAGCAGAATTCCTACAGCAAAGGGATCAGCAAAAAATCCCCTGGGAATTGCAGCCCTCATCCTGTCTGCTTGTGGTGATTGACACAACCCAGAATATCCAGCTCTGCTGTTTCATACCTGAGTGGGTGCATTTTTCTCTGCTTTTATGTCACCTGGAAGATGAGTTTCAATTAAAATAAAAATGTTAATGGCTTCCAAACTCTGAGTCTGGTTTCTGAGGGTGTCTGATTGCTGAGTAAAGGAAGAAATAATTTGATTTCTAAAAAAATTTAGTGAGCAAAAAATCGTGCTTTGACCTTGGCCTGATCTTTCTCATGCTTGTGCTGCTTGCAAAGGAAAAGCTGATATTTCTCTTTCAATTTCCTCTCAAAATCTGCCTCTTTGCCTTATCAGCAGTGATAAGGATCTGTGCCTGTTCACCAGTGGCTCTGCCCAGCTCAGGCCCTCCAGATGTCACTGATGGCACTGCTGATGTCCCTGGAATTCCACACCTGCTCCCCTTTTGGGATCATTTTGTGCTCTTTTCAAACATCACAGTGTGAAAAAAGTGGGGTTTTCTCAGTCTTAAATAAAGTCTCAGTTCCAGCTCAGATCACAGCCCGGGGGGGCTGCTCCACTCTGAACCAGCACAAACCAGGCTTCAATGGAATATTTAACAGCAAACTTCAATGGAATATTTGCAGAGAATGAATAAGAAATGTGCTGCTGCCCCTGCTCTTTTCACTCTATGTCCATTTCTGTAATGGGGATGAAGAGGAAGTTGGTTGTATATTTTCCAACTGATTTTCCTATTAAGGAGGGAAAATTCAGTTTTTCTGTGCTCTGTCTCCTTTTTCTGGGCACCAGGATGCTCCACAGCAGACCTGGAGTCTGGAAGGGTGCCCCAAATGACATCTCAGTGGCTCCAGTGCTTTTAAACATGCTCAGAAATCACCCCAAAATCTCGAACCACTCCAATCCTCCTAGCAGAAAATTAATTTTCTGCCATCACATCTGCCAATTGTTTAACTGCAACTAAAGAGCAAGAGAGCAACTCGAAATTCCACCAGGAAACTTTACAGGAGAGCCCAGATTGTTGCAGCAAGGCCCAGCCCCGTCTCCTGCTTTCTTCTGTGGAGAGGTTAAATGTGACCTCTGAATTATTAATCAATTTGGTTACTGAGCACTCCACACATGCCTTGGTCACAGCCACAGGACCAGGCTGGGTGCTGGAGCCATTCTCATTTCCCTCCTCGGCTGCTCCAAGCCAGGCCTGAAGGAGACCTCAGGATGGGCCCTCCCTTTGGAAAAGCACAAAATATTCCTTATCAGAGCCTGAGGCGGTGTGGGAGAGGTCTGGGACACAACATTCCACTCTTCTCCTTTTGGTCACAGCCATGGGACCAGGCTGGGTGCTGGAGCTCTTCTTATTTCTCACTTTGGCTGCTCCAAGCCAGGCCTGGAGGAGGCCTCGGGATTGGCTGCCAGGGTGGAGATTCCCTTTGGAAAGGCACATCCTGCCCTAAATATTCTATATCAGAGCCAGGGGCAGTGTGGGACTGTTATCATGCTCTTGCAAAAGTTCTGTACTGCTGTCTCCTTATCACAAAAGTTTCATACCATCTTGGTGTCTTCTCATGGGCTGCTCCTCAGAGCACCAACTCTCTCTTCCTCAGAAAGCAGCCAACTGACTCTTTTATAGCACTCTTATTACTGGTTACAGCTGTGGCCTGTTAAAGCCAGGCCTCCTCCGAAACTTTGATAATTGGCCCAGCTGCAGCTCTTTAGGGGTGAGGTTACTTTCTACACTATTTTTATTTTCTTATATTGTATCCCCCCACATGGGACAGCTCTGGGACAGAACATTCCACACTTCTTCTCTTGGTCACAGCTACAGGAGCAGGCTGGGTGCTGGAGCCATTCTCATTTCCCTCCTTGGCTGCTCCAAGCCAGACCTGGAGGAGGCCTCGGGATGGGCTGCCAGGGTGGAGATTCCCTTTGGAAAAGCACATCCTGCCCTAAGTATTCCCTCTGGGACATCCAACCAGCCTCCTCCCACCAAAAGCCCATTAACTGGGGATGCCCAAATGTGGAATGTTGGCAATTCTCTTGGTTTCCAAACCAGAGGAGGGTTCCTCAGTGTGATCCTACTAAATCCTGTTAAAAGCCCTCCTCCACCTCTTTCAGTGATTCAGATTCTCCCTCTAATTAAATTCCCGTTAATAACGGGGACTGCTCCTGGCTGGTGAGTGGCTGCAGCAAGGTAAATCAGTCCCTGAGCCTCTTGCTTTAATTGGCTTTGATAATAGAGCTGCAGTAGCTAAGATATGGTCAGGACGTGTCTGGCAGAGCTGGCGTTGGTTTCAGTGTGGGTTCACACCTGGTCTAACTGAGCCTGGCTCTAGCCAAGCCAGCCCATCTCCTGCCGGGGCATAGCTTTCCCTCCAGGGCTCAGCATTCCAGCATTCCAGTTTCCCCAACCCTGATAAAATGTATGGATTTATTGTGAGTTCCCAGCCAGGCCAGGGCTGAGCTGGAGACAGGACGTGGGGTTGGGTTTCTGAAATGCCACAGGGCTCGGCCAACACAAACTGAGCCCAGCCTGGCCCAGGCTGCTCCCAAGCCCCACCACGGCCCCGCCAGGGCTGGGCTGGAGACTGAGAAAAGACCCTTTTAAATACCCCTGTTATTCTGGTTTGGCTTCTGATTTATGGATGTTCCCCAGCCCAGACCCAGCTCACGCAAAGATCTCAGCGCTGCTCCAAGCTGGATTTGATCAGGGCAGAGGAGAAATGAGCAGCAATTCTCTGGTGGAGGGGAAGATTGACCTGATGATTGAGCTGAGGATCTCAGCACAGATAAATGAGAGGGTCTTGACTGAATCAACAACATCTCCTGGAGCTTGAGATGTTCCTGGACTCCAGGGATGACCATTAAATTCCCTGGCTACCTGTGGCTTTTCCACACAGCAAAAGCTCCAGTGGAGAAGGGGATTTTGTGGAATATTCCTGCCAATGGAAGTATTTTACAGTGATTTTGGAGGGGCTTGGAGCAACCTAAGAGAGTGGAAGGTGACGCTTCCCGTGGCAGGAGATGGCACTGGATGGGCTTTAAGATCCCCTCCAGCCCAAACTACCACAGGATTCTGGGATCCTCTGATTCCTGGGGCTTTTGTGTGCCTTGCCTTGATCCATCAGGTGTTTTGGGTCATTCCCCTTGGAGAAAAGGAGCTGCCCACATTTGCAACTGGTAAATCTTATCCTGCTGTTCTTTCATCAAATCATGGAATATCCTCAGCTGGAAGCATCTACAGAGAACATGGAACCAACCCTGGCCCTGCCCAGACCCCCCAACAGCCCCACCCTGGGCATCCCTGGAGCTCTGGCAGCCTCGGGGCCGTGCCCATTCCCTGGGAAGCCTGGGCAGTGCCAGCACCCTCTGGGGGAAGAACCTTGCCCTGATCTCCAGCCTGAGCTGCCCTGGCCCAGCTCCAGCCGTGCTCTGTCCCAGAGCAGAGATGGGAGCTGCCCCTCGAGAGGAGCTACAGATCCCTGAGCTCTTTGCTCCAGTTGGACACTCCAAGTGCCCTCAGCTGCTCCTCCAAACCCTTCCCCATCTCCATGTCCCTTCTTGTTTGCTCTCTAACCCCTTTAGACCTTTTTTCTTTTGGGACACCCAAAATTGCACAAAGTTCTGGTGCCATACCATTCATTTCTAGCATAGAAACAACCTCAGAGCCTCCCAGTCCAGGCCAGAACTGAGGAATTGCACAGGTGGAGAAATCCAGGCAGGGATGGAGGAGCAGAACCCTGCAGGTGGCCAGCAGGAGAGGTAGGAACCATGCCCAGGAGGCAGCTCAGTCCCATGGGAAGCTGTGGGCACGAGGAACAAACAAAAAGTGATCCCTGTGAAATAAGTGTGACCCATAAAACACACAAACAAGGCCCAGCCATAAACAGCATTTGCTATTTCCAGCAGCAGCCCCAGGGATATTTGCCAGCTCTTTGCAGCTGGAAGGATAAACAGAAATTCCTTTGATCCTGACTCGGTGCAGGGGTTATTTTCAAAGCCACTCCTGCCTCCCCAGCCTTTCCTTTGCATCATTTGTTGGATGCTTTGCTCTGCCCCCACTGCTGTAATTCCACATTGCCAGGGTGGGAAATGGGGATGCAGGAGATTGGGAGGGGTCCCTCCATCCCTCAAACCGAAATAGAAACATTGTGGGGGTAAAATACAAGAATTGGAGCTTTTGTCATCATTTCTCTGCAGGGTGAAAAGTTGAACTGGGAATCCAGCTTGGAACACTCACCTGGAACATCAAAGGGAGCCAGAAATAGGCAGAAATTATGGAGCATTTTGTAAAGTCTTGGAGCTTTCTGGAGGCTGGAGGGCAGCAGAGCTGTGTTTACTACAACTCCTGGGTTTGTTTAGAATGAAATAAAAACCAACAGCAAACAACTCAGAGTTTGGCTGCTGCTCCCTTCCCAGCCTTTTCATTCTGCCTCATCTGTGGGACTCAGGCACCCTCCAGATCCCTTTGGAGAAGAATTTCTGGTCCAGAGCTACAAAAATAAAGAAAAATCCAGTATTTAACTCATGACATTGTTAAGGCGGAAAAAACCTTTAAGATCCTCATGTCCAGCCATGGTCACCGCTAAACCACACTCTAAAGTGCCCAATCCACAGATTTTTTGAGCAATTCCAGGGATTTGACTCCACCACTGCCCTGGGCAGCCTGTGCCAGTTCCTGGCCACCCTTTCCATGATGAAATTTTTCTCAATATCCATTCAAAACCTCTCCTGGCCCAGCCTGAGGTGATTTCCTTATCCTGCCTTCTGCTGGAGCTCCACTGGAAGTTTGGGAACGTCTTGAAATCCCAGATTTCCTTTTTTAACCCCCAGAAAACCTTCCCGTTTTTCTGGGTCATTTCCACAGCAGTGCCTCAGGGACAGCTGCTGCATTTATATTTTAACACTTGGGCTCATTGCAGGGTGACATTTACAGAGAGATATTAAATGCAATCAGGGGGTGTCTACTGGAAATAGGGAAATCCAAGCTAAAATGCAGTTTTGAACTAAAACTCGAGCAGAACAAATGGCTTGAGTGCAATGCTGCTTCTAAACAAGAATTGCCAGACCCATGGAAAATCCAGTGTTGTTTTTCCTGGCTTTTCCCAGCTGATCAGCATTCCTGGGAAGGGCTGTGATGGAGGAAGATCTGCATTTACATTGTTTATTCCATCAGAATTATTTGTGTGATGACAAATGAGGACCCTCCACCTCTCCTCTTGCCACCTTTCCCAGCTTTAATTTTGCTTTAATGTTTTCATTTTAGTACTTTCAGGACTTCTCCTTAAGCTGGGCTTTACTTTTCCTGCCCCAAGACTGGCAGATTTGGCACTTGAAAGGTGAAGAAGGAGTCCAGCAGAATGGAATTCTGCCATGGGGAATTGGCAAACCAGGGATTTGTAAACCATTAAATTTGTCTGGAAAACAATGAAGAAGCCAAAGGAAAACAAGAACCACGAGGAAACCATGAAGATTTTGGGGAATCTTGCAGAGCTTTGAAAGTGAGGAAAACCCAAAGCTCTCCGGCCTGGGTGCAGGTGGTGACTCTCAGTTGTTCATGCTGGGAAGGACAAACTGCAGCTCCTGAGCTCACGCTGGAGTCTTGGAATCACAGAATTCCTCAGGCTGAAAAGGACCTCTGGGATCACCAAGTCCTTCTGTCCCCCAGCACCACCACGACCACCACTGAGTCTGTCCCCAAGGGCCACCTCGAAGCCCTCTTAGGACATTCCAGGGATGGGGACTCCAGCACTTCCTTGATTCCACCTGAGCCAATGCTTCACAATCCTTTTCCTGAGAAAATGTTGCCAAATACCCAACCCTCCTGGCCCAGCTTGGGGACGTTCCCTCTCCTCCTGTCCCTGTTCCCTGGAGCACAGCCGACCCCCCGGCTGTCCCCTCCTGTCAGGAGCTGTGCAGAGCCACAAGGTTCCCCCTGAGCCTCCTTTTCTCCAGGCTGAGCCCCTTTCCAGCTCCCTCAGCCTCTCCTGGGGCTCCAGACCATTCCCCAGCTCTGTTCCCTTCCCTGGACATGCCTCAGCCCCTCCAGGTCCTTATTTTCCAAAACTTCCCCCAAAATTTGAGGTGTGACCTCACCAATGTCCAGCATGGAGGACTCTGAACATTTGCCTTCAGCAGGAGCAAGGTGGGACCAAAATTTTCTGATTCTCTATCAGTGCAAGGAAAGGGCAGATTTGGTGTTTTAGAGCATCACTTTTGGCATCAGGATCCATGGGTTTGAGGTGCTGGAGGAGAGGCAAAGCCTCCTCATGCCAGGACATGTGAAGGCCACAACAGCAGCAGGGCCACGCTGGGGCCAGCACGGGCCGTTCACAGTTTGTGTGTTTACCTTGCAGTCAGGCTGGGGAAGAGCTCGAAATGCATATTTTCCTCCTGAAATATTGACTCTAGTGTTCTCCTTCTCAGGGGCCTGGGGAGAAATGGTGTTTCATATTTTAAAAATAAACACTGCTTTTCCAGAGGCATCAATGCAGCCCCAGAGCTCCCAGCACACCTTTGCCTCTCACCCTCTTTTCAAAGCTTTAATGCTGCTTGTGTGCCACAAGCTCTGCTGGTGAAAACATCCACCTGAAATGTATTTATCTTTGCTAATTAACAGCAGAATGACACAGAGCAACTTTATGTTTTCCCCGCAAGAACAGCCATAGAGGCTTCATTTACAGAGGGCTCTGAATGATCCCCATTCATGGGGAGCAAGTGCTGTCTGCACCAAGAGATCCTTGTGTGCAGGGCAGGAAAACAGGAGAAACCCCAGCCCAGACGGGTACAGGGCAAAATCTCCCAAATTTTTGGCTTTTATTTTACTCTGGGCTCTGACAGTCATAAATGGATGGGGGGCAGTTTTATGTATTTGGGGAGCAAACTCCGTGTGTGTGAACACGGGAGGGGATTGTTGTATTGGCACTGCCCTAAATCTGTGATTTTATAAATATATCCATGAAAGCATCCACAGAGGAAGAGAAGGGGGTGGAAGGGATTAGAAAGCCCTTCCAGTGCCACCCCTGCCATGGCAGGGACACCCTCCCACTGTCCCAGGTGCTCCCAGCCCCAGTGTCCAACCTGGCCTTGGGCACTGCCAGGGATCCAGGGGCAGCCACAGCTGCTCTGGCAATTCCAGCCCAGCCCCTCCCCACCCTGCCAGGGAACAATTCCATCACAACATCCCATCTAATCCTACTCTTTTTCAGTTTGAAGCCATTTCCTGTGTCCTGTCCCTCCATCCCTTGGCCAAAGTCTTTCTCCATCTTCCCTGCAGCTCCTTCAGGCACCAGAAGGTCTAAAAGAAGTCACCCCAAACCTTCTCCTCTCCAGGCTGAGCAATCCCAATCCTGCCACCCTTTCCTCATGGCAGAGCTGCTCCATCCCTCATCTGGAGCATTTCCTCCTCCTGGATGAAAATCCCCAGAGCTGTCAGCTCCGGAGCTGGCTGAAAGCCTGGGATTGATGCTGTGGGAAGACAGTGGAACAAATCCATGCTGATTTTGCATGAGAACATTGCCAGATTTTGATATTTTAATTAACATTTTTAATGTTAAAGAGTTAAGAGGAGCCTGGGAGCTTCAGTAAGGACAGGTCCTTCTTCCCTCCTATCAAAGAGCCTTTTCTGCCCAGGAGCTCCCAGGCTGCTGAAGAGCTTTTGAAGGAAAGAGAGACTCCGGATAAGGGAAGAGAAAGTGTGCTTTGAGTTAAAGGTACTTTACATGGCCCTGCACTCACACAATGCAGATTAAATGGATGAGGGATCCAAGATGTGCTGCTGGAAAAGGTGAGCAGAACCCAATCCATGCGAGAAGCAGGGCTTTAATCAAGTGACAGCAGTGTAAAACAGTCGTTAAAAAAACAGGAAAAGATGCACTGCTTTGTGACAAAGCCATCATTAAATCTCTCTTCCCCCGCTACCAAATCTCCCTGCTGCTCCTCCACAAAGGAAATTTCGCCTCATTTGCAGCACCCTCAGCCTTGGAGGCTGATTGAGACTGTTGGTTTCTGGCAGGAGCTGCATCTCCCTCGTGTGTGCGGAGCTGAACGCTGCACTGCCAGCTCAGTCAAAGCCCGCAGCTGTCTGTCTGTCCGTCCCCAGCCTCTCCTGTTCATTTGCTTTGAGCTCTGGAGCCGCTCTGCTCACAGGGGCTCAGCCACACAGAGCAGCGCCTGTTCCCTGCAGGAAAATTCTTCTGCATCCCGGATTGTCACCCGTGCTCCCAAACCCTCCTCTGCTGCTCTGAGGGCAGCAAAGCCCCTGGTCCCACAGGATGCTGTCCTGGGCTTGGCGCAGGTGGGACTGAGAGGGGACACATGAGACGCTGGCGCTGTCCCCTCCCGGGGCTCTGCAGGGGAAGGACACGAGCCTGGCACCCCCATCCCTCTGCTTTCCTGAGCCTCTGTCCGCCGCTGCTCTGAGCCTTCCCCCAAAGCAGGAATCCCAAAGGGATCTCCAGCCCTGCCCTTGGCACAGCGGGGACTGAGAGGGGACCCGTGTGACGCTGCCGCTGTCCCCTCGCTGGGCTGTGCCAGGGGAAGGACACGAGCCTGGCACCCCGAGCCCTGCTGCTTTCCTGCGCCTCTGTCCGCTGCAGCTCTGAGCAAACCCCTGGTCCCACAGGATGCTGTCGTGCCCTTGGCACAGCGGGGACTGAGAGGGGACCCTGTGACGCTGTCGCTGTCCCCTCGCTGTCCCCCCTGCTGCCCCAGCCCGGCGGCAGCCGCGGCGGGCGGACAGCCCCACCCCGGGCTGCTCTCAGTGGTGCCACTGTTCCAGCCCCGCATTCCCACCTTCCCCCGCTCCCCCAGAGCTGCCCTCGGCAGCAATGGGGCCATTGTGGGGGGCTGGGGGCCCCGGGGGCAGGGCAGGGCTGGGCATCGCCCCCTCCCCACCCTGGAGCAGCATCTCCTCCTGCTCCTTCTTCCTGCCCCTCTCCCCCATCGCTGCCCCCCCGGCCCCGCCGTGTCAGGGGCTGGCTCGGAGCCTCCGCAGAAGGGCAGGTTAATACCCGGGGCCAGCGCTCTGCCCCGCACTCCCAGCCCGGCTCAGCCATGGCCAGGATTTGCTGTGTCCTGCTGCTCTCGCTGCTGCTGCTCCTGCACAGCCCGGGCGCCTGCGGGGCCCCGCCGCAGCCCCGCGGTGAGTGGGGACCGGGGGCTGGGGGCTGGGGGGCTGGGGGTCCCTCTGTGCCTCCGGCCTGCCGCTGGGAAGGGGAAAGGGAGGGAATGCCCGGCAACAGCCAGGGAAGTGCAGGAGCTGTGTCCCCGAGGCAGCGGGACCTGGCGCTGGGATGGCTCCGGAGGGGACGGCACGGGTGGCCCCGGGTCACCCCTTGGGGCTGGAGGAGGCCCAGGTGGGACAAGGGCTCTGCCCTCCCTCCCCTCTCCAGCTCCACAGGGGCTGGAGCAGGAACTGGCTGGCACCGGCGTCACCTCCCGAGCAGGAGGTCTGGGTCGGGTTGCAGGGAACGGGACTTTCCTTGCTTTCCTTCATCCGATCCTGAGAGAAATCCAGCTCTGTTTGGCTTCCCAGGTGGGCAGTAGGGCAGCCAAGAGCAGGTGAACTGCTTGCTCTGCAGCTTGCACGGGCTCTAAACCCCAGCCTGGAATGAGTGTCAGCAAGGGCTGGACACCCAGGGCAGGGCTGGACACCCGGGGAAGAGATGGACACCTGGGGCAAGGATGGACACCTGGGCAAGGATGGACACCCTGGGAAGGGATGGACACCTGGGACAAGGATGGACACCCAGGGCAGGGATGGACACCCAGAGAAGGGAATGACACCCGGGGCAAGGATGGACACCCGGGGAAGGGAAGGACACCTGGGGCAGGGATGGACACCTGGGCAAGGATGGACACCCAGGGAAGGGATGGACACCTGGGACAAGGATGGACACCCAGGGCAGGGATGGACACCCAGAGAAGGGAACGACACCTGGGGCAGGGATGGACACCTGGGAGAGGGATGGACACCTGGGGCAGGGATGGACACCCAGGGCAGGGATGGACACCCAGGGAAGAGATGGACATGCAGGGAAAGGACGGACACTCAGGGCAGAGCTGGACATGCAGGGAAGGACTGGATACCCAGGTCAGGGCTGGACAAGCAGGGAAGGAAGGGTCTGATCCTCAGGAGCATCTCTGCTCTTCCCCGGGCTCCAGGCAGCCCAAGAATTTCTGGATTTCTCCAGAAATCACTACAGGAGAGGCAAACTCCACTGCAAGGCCAGACTTGTGGGAATTCAAAATATTTGGCCAGTGTGATGAAGATGCCTCGCCCACAGCCACGGGCAGCCTGAGCTGTGCAGGTGTGACAGTGACTGCAGAGGCACCTGGGGCTGAGGGAGAGGGGATCTCAGAAAAACTGAGTCCTTTTTCCTCAGGAATTTGGGAAAAGATGGTTCTCTTTGCTGTGCAAAGTCAGGAAAGAGAGCAGCAGCTGAGCTGAGCCGTGCTGTGAGCAGTCAACTCTCTAAAATAAACCCCTTTTAGTCCTGGGTTACTGCTCTGTTCTTCCAGTGCTTTAATGGATATGGCAAAGATGCCCTGAGAGAATTTTCTGCTAAGTCAGGGCATTAATTCAGCTATTCCCTAATAATTCCTAAGGTGGATATTTGTAAATATAAAGTAAGATTTTATTTCTGGTTTAATTCCAGTTTTAACTAAACTATGCTGAGTCAAGGGGTCAATCAGAGCAAGTGACTGTCACCTCCTGGAGAGAATGGGCCTGTCCTGCAGACTCTGACTGTGGCTGAAATCCCAAAAATCTCCCTCCTGTTATCCCTTCTTTACACTTTCCTTCTCTGAAATAAACTCCACTCTCATAAAAAGAGCTTGAAAATGTTATTTAGGGCCAAATCACAGAGCAGAAATAAATAAAATAGAAAGACTTCAAAATTTCTATTGGCTCCAGCTGTTCTTAGGGAAATAAAATAACTTTTCCTGCTTCGTTTGTCACTAAATCCAGGGATGATTCATCAGCACAAAGGGGGATTTGTGCTTTATTTCTGGAGGAATTAATTGAGACTTTCCCTGGACCTTCATTTCTCACCTGTAAACTGGGCACCCCTGGAAGAGGGATTTCCAGTGCTGCAGATGGATCTCCCTGGGAGTTTTCCTTCCTCTGCAATGAATTATGGGGGGAAAAAGGAAATTCATCCATATGGGGAAATGTTAGATTGGATTTTAGTGGGAATTAGAGCTCCTGGCAAAGTGACCACTGCCTGCTTTGTTCCCACTTTCCCAGACCTTTCTGGAGCAGATTCAGCCTTGATGCCTCTCAGGAAACAAACCTGATTATTTCCTTTACAGATCCATCACAGAGTATTTATTTTTATCTGCCTCAAAGACTGAAAGCCCCATTAGATCTCACACTGAGGACCAGCTGTAATATTTATGCCATCATTTGGAGCAGATTGGTTGGCCCAAAAGCTCTCATTTAAAAATCTGTCCACAGAAATCTCCTTTATGACAGGAACTCCCTGGGCCCTGCAGAACTCAAATATTAGCAGAGCACTTGACAGAGACAGGCTAAATGAGGAGAAAAAAATTAAAAAGAACAGGATGCCATAGATCTGCTGGGGAAAATGGGGCCATTCATTGAGGAAATCAAAAAAAAACACCAGGCTTTTTTTTTATGTCTTGCCACAGCTGAAAATGAAGATGGAAAATAGCATGAAAGTGAGAAATTAAAATAATAATAATGATAAAAATTTATTCAGTTTGTTGCATTGCTCATGCCTCCTGATAGCCTCTCCTTTTCACTATGGGTATTTGTGGGGCTGTAGAATTAATTATCTATTATTAATTATCAATTATGCATTCCAGATTTCTCTGTTTTTTCACCCTGACAGATGTGAACCAGCTCTGTGCTGTTACTGGGGTTTATTATTGGTGCCATCACTGGGAAACAGGGGTCTGGCTCCTGTTGTGCTGGGAATGTTAACCCTTAGCCTGGGAATGTTGTTCCAATCCCAGCTGATTGCTGACTGTTGTGCCTGGTTCTGGTCCCATTCCCATAAACTGATATCTGTGGGGATTGGTTATCCAGGTCTGAGGTGCAGTAATCCCTTTCCAGACTTTTCTGGATGCAGAAATGAAGCTCAGGTCTCAGTCCAAAGCTTTATCACTTTATCCCTTCTTCCCTTCCATCTTCCCTCCTTCCTTCCCTCAGTGCTGATATTCAACAGATCCTTCCTTCCTTCCTTCCTTCCTTCCTTCCTTCCTTCCTTCCTTCCTTCCTTCCTTCCTTCCTTCCTTCCTTCCTTCCTTCCTTCCTTCCTTCCTTCCTTCCTTCCTTCCTTCCTTCCTTCCTTCCTTCCTTCCTTCCTTCCTTCCTTCCTTCCTTCCTTCCTTCCTTCCTTCCTTCCTTCCTTCCTTCCTTCCTTCCTTCCTTCCTTCCTTCCTTCCTTCCTTCCTTCCTTCCTTCCTTCCTTCCTTCCTTCCTTCCTTCCTTCCTTCCTTCCTTCCTTCCTTCCTTCCTTCCTTCCTTCCTTCCTTCCTTCCTTCCCTCCCTCCCTCCCTCCCTCCCTCCCTCCCTTTATCCCTCTCTGTCTTTCCCTCCCTCCCTCTCTCCATGCTGTCATTCCATACATTTATCCCTCCCTCCTTCTCTCTGTGCTGCCCTAGGGGGATGAGATTTCCTCAGAGACAAGGGACACCCTTGTCCGGGGGTGACAAGGGACTCCCTGCTCACCACAAGTCCATGTCATCCCCTAGGAACTCTGCTTTCCTAAAGGTGCTTTCCTAGAAAAGCACAAAGAACATTTAAAGTGTTCAGTTAAAGCTGTGAAACAGAGAAAGCACCAACACCTGCCGCTCCTCCCACCCAGTGCTGCTTTACCAGCACCGTTCTCTCCCTCCCAGGACACTTTCCCCTTGATTTCCCCTCTGCTGTCCCCAGGCACCCTGTGCAGGACCAAGCCCACGGACCTGGTGTTCATCATCGACAGCTCGCGCAGCGTGCGGCCGCACGAGTTCGAGAAGATCAAGGTGTTCGTGTCGCGCGTGATCGAGGCGCTGGACGTGGGCCCCAACGCCACCCGCGTGGGCATCATCAACTACGCCAGCGCTGTGCGGAGCGAGCTGTCCCTGCAGGGCCCCCAGAGCAAGGCGGCGCTGCTGCAGGCCGTGCGCAGGATCCAGCCCCTCTCCACGGGCACCATGACGGGCCTGGCCATCCAGTTCGCCATCAGCCGCGCCTTCAGCGCCGCCGAGGGTGGCAGGGGCAGCGCGCCCAACTTCAAAAAGGTAAAAAGGGGCTGGTTCCTCCAGCTCCTCGCTTGGGACTCATCGTGGAGTGGTTGGGAAAAGCAGAAAGGTGATTTTTTTTCCTAGGATTTGGTTGTGTGTGAACAACTTGGGGTTGATTGTCACAGGTGGAAAACCTCTGGGAGGTGCAAACTGGAGGTCTGAAAACCTCCAGGAAGTTAAAACCTCTCAATTCTTCTTGGAAACCTCTGGGAGGTGCACATCTCTCAATTCTTGGAAACCTCTGAGAGGTTCAAACCTCTCAATTCTTGAAGACCTCTGTGAGGTTCAAACATCTCAACTCTTCTTGGAAACATCTGGGAGGTTCAGACCTCTCAGTTCTTCTTGCAAACCTCTGGAAGGTTGAAACCTCTCAATTCTTGGAAGCCTCTGGGAAGTTCAAACCTCTCAACTCTTTTAGGAAATCTCTGGGAGGTTGAAACTTCTCAATTATTGGAAACTTCCTAGAGGTTCAAATCTCTCAATTCTTGGAAACCTTCAAGAGATTCAAACCTCTCAATTCTGCTTGGAATCCTCTGGGAAGTTCAAACCTTTCAGTTCTTGAAAACTTCTGGGAGCTTCAAATCTCTCAGTTCTTGAAAAATCTCTGTGAGCTTCAAACATCTCAATTCTTCTTGAAAAAGAAGCTCATCTTTGGGGCTTAGCAAAAGAAAATACAAAGCTCATTATAACATAGTCAGTCTTAGTCTCAGTTTTTGTTCTAAATGCAGTCTGACAATTGCACACAGCATTGGCCACTCCTGCAGATTGGAGAGACATTTCCACTGAGCTGTCTATGAATTGCTGGATCCTCATCTCCGGAATCTCTTCCACACCATTCAATATCCCTCTCCTCATGCACTCTTTTCCTGCTGCCAGACAGCTCCCCCAAGCCTTGCTGTTCCCTGTCACCTCTGGTTGTGTGGAACAAACTGTCCTGGATTTCCAGTGTCTCCCTGAAGCCTTTCCTGGACAGCTGGAAGAGCTGGGAGCAGTGAGCTTTGGAATTATTTATCTGAGGCAACAAAAAAAAAGGGGGGGTGGGGGGGGGAAAGGAAATCACTCCTTGTTTTCCTTCTTCCCTTCCACTCCGGAGCTGGTCCAAGACACAGAATCACAGAAGGAGGTCAGGAGGTATCCTGGAGCTGAACCTGAGCTCCAGTGGGACTGCCCAGGACCATGCCCAGGTTGCTTTTCAATCTCCCCAAGGTGGAAAACTCCACAACCCTTTGTGTTCTTGGTTCCTTGGTTTTTTGTGGGTTTTTTGTTTTGTTTTGTTTTGTTTTGTTTTTCTTTTTTTTTTTCTTTTTCCCTCTGCCTTGAAGTCCAACCAGCTTTTCCTTTCTGCTCAGGGTGACCCCATCCCCTGCCTGGGAGGAGGAACAGGTCATACAGGGATTTAGGGAGGTGAAGCTTCCAGAAACACGGGACACGGTCCTTGCTCCTTCCCACAGCAGAAATCCAACAAATCCTCGCGCAAATCTGGTTGTCAACAACCCAAAACATCACACGGTGCTTTGCTCTTGCTTTGTGCAGCAAAAGTCACCCCCGGGCAGGGAAAAGCACAATTTGTTTCTGGAGGAGCTCCGAGAAAAACCTGCTCCCACCTTCCTCAAAACCTGCGGGGAGCCCAATTACTTCCACCTTATTTTTTAGGGAAGAACAACAAATAAATTGGCAAATTTTCTGAGCAAATCCAGGGCTTTATGCAGCTTCCTGCCTGATTCTTCTTGGAGCGCTGCTGGAACATCACGTTCCCCGGGGATAATGAGCCATCGCTCCCTCATTAGCTGCGGGATTGCCGGGAAATGCCAGCCCGGGCTGAGAATACCTGGGAATGCTCAGGAATGCTCGGGTGTCTGAGATAACCAGGAATAAATTGTTTCAGAACACGTGGGATTTCTGTCTGACAGAAGGATGAGGGATCCAGAATGTCAGGAATTCATAGAGAAAGCTGCTGGTTAAACGAGCAAAAGGTTTGACCTTGAAAAGTAAAATTTCTGAGTTTTACCAGGGTAAAACTGAGGATCAGGGCAAAATTCAGCTGTTAGAGGCAGCAGAAGCTTCACCTTTTCATAATTCCCATCACATGGCTGAGTAGTGCCAGCCTCCCCAGGACCCAGAGGCTGCTCCTTCCCTCCAAGCCTTTCCCAAACCAGGCACACACCAGGACAGCTTTTTCAATGGCAGGGAATTACAGAGATCCTTAGACTGCAAATAATTTGGAGGTGGGTTTGAAAATAATAATAGCAAAACCATACATTTTTTCACATTCACTCAGGCTGGATGCACGGAAAATATCTATGGTTGGAATCCTACGGGAAAAAAACAGGGTTTCTTGATGATTGGGCTAACCAAATGTGATATTAAGAGATATTTTTACACTCTTTCTGTCAGGCTATCACAGACAGGTCCCCTAGCTTCCTCTCACTGTTACATTCATTTTCCCCATGGGTTCTCTGATTAATGCCCAACCCTGACTCTGTATCCAGAAATTTTGTTTTCTCCAAGCAGAGCAGAAAACAATGTGGATTTTGAGTCCTTTATGGCAGATTTCCACTCAGAGGCATTATGAGGATATTTCCATTACATCCAGGTGTGGATGCTGCAGCCCCACCCCATCTGGAGTTTATCTGGGCTTGGGTTTTTTGGGCTTGGGCTTAGCTGAAGATGGAGAGGAGCTGATAAAGCCTGGAGAATTTCTTGATTTAGGAAGAAAATTGCAGGAGGAAACACAGCTGCTGACAGGACCTGCAGGCAGGGTTTGGTATCTGATTTGATAACGCCTCTGTTCCTTGATTTGATAAATGCCTGTGATTCCTGATTTGATGACTCCTCTGATCCCTCATTTGATAACTCCTCTGATTCCTGATTTGATATCTCCTCTGATCCCTGATTTGATGACTCCTCATTCCCTGATTTGATAACTCCTCTCATTCCCATATTTGATAACCCCTCTGATCCCTGATTTGATAACTCCTCATTGCCGTATCAGATATCTCCTGTGCCCCCTGATTTGATGACTCCTCATTCCCTGATTTGATAACTCCTCATTCCCATATCAGATATCTCCTGTGCCCCCTGATTTGATGACTCCCTCGCTCCTGCCAGCCGGGCTCTGGGCGCTCTCCTGCTCTCCTCGGCAGCCCCCGGCGCTGCTCAGGCGGAGCAGCCCGGCTGGAGCGGAGGCTGAGCCGAGGGCTCTCTCTCCTGGCAAAAGGCTCCACTGCATGGATGGATCCTCTCCCGCCCCAGGAAAACCCCGGAGCTCCTTGGGCACACCCCTTTCCCCCACATTACACCCCCACACCTGCCACAGGTGCTGCTTTGCCTTATTTTTGCCACGCTAGAAAAGCAAAGCTTGAATTTGTTTATTTTTTCCCCCGTGAAAGCACCAGTTGCGGAATTATGATGCTCCTGGGAATTTTTCATTGTGCAGCCCTTGGGAAGTGTAGATAAACAGCTGAAATGAGACTGCAAAGCCCCACGTTTTTCCTGTTTCTCCTGTTTTTTCCAGAGGGGAATCTCCTTCCCCATTCTTTATTTCAGCCCAAGCCAGTCCTTTGGAGTTGGCAGTGGTGTCACAATAAATCAGTGGTAAGGAAAAGTGGCAGGGGCAGAAGAATTGGCAAAGAGCAAGAATTCAGGTCTTGTGACAAAGTCTCTTTCAGAAGAAAAATAAAGATGAAAAGGGACAAACCCGGAGCAGGACTCTGGGAAGCTTTTAGCTGGTTAGGGGCACTGTTTAATCCAAGCTGAAATCCCATTCCCATTTAAACCAGCTGCCACTTTAATGCTGGGGTTAGCAGGGGCGGGGTTTAATCCCTGCTGTTTATTTTGGAACAGAGAATCACAAATCCTGGCAGGCCCTGACACACAGTGTGTCCTCAGGCCCCTCCCTCTCTCTCCATGGAGAAGGTTCCAGTTCCATCCAGCTCCAGCTCCTCCACCCGTAAATGGGATGAAGCCTTCATCTCACATTTCCATGGCATTTCCTGAGATGCTGTGACGCCCCACACTCAGATGGGCTTCTCCTGAGTGTCCCTGAAGATCTTCAGTTTGGCTTGAGCTCGAGTTTGTTTAAATTAAAACATAAATTTTAATTTAGTTTCCTTAGAGGGGGATGCACCAGTTGTCCCTTGGTGAAGCAATCGATCCCCGGCAGTTGTCCCTTGGTGAAGCCATGTATCCTTGTCAGTCGTCCTTTAGTGAAGCCATCAAGCCTTGGCAGTTGTCCACTGGTGAAGCCATTGATCCCTGGCAGTTGTCCCTTGGTGAAACCATCAATCCATGGCAGTTTAACTTTTCCAGCTCAGAAAGAAACTAATTCCAACTCAAAAAAACATGGTTGGTGTGATCTCCAAAGAATGGGAAAAGCTGGTGGGATTCCCTTTTCCCTTAATTGTAGAAACGCACACCCTTCCCTCCTACCCCAGCCTGTCCCACCAACATTCTGGGAATATGAAGGAGGATCCCAATCCCCACCCAGGCTGTCCCTCCCCGCTGCAGGTGGCCATCGTGGTGACCGACGGCCGGCCCCAGGACGGGGTGCAGGACGTGTCTGCCCGGGCCAGGGCCGCAGGCATCGAGATCTTCGCCATCGGCGTGGGCAGGGTGGACATGGGCACGCTGAGGCAGATGGCCAGCGAGCCCCTGGACGAGCACGTGGACTACGTGGAGAGCTACAGCGTCATCGAGAAGCTGACCCACAAGTTCCAGGAGGCTTTCTGTGGTGAGTCCTGGGTTCCCAGCCTGGGGCTGCAGGGCTGCCAGCCAGGAACTGGGAATGGGTTTGGGTGGGAAGGACCTTAAGGCTCTGCAGAGAATCCTGGAATGCTTTGGGTGGGAAGGGATTGGAAAGCTCATCCCAGCCCACCACCTTCAATGGGCAAGGACACCTTCCATGGCAGGGACACCTCCCACTGTCCCAGGTGCTCCCAGCCCCATTGTCCAGCCTGGCCTTGGGCACTGCCAGGGATCCAGGGGCAGCCACAGCTGCTCTGGCAATTCCAGCCCAGCCCCTCCCCACCCTCCCAGGGAACAATTCCTCATTCCCAAGGTCCCATCCAGCCCTGCCCTCTGGCAGTGGCAGCCATTCCCTGTGTCCTGTCTCTCCAGACCCTTTTCCAAAGTCCTTCTCCAGCCTTTCCCATGGAACCTTTCCCTGGGACCACCCTTCACCCCTCTGATTCCTTGCTCCAAGCCCTGCAGGTTCAGAGCCCTGTGGGACACAGGGGCTCCTTGAAGTTGCCTTTCCAGAACTGCAGTATTTTGTCCAGAGCATTTAAGGTTTTGGTTAAAGAAATCTCCAGATTTCACTGGCACTGGAGAGTTTGTAAATATGACCCACACACTCCTGGAGTGTGGAAAACAACCTGGGAAAGAGGGTTTTAGCACACTGAAATCATGCCCCTTTTTGGGGCAGTGGAGAGAATTTGTTTTGTAATTCCCCCAGCCAGCATTGCCTCCAGAATTCCCAGTTCAACTGGGATGGTCCCAGTTCCTGTCAGAGGCTGAGCTGCCTTTGCCTGATGCTCCTTCTGGGGTTGGGAGCCTTGTGGGGCAGGAGTCTCTCCTGGCTGGAGCAGGACCTAATTCCTTCTGCAGAGCACATCAAAGGAGCCTGAGCATCCTAAAAACACCATCCTATGAAAACACCATCCTAAAACCACCATCGTATAAAAACAGCACCCTCTAAACAGCACTCTCCAAACAGCATCCTACAAACAGCATCCTATAAAACCACCATCCTATAAAATCACCATCCTCCAAACCTCATCCTACAAAAACAGCATCCTCCAAACAGCACCCTACAAGCAGCACCCTACAAATCCTACAAAAATACCACCCTCCAAATGCAGCTTTGCTCCTACAGGAGCTGCTGAAGGACTGGGAATGTTTCATTGCTCCCAAATGTGCCCCAAGGCAGCAGGAATGGGCAATAAAATCCCCATTTTCTGTCAGCAGGAGAGGCCCAGGGGCCTCTCCCTGCCATTCCCTGGAAGGAAAAATGTGTGGCAACACTTCCTGAAAGGTGTGATCCACCTGGAACTCCAAACACACACGGCTGGGCCTGGAGAACTCCCAGTTTCTGACAGGTGTAAAATCTCCTGGTCCAGCTCCCAGACTGAAAGTGATGAAGGGGAGCAGCTTTTTGTCATGGAAAATTGGCTCCTCTGAGGAAAGGAGGGAAATGTGGGATACAGAGTGAGCCGTGGATTATCCCCCGGTGATAACACAGAATGAGTCAGGTAATATCAGGTGTCACTGCAGCAGCTCATGGGAGAGGGAACAAACACCTCAGACAAAGGGAGGAAGAGAGACAGAATTTGAGGAGTGGAATCCAGGCCATGAATGTTGTGGGAGTTTGTATGGGCTGCCCTGGGATCAGGAGGCAGCAGTGGTGCCGAGGCCTCACCATGTGGTTTCAAGTTGTGGGGAAAACCCTTTCCGTGCCTCCCTGTGCAGATGGCAAAGCTATTCCCATGGAAAAGCCCTGGGAGTTGAGGGAAGCACTCGAGATTGCTGCAGGGAACAGAGGACAGCCCTGGGTAATTCCCAAGTCCCTGTTATCGTGTTCTGCACATGCAGCTGCCCTAAACCACCCCAGAGATGGACCCAGACCCCCTGCTCGGGCACAGCACAGGATTTGTGGGAAGGAAGAAAAGTGCTTCCCACAGTGCTCAGCAAATTCATGGAGAAACGGGAAACCCTTGGTGCTCCAGCCTGTGGTGAGATTAACCACAGCACTGAACTACAGGCAGCTCCAGGGGCAGTAAAATTCCCAACGAGCTGGGCTGGAACAATCTACCAGTGCTGGCACAGGCACGGGAAGTGGAAAGGCCAAAAAAATGTACAAAATATGAGTAGAACAGAACACAAATGGCTCAAAATAACAAAACTGAACTCAGAAAGACTCAGCTCCACCTCCCATCAGTTTGCTCCAGCCCAGTGCCTATATTTCTGCACACTTTTCCCTGGCATTTGTAACTGAATTTGCCTCCCCAGCCCTGTTTGCTCTGGAGTTTATTTGCCATCCTCACTGCGACAGCGCTGTCACGTCCCAGCACCGCTGGGTCCCGGTGCTGCCACTCAGCTGCTCTTTGCTCAGCAACCCGGGAGCCACAGCCAGGGCAGGAGGGGCAGCGGGAAGGTTTGGAGAGCAGGGATCTGAGAGCTGCACGTGCAGGGAGAGCTCTGAGGTGAATCCCAGGTGTGTTCACACATGAATGCTGTCCAGGAATGGCAGCTGAGCCCCCTGCTCAGAACTGTACTGCAGAGCTGCAAAAATGGGGTACTGGCTAGCCTGGGGGCAACTGGGACCCAAACCTCACCCAGGAAAGTTTCATACTGAGATGTGCTGGAATTTGCCCCACACCCAGCTGGGTTTGCCCTCAGGATAGGGAGGATTTCCAGTCCTGGCTGTGCCTTGGAGCAGGGAGACTTGTGGGAATTTCTTCCTTGTCTTTATGCCTGCTTGGTTTGAAAAGCCAAGTGTTTGATAAGAAAGGCAGGAGCCTTCCTTGAAATAGAAAATGTAAGCCCCCTCCTTCTGAATTATTGTAATTTTGAAATTAAGGGACTCTCAGACAAATATATGGGAGCAGGAATAACAGTTCTTCATGAGGAAAACTAAAATACAAAAGCAATAGTACAAACAACCACTGCCAGGGTCAGAAGAGGCGCTGAGCCCCTGTGGGTCAGGGTGGTGGCACAGCCCCATCCCATGGGGGCTCAGCCCTCCTGCAGTGCCAGCTGTGCTTCTGCTGGAGCAGGGATCCTGCACAAGGCTGCAGTTTTCCTCTGCAGCTCCAGGGCTGCTGGAGATGGGCCTGCTCTTCCTCTGGCAATGCAGGGCAGGAGAAAGCTGCTCCTCTGGGCATGCAGTGGGCAAAGGCTGCTGTGCTGTTCCAGGCTCAGATTGTATACAGGTAGGAATGCTTGGCTCCTGCCCTGGGCGCAGCATCTCCCAGTGGGATGCTGGAATTTTCTCAGCCATGCAGGGACACTCAGTGGCCATGAAGAGCAGAGATCTCCTGGAGGGAGGATTGGCTGTGGGAGAGAGAAAGAAAACTGCCCAAAGAACAGCAGAGAACTGCCCAGCTCTGACAGATGGGGACAGAGCACACACCCCCATTTCCAACCTAAGACAATGCCTCAGCCACTGTCAAGGATCAATGAGCTGTGTCCCGCTGCAAAGCAGATTTAATTATGGGGTCAGTGTGGGGCTGTGCAGAGCTGGGTGTGTGCGGGGAGGCCTAGAGCTGGCCCCTGCTTGAAGCCATCCCCTCCTCTCCTTGCAGTGGTGTCTGACCTGTGTGCCACGGGGGACCACGACTGCGAGCAGGTGTGTGTCAGCACCCCGGCGGCCTACAGGTGTGCCTGCAGGGACGGCTTCAGCCTCAACAGCGATGGCAAGACCTGCACTGGTACGTGAGGGGTCCCTGAGGGCATGGTGGTGACAGCGCTGGGACGTTCTGGTCAGAGAAGGTAGAAAGGGAAACTCTGCTCTTACCAGCCAGAGTCAATTTCAAAACATTGCTGTTCTCTCCTGTTGGGTTTTCATTCATTAACCCCATTTCCTCAGTCATAAATGGCATTAAGTTTCTATTTTCCTACATCATTTGCTGAGGTCTTTGCTGCTGTTTTGTTCTGCCCTCTTCTCGTGTTTTCCCTCAGCTTGCAATGGTGGCTTGGGGTCTGCTCTGGATCTTGTGTTCCTCATTGATGGCTCCAAGAGTGTGAGGCCTGAGAACTTCGAGCTGGTGAAGAAATTCATCAACCAAATCGTGGATTCGCTGGAGGTGTCGGACAAACAGGCCCAGGTCGGGCTGGTGCAGTACTCCAGCTCTGTCCGGCAGGAGTTCCCCCTGGGGCAGTTCAAGAGCAAGAAGGACATCAAAGCAGCAGTGAAGAAAATGTCCTACATGGAGAAGGGGACCATGACAGGCCAGGCTCTGAAGTACCTCGTTGACAGCTCCTTCTCCGTCATCAACGGAGCCCGGCCCGGGGTCCCCAAGGTGGGGATTGTGTTCACTGATGGGCGCTCACAGGATTATATCTCAGATGCTGCCAAGAAAGCCAAGGACTCAGGTAGGGCTCCTGAACTCCCTGGGGCTTCTTTCTCCCTTGGCCCAGGCAGGACTTTTTCTCTGGATCTGTCTCTTAGGATATACACAGGTTATATGCAGTAATTCTGGGGAGGTATTCCCTGACTATCCTTGCTCACAGAGAGCTTGGAACACCTCAGTCTGGGCGTCAGGTGCACCTTAGCTTGCCAAGAGCTGGTTTTAGTTCCCCTCTCTGTTTTCGGAGGAGTTTCTGCTGGCCAGGGTGGAGTTCCATGCCCTTGGAATGGGATGGATAGGATGGAGTTTTACCCTGTGCAACAGGATGGACAGAATGGAGATTTACCCCCTGGAATGGGATGGACATGGTGGAGATTTACCCCCTGGAATGTGATGGACAGAACGGAGATTTACCCCCTGGAATGGAATGGACAGGGTGGAGTTTTATCCCCTGGAATGGGATGGGCAGGGCAGAGTTTCACCCCCTGGAATAGGATGCACCCAGGTTTAATTGCTCCACGCAAATGTGGGAGGAAGCTGCAGGGAGAATTTAGAATTTGACGGTTTCAGCACCTTTAGGGTTGGACAGGGCTTGGAGCAACCTGGGATGGTGGAAGACGGCAGAGCAAGAGGAGCTTTAAGGTCCCTCCTAACCCAACCCTTACCCACTCTGGGATTTGTCTGGGGTTGGTCAGGAAGCCCAGGCCAGCACCAGAGACACACGGGGGCAAAGAAAACAAACCCCAGGATTTGTAAGGCCAAGTGTGGCTCGGCTGCATCAGCCTCAAGGCCTGGAAAAGGCAAAGAAAAAGCAATAAAACAATAAACAAAGCCCAGCAATAAAACAATAAACAAAGCCCATACGTGGGTTAAGGAGGAACCCCAGGCACATTAATAAGGAGCTTTCCTGGGCTGCTGTTGTAGGAAAAGCACTCAGTGGCCACACACTGATGGATTCCTGTGCCTGAGCCCCATGAAATATTAATGCCTTGAGAGCTGCCCCTCTGCTGACCCGCTGAGCACATTCCCAGTCTCTGACACCCCTGTGTTAAATGGATCCAGCCCCTGGGAATTCAGTCAGGAATTGCTGAATCCTTCCCTTCCTTTTAACTTCACTCTCCACCACTAGATGGGACTCGGGACCAGCACATAACCAGAAAGGTCAGGGAGCTCGTGAAAAACCAATGTTTACAAAGCACTCTGACATCTTATGGGGCTGTTCAGCTCTTATAAAACAAAAGGTTCTTATAAAGTGTATTTATAGAATTTATTTCTCCCTGGTGATAAAACTTTGTGCCTTGTCTCTCTCTCCTCTCTTGTCCCTGCAAGGAAATCTCTTATCTGTCCATGACTTATTGCTGTGGGATAAACAAGTGCTTAAAATCAGACTGCAGAATTGTTCAGTGAGCTGAGCCTTGGGAAAACAACATATATTGGATATATCTAGAGACAGAAAGGCACAAAGGGGAGCAGGGAAACATTTCCAGTGCCTGGGCATGGACAAGTAGAGACAAGTATTTTGAATCAGGGCTAATTAATACCACCCAAAGTGGGAAAATTGCATTTCAGTTCAATAGAAACAGGTTTAATGCAGATCAATCTCTTGACAGAGCAGGACAATCCCTGGGAAAGTTCTGAACTCCCAGTGGGGGATGCAGTTTTAGACCTGCTGACCCCAGGTCTCCACTGCAGGGGGACTTTGCCACTCAGGGGTTCATTAACAGGGGTTGATTAACAGTGGCTGAGCCTGTTCTGGAAACTCCCACAGTTCCCTTTTGCTACATTATCACTTTCACATCAGTGGGATGGTGTTACCATCACCTGTCCTTTCTTGCATCTCCAAAGCCTCGTTCTTGTTTTCATTGTCTGGGAAATTCTACTTAAACTCTACCTGCAAAAATATTTTGGCCCCTGTTTGAACTGGCTGAAAGGAGCGTCTCCAAAACCTTATTCTTGTGGCCACAGTGCCCATGGTCTGGTAAATTTTAATAAAATCTCTGCCTGTAAAATTATTTTCACCCTGTTTGACCTGGCTGAGAGGAGTCTGGAAGAGTGGGGGTGGAGGGGGTAATTCTCAGTTAGGATCTGGAGCTGTGTGGGGCCTGGGGGCACAGGGGGTGGACGAGGATGTCCAGCCTGGCAGGGAGGCACCATGCCAGCTCCGTGCCACTGACAGGATCCCGTTCCCGGCAGGATTTCGGATGTTTGCCGTGGGAGTGGGCAACGCCGTGGAGGACGAGCTGAGGGAGATCGCCTCAGAACCCGTGGCTGAGCATTATTTCTACACTGCCGACTTCAGGACCATCAGCAAGATTGGGAAGAAACTGCAGATGAAGATCTGTGTTGGTGAGAGGGGACTGGGGTTCAGCCACAGCATCTGAAGGGTGGAGCAGAGGGGGGAAAATGCCCCTCCAGAAACAGCCAGGGGTTTTGTCCCAGTGTTTGAAGGCTGGAGTGGAGAGATGAAAACTCCCTTGGAGAAGCTGCAGATCGTCAGTCTGTGTTGGTGAGAGGGGATTGGGATGGAGCAGAGGGATGAAAATGATCTCGGAGAAACTGTAGATGGACATCTGTGCTGGTGAGAGGCATTGGTGATGGAGGAGTTCAGTCAAGGCTGGAGTGGAGGGATGGAAATGCTCTTGGAGAAGCTGCAGATCCTCAATCTGTGTTGGTGGGAAAGGACCGGTGTGAGAAATAATACTTGCAAAAATTTTAAAATGTTTATTAAAACCTTAACAAAAACACAACAGCAGACTGAATAGAGACGATATTACAGCACCAGGAGCAGAGGATTTCACCACCATGTGCTCACCCACACCATGGGGGTTTCCCCTTTTAACCCTTTGGTCCCTCCCAAAGTTCTGTCCATCGACTCCTCCTTCCCTGCCCAGTGCTGAGATCACTGCCTGACACCTTGACTGGGGCTCAGCTGTTGCCATGGTAACGAGTGACCCTCCCAAATGTCCCAAACCCAGGGCACCCCTGATAACAACACAAGGGGGTAAAACATAACTATAAATCTATAAAACTTCTCCTGACATAGATACAGGATATTTGCCTTTTAATTGTGAGAGTCACCCATGGCACTGCTCATCTGTCACAGCTGGGATGGAGGGGTTCAGTCAGTGTTCAAGGCTGGACTGGAGGGGTGGAAATGCCCCTGCAGAAGCTGCAGCTGAAGATCTGTGCTGGTGGGAGGGGGATTGGGGAGGGAGGGGTTCACTCACAGCATTTGCAGCCTGGAGTAAAGGGATGAAAATGCCCTTTTAGGTGGTTGTAATAAAAATCTCCTGATCCCAGTATGTGGAGCTGGCAGAACACATGGGAGGACCAGGAGACATCAATATTTTGGGTGGTTACCTGAGGCAAAGCAACCCCCACACCTGAGCCATGTCCCCCTCTCCCAAATCCCCTTCTCCTTCCTTTTTCCTCCACCTTTCTGCCCTTCTTTTTCTTCACAAGTGATGAATTTGTCTCCAGGTTCCTTAAGATGGGATTTCCTTTCCTCCTGGAGAAGTTGGAGAGGGATAATCCCCATGTCTGCAGAGCCAGGATTGCAAGGCAGAGACTCTTTGAAAAGTCTCAGTAAGAAATTAGGATCAATCCAAGAACAAGAGGATGGGATCTATATGAAACGCCCAACAAATTGTACTTGAAAATCATTCAAATACATTTAAGCTTCAGCCTTCAAAAAAAAAAAGTAAATTTCAGAAAAAATGTTTGTTTATAAAATATCAATTTGGGTAAATATGTTTACATTTGAGTATTAAAAATAAAAGGAAGGCAAGGAGATATTTGCATTTTTTTTCATTCCCAGTGCCAGCTTGTGTCTCTCAACAGCTGCCTTCAAATCTTCTGTTAATCTCCAGCTTTAGGTTACACCTGGCTGGTTTAAACCTGTTGAGTTTTGGTGCAAGTGATTCATTTCCTTAAAAAATTCTGTCTTTTATTTACTCCTCCCTTGCTTAGCTCAGAGTGGCCTTGTAACCCCTCCCTTTCTTTCCCAGTCATCTTTTTCTTTCTGTTCTAGTCTGAGTTAATTTTCCTTGAAGAACAGATGTAAATTAGTGACATAAATTAGCAAAGTGATTAACGCTCATGGTTCCACCCCCTCAAGGACTGGAGTTACTGAAGCAAAGCTCAAACCAGTCTTGATGGCAGCAGTGCCTCCAGTTTTTATTGGATCTTGTTGGGGAGACAGAGGTTGGTTTTATTTGGTCAGACTCCAATTTTAGGGTAAACCTGAAGCATCAGGAGCAGAGCTCAGTGAGTTTCCAGAGAGATGGAAACCCAGGAAAATCTTCCCATGGCTGAAATAACAGAAAAATGTGACACTCTCTGTTCATCTGAGTTTAAAGCCAGAAGAGATCAATCAGATAATTAAAAATAATTATATTTTGTTTTCCTTCCCATTTCTGACATAGAAAATAAGAATTTTGCTGTTTCACTGGGCTCGGGGATTTTGATTAAATCAATTTTTTGTGCCACTCATCCTCTTGCTGTTGTGACCCACAGAGGAAGATCCATGTGAGTGCAAATCCATCGTGAAGTTCCAGACCAAAGTAGAAGAGCTCATCAATTCCTTGCAGCAGAAACATATCCTTTGGAAGTTTGGCCAGGATTGGGTGGGTTGGGCTGGGATTTCCACAGGGACCATGGGGAAGGTCTGTTCCTGGGAGAGGGAGTAGGGATGGGGCTCAGAAAGGTGGGAATGAGGCACCTGGGGGGTCAAATGTGGCACTCAGAGCTCCAGACTGGTGACAAAGTGGGGATTGGTCAAAAGTTGGACTTGATGTCCCTGGAGGGCTTTTCCAAGCTCTGGGTTTCTGGGATTGTGGGGAGATGGGGCTGCAGGTCCTGAGGCAGCTGGAATGAGAGGCAGGGGGTTCCTTCAGAGCAAACATCCAACACTGCCCGAATTCTTCATGGACTGCAGGGACAGAGGGACATCAGAGCACCTCAGACTGTAGGTGGGTGGTGTGGATAATCCAGATGGACACATCCACCCATCCCAGGTTCTCCCAGCCGGCCAAAACTCAGTGCTGGGAGATAAATCCTGATGGAACTGTTCCCTGGAAGCATCTCCAGCCAGGTGAGTTGGATCCCATCAGAACCCACCTGGTGGGACCGAGTTCTGCCATGCTGGGCCTTTCACTAAGTGGAAGAAAGAGAAAAAAAAATTTAAACAAACTTGTGAACTTCTGAAAAACTGAATTCATGGAGCCTTGGGGTGGCTCACGAGGGCAGGGGAGATGTCTCACCACTGAGGAACAGGAAAGGATCTAATTTTAAAAGGAACACTCTGATTTCTTCACACATTCTGGGCCCTGCTGTGGCACAGCTCTGCTCCTCCTCCCGGAGCCAGGCTGGGTGAGATCTGTGACCTGTGTGGTGCAGAGGTCACGGGAAGTCACAGCTCCCACCTGGTGGGTGGCTAACCCAGGCACACCATCAACAGGAATTAGTGAGAAGAGCAGAAAATTGCTCTGGAATGCCAGGAAAAGCTCTTGCTCCTCTCCTCAGGGTCAGGGGCTCTGTCAGCCCCTCCTTTCCCTCCTCCTCTGGGAGTGAGCCTGTGGCAGTGGGAGGATGTGTGAGCACAGACAGCTCCTTCCTGGGGTGAGCTCCATCAGCCTGAGAGCTCTGGGAACGCCAGAGGGGATGGGCACAGATCCTCTCTGCTCCTGCTCCCATCCCTACCTGTGCTGGCAGCCTGGGACTGGGGAATTATTGGGTGGTTTGGGTGGAAAGGGCCTTAAAATTCCTCCCATTCCGCCCCTGCCATGGCAGGGACACCTCCCACTGTCCCAGGTGCTCCCAGCCCCAATGTCCAGCCTGGCCTTGAGCACTGCCAGGGATCCAGGGGCAGCCACAGCTGCTCTGGCAATTCCAGCCCAGCCCCTCCCCACCCTGCCAGGGAATAATTCCTTCCCATCTAAATCCCATCTAAATCTCTCCTGTTTTAGTTAAAACTTTGGCCCATCACTCTGTGCCCACATAAAAAGTCTCCCTCCCAACATTCCCAGAAAAATTGCCATTTTCCTCCTTAACTCCTCCTCACTGGAAGCTGTGGCCAAAAGAATCGAAGCCCTGGAGAACAAGATCATCTAAAACCCCATTCCAGCAGTTTTTCACCTCCTTCCCAAAGTAACAGAACCAGAACTGCTCCATTTTTCAGGGAGGGCAGCTCAGCCCCAGGGCTCTGGGCAGCTTTTATTAAGGTCTAGGCTACCTGCATTTGTTTAAAAGGAAGAATTATTACAGTAGAGCAGACTTTGTATAAAGGGCAGAGCACAGGGTGTGACTGAGAGTTAGACCAGGCTTGAGTTTGTTGCATCCTATAGAGTGCATATATTCAAAAAAAGAAACAAAAACCTTGAAAGATTTTTTTATTTAAAGCTTAATATATATACGTGTTACTGAGTACTTGATGATGAGTTCTGTGAATCCTCTGCTGCAGCTTTTGTTTCTATGCATGAGATAATTTAATTTAAAAGTCGGAGTGACTTGGACTCACCCTCAGCTGCTGGGTGTGAAGGCCAAAGCTGAGCTCCTGGTTGTTGTCAGTAATTAGGTGAGGTTTAGTCCTGATCCTGAGCGTGCTCTGCAGGCAGGCTGGGCCAGGCTGATGAGCCTGGGCTCCTCCCGAGCTGTGGAACTGGAATGGGAGCAGCTTTCCCAGCAGGGAATGGTGGCAGTGTCCCAGTGCCTGGGCTGAGCCTGCTCTGGGTGACATGCAGGGGACCCTCTGTGGCCCTGAGTGCCACCAGCCAGGAGATGTGCCCTGCTCTGGGTGACCCTGACCAGGTTCAGGGACCCTCTGTAGCTCTGTCAGATGTGCCCCTCACCCGCAGCTGGAGCTCCGCTCCATCCCCCACCCCGGGAATGCTGCTGGAGCTGCCCTGGAACCAGAGCCTCGGTCCCTGCGCCCTCCCAGGCTCACCCCACAGCTCGGAGCAGCTCCCAGGCTCACCCCAGACCCTGCAGACTCTGCTGCTCCCGGATTCCCTGGGAATGGGGCTGGGAGCACCTCAGGCTGCCTGTCCCTGCAGCTGTACCTGGCCGTGGATCCCCACGGCACTGCCGGATGCCTTAGGGGAGGTTTATGGGGTTTATGGTTTTCTTTATGGGGTTTTATTTTTTGTATCAAAATATTTATACTTGAGACTACATGAGAAAAGCTTTTCAGGGCGACTTGGCCTGTTCAGAAGCATCACCAGAGCAGATGTGTTTTGGTTTTGGGGAAATATTAAAAGTTTGCTGGAAATTTGTGAAGCCAGTGTCATCCTTTGTGTGAGTGCTGAGGAGGTTGCCTGACAACAGCACCTCCCCAAAGGCTCATTAGTGGGAGGAAATCATCTCATGTCATGTCCTCTTATCTCTGTGAAAGGGAAGAAATGGGTCCAGAGAGAAAGGCAGACCCTTCTCTCCAAACACAGCCTCTTTTACAATAAAAATCATTCCTTTCACTCCTGGAGATGAGGGGATGAGTCAAGCCCTGAGTCAAGGCCTGCAGGCAGCTCCTGATGGCCAAACCTCACCCTGGCAGGCAAATTGTGAATATCCCAGATCCAGAGTAACTCCTCCAGCTCCTGAACTTCTTGGGATGAGTTCTTGTTTATTTTTACATGTAAATTGTAGACGTTTCACATTTGTGTCTCGACAGGAGCAGATCCTGTTGTGATCATTTGTGGGATTATCCCAAGTGCATCTATGAGAGCCCCTGAGCCACTTCTCTTGATAAATTAGAACAAATTCAGATGTGCAGGTGCTTCCTTAACCTGTCTCCTAGGGGAGCAAGTCACCCCTGCTGCCACCCAAGGAATCTTTTTCCTCATGTGGAATCACTTTCCATCTTAAATATATTTAAAATGGGAGCAGAAAAACCCCTGCAGGGCAGTAGGAGTTGTTTCTGCATGTTGTGGCTTTCAGCTTTTTTCTTATCCTTCATTCTGTTTTCTCCTCTTCCATTTTTTTCTCTCTTCAATCAGCTGATCAGAATTCATCCCCATCTGATAAGGTTAATCATTGATTAATCTTATTTTATGTCCAGCTATAATCCCTTTGCACATCATGGAAATGAGCTCCTGTGGGTGATTTCCTTATTTATTTATTCTTTAAATGCTCTAAAAGTAAAAATGTAATGGCCTCAGGATCTGGAAGATGGATTTTATTTTAGTTCTTGCCATGGAAGGGCCCACATTAGAGGGTTTCACTGTTGCCATCCTGCAGTTGAAGCCGTTTCCCTGATTTTTCAGGAAATGGGAGAAATTCCTGTCTGCATCTTTGCCTCCAGCACTCAGCCCACTTTGAACACATCAACTTCCATGAAACTCATTTTTTGGGGAAAGAAAACAATTTCCAGCCCTTTCTGGGGAGGCTGAGCCAGGCAGAGCCATTCCTGGGGGCAGGATTGCAATCCCAATTCTTGGGATGGGAAGGGCTGATCCTGCGCGTTGCTCCTCCATGGCACCTCCAGGCATGAGGTTTGGATTGGACTGGGGGACTGGATCCTCCCTAAATCCTGCAGTTCCTTGTTTCAGGAGTGCAGACACAGCAGATCTTCTTCCCTGAGGTTTTTTTATGGAGAGAAGACCATTATATCTATGTTTTGCTCGGTATTTTCCCCAGAGTTTCTATGCCCATCCATCCTCTCCATCAATCAAGGAGCAATCTTCAGATTTCTCTGGTTATTGCTCATTAAAACCCCAATCCCAGCTAAACTCTGGATCACCCCTCAACCAGGAAAATCCCCCTCAAGGAGCCCAACCTCAGAATCGGCCATTAAAAAAAAAAAAAAAAAAAAAAAAAAAAAAAAAAAAAAAAAAAAAGGAATTTTTCCTCCCAGTGCTCCAAGTTCCATTGTCAGGCCCAGAATAGTTTCTGTGAGGAATATTGTGGTTTAGATAAAGCAGAACTAAACTAATTAACAACCATTCTTCCTCCCTTCTCCCATCCACTTAAAACAACAAAAACCAGCCCGGAAGTCAATTAGTCACCGGGTTCTGATGTCCTAATTAGCGTCATTAATGGATTGCCCAGGGGCAGCGGGGTGGAGCCGGCAGAGGAGAATCTCTCAGCTTAGTGCGGCTGATCTGGGAAACAAAGCATGGCAAAACCTCACCCTCGAAGGCAAGTCCTGAATATCCCAGATCCAAGGTAACCCCTCCTGCACAGCCAAACACAGCCTGATGTCCCTGTGAAAAACACCTTCACTCTCCTGTGAAAATTTACCAAGTTTAATCAAGGACAAGAGGAGACAAGGACCATAGAGCAAAGATTTAGGGTGCATCTTGGCACTCAGCCAAGGGCCCCCTGCTATTTTGGAAACACCCTTTATTTACCATTTCTATTGCATCAGCCTGTTGCATATTCATAAACAATTATGCATAGAAAACTTTTCCCCAAACTAGTTTACATTTTCTAAGAAGTGTTCAGCCTGGCTTCTCCTCGGATCTGCTTTTTCAGAGCACATTCCTTGGTTGTGGTTTTAGTTCTTTTTTATCATCTCCAGTTTGGGCTCTGGCCCACTCTGCCTTCAGACGGTGAGTGCTGATGGTTGGCAGATCTGTACAGGCGTCCCCATCCTGTGTTCATTGGGTGTTATCCCATCCCAGCAGGCATTTTAACACAAGCACGCTGATATCAGCTATTTCACTGAGCTTAATGAACAACAGAAACAAAAACTATATCTTTATAACAAAGTTACTTTTACACTACACATATAAATCTATTTTAATATTTGACAAAAAACAATATTATATATAATATATATCTATAACACATACTTATATCAGCTATTTCACTGAGCTTAATGAGCAACAGAAACAAGAACTACATCTTTATAACAAAGTTATTTAACACCACACATATAAAATTAATTTTAATATTTGTGAAAAACCAATATTATAATATGTATCTATAACATCCCAAATCCACAGGGATGGGCTGGGAAAGGTCTGGGTGCAGGAGGGTGAGATGATCCCGCTGCACACAGGAAGCTCCTTTCCTTTCCCTTTGCTGCCTTGTCCTTAAAGGAGATTTTCCAGACAGGTGCTGATGCCACTTTCCTGGAAATATTCCAGGCCAGTTTGGACTGATCTCCTTGAGGATGTCCCTGCTCACTGACCAGATGACCTTTAAATGCCCTTTCCAATCCAAATCATTCCATAATTTCATTATCTTACACATGCCCCACTCCATCTTTCCACTTTTCCACCATGTCCTAAGTTCCTTTAGATTTTCTGGCAAAATGAGTTATAAAATGTTGTCCCCAAAATCCCAAGTTCTCTTAGATCTCCTGGCCAAATGATTTATAAAATGTTGTCCCACCAAAAGTCCCAAATTCCTTTAGGTCTTCAGGAAACATAAATTATAAATTATTAGGTTTTGGGCATGAAAGAAAAGTCCTTGGCCACTTTTCCCTTGTTGGTACTGAAGCCATGGGAAGCCTTCCCAAGGCAGAGAGAAGCTCTTTTTCCTCTGGGGAAGCCGTTTCCTCCTGCAGGGCACTGATATCATAACACAGGGCCATTAGTAATCAAATTAAAAAGTGCTTTCAATTAAACTCAGGGCTGGGAGCTCACTGACATCTTTCAGCAGCAATTTGTAACACTCACGCCCTGTAATTGCTGCTAATGAACGGGCAGGGAGCACCAGGCACTGCTGTGGTTTTCCTCCAGGCCCTAGAATCAGGCTGCGATCCCAATAAATGGGAGCAGTTCCCTGTCCCAGGAGTCCCTGGGGAGGAGCAGGTTGGTGTCCCCCTTTCCAGGGTGGAGAAAGTGAACCCCAAGAATTCACAGCATCAGGAAGTGCTGGGAGCATCCAGGTTTTTCTCCAGGGCCTGGAATCTGTCTGAGGCTGGGAGAATTTCCTGTTCTTTGGGAACAGCACTGAAATTCCTCTCCTTCCTCCAGTGCTCAAGCAGCTGAAGGTGCTGCTTATGTTATGCTGTCTTGGTTTGAACAGCCAGGTGTCTGCTAAGGAAGGCAGGAGCCTCCTCTGAAATGGAAAATGCAAACTCCCTCCCTCTGAATTATTATAATTTTGAAATTAAGGCAAAGACACAGGAATAGGAATAACAGTTCTTTATTAGGGAAGAAAATAAAAATAAAATAAAAATGCAGTAATACAAAACAAAGCACTGCCAGAGTGAGAAGAGGCGCTGAGCCCCTGTGGGTCAGGGTGGTGGCACAGCCCCATCCCATGGGGGCTCAGCCCTCCTGCAGTGCCAGCTGTGCTTCTGCTGGAGCAGGGATCCTGCACAAGGCTGCAGTTTTCCTCTGCAGCTCCAGGGCTGCTGCAGATGGGCCTGCTCTTCCTCTGGCAATGCAGGGCAGGAGAAAGCTGCTCCTCTGGGCATGCAGTGGGCAAAGGCTGCTGTGCTGTTCCAGGCTCAGATTGGATCCAGGTAGGAATGCTTGGCTCCTGCCCTGGGCGCAGCATCTCCCAGTGGGATGCTGGAATTTTCTCAGCCATGCAGGGACACTCAGTGGCCATGAAGAGCAGAGATCTCCTGGAGGGAGGATTGGCTGTGGGAGAGATAAAGAAAACTGCCCAGAGAACAGCAGAGAACTGCCCAGCTCTGACAGGTGGGGACAGAACACACGCCCCAGACACATCCTGCATTTCCAACCCAAGCCATGTGCAAATTATTATTTCTCACTTAGACTCAGGGAGAAGCTTCACCAGGGCTGAGAACACCCCCATAATTCCTGCACTCAGGAACTTCCTGAGGATCAGAGCTCTGGCCAGAAATTGGAAGTGGCTCTGTATTGCAAGCAGCCTTTGGGATTTATTGATGGTTTAGTCACTGCTCAGGGCAGGAGCTGTTCTGTGGGGTTTGCATTGGTTGTGGTGTTTGGCTGTTCCCACCATCCTGCATGGATCAGGCTGGGATCCCAATAAACAGGAGCAGTTCCCTGCCCTCAGGGGTTCCTGGGGAGGATCAGATTGGTGTCCCCCATCCTGGCTGGAGGAAGTGAACCCTAAGAATTCACAGCATGTGGGGAAGTGCTGGGACCATCCTCAAAGGGCTGTAGCAATGGGCAGGAAGGAGGAATTCCTGCCCTGGAGACCAAGGGCTGTCCTGAGGCAGCTCCTGAGCACCCTCATGCCCTCTGGTTCTCCACCCTGGCTGCTGGGACCTGAACATGACCCCAGCAGCAGCTCTTGGTATGGCCTGTGGCCACAGCTGGAATGTCCCTAGGGTCACAGCAGGGATGTCCCTAGGGTCACAGCAGGGATGTCCCCTCCCTGTGGCCCCCTTCCCTGTGTCCCCTGGCGTGACCTTACTCTGGTGAAGCAGTTCCCACTCTGGAGAGAGGGAGAAGCAGGATAAAAGCTGCTCCTGCCTTCCAGGGAAGAAGCCCCAGACTCAGCCAGTGTTAGGGCTGGAAACTGGGAACTCCCCACTCTTCATGAACTGGGAACAGGGAATTTGACACCTCAGCACAGCCTGGCAGGGCTCAGGTGGCACAGGGAGCTCCTGGCCCAGAGCTCTGGGGAATCCCAGTGCTTCCCCCGGATCCTGGGCCAGGGCTCCCTGGAATCTCAGGGATTCTGTTGTTGGACCTTCCAGAACAGCACAAAATTAATAATTCCCATGGGAAAATCACTCCCTGCCCTTTCCTGCACCTCCAGTGCAATCACCTGGCTTTGGAATTTTATCACCATGCCCATAAATTAGCCACTGTGTATCAGCAGCTAACTGGAAAAAAGTTAATTACTGATAGCAAGGTCTGCTTTGGGAAATAAAGGATTAATTTCAGACCTGTGTGGGGGAGATCTTGATAGCAGCAGGTGGAAGGGAAAAATTTAAGGTGGATGTAAATTGGGGCAGGGAGATAAAATGGTAATTGTGGAAGTAGTTTTGGAGCTCAGTGCAGTCCTTAGGAAAGAGATGGAAAATCCTCAGCCCACAGAGCCTTTCCTCCTGGAAATGAGGGAGTGAAGTGAGAGCTCCCAGAGGGCAGGGACAGTGACAGGGACATGGGTTTGTCATGGCCCCAGGTGCTGCTCCAGACAGGCACTGGGGCTTGGAGGGCAGCTCTGGTCCCACCTCTCACTCTGTGGGATTGTGGGGCACGTTCATTTCACCAGACCCTCCAGATTGTCCATACACCAGCCTGCTCTGGAAAGAGCCATTTCTTACTACATTTCACTTATTTCTTACTAGGGATAAGAATTTTTTTACCTGGGCACACTTTGCCCAAATTCTCCGGGCCCTGGCATGGATTCCCAGAGCAGCTGTGGCTGCCCCTGGATCCCTGGCAGTGCCCAAGGCCAGGCTGGACACTGGGGCTGGGAGCACCTGGGACAGTGGGAGCTGTCCCTGCCATGGCAGGGGTGGCACTGGGTGGGGTTTAAGTCCCTTCCACCCAAACCATTCTGGGATAACAGCAGATGCCCAGAGCACAGGGAAATGGGGGTGTAACAGGGACAGTGACAGATTCAGGGGAAAAAAGCTCCAGGCCTGGAGCAGCAAAAAATGAAACAAGAGCTGGGCTCTGCAGGTGGGAGTGTGTGAGCAGGGGACATTTGGGACAGCAGGGACAGGGGAAACCCCCCCAGCAGCAGCTGCAGGGTCAGAGGTGCCCACAGGACACCTGGCTCCAGGTGACACCAGCTCCAGGGGACACCACAGCCCAGGCCATGCACAAGATGAGACAGCCCTGAGGGCCACAGGAGCAGGAGCCAGGCTCACTCTGCCGGTGGGGTGGGGATTTATCCACAGCTGAGGGGGACTGGAACCTGCAGGAGTTGAACTGGGAGCACTGGGACCCTCCTGTTGCAGAGTGTCACCCCCGGTGTGGTCAGTGGGGGCTCAACGCCTCTGGCCCCTGGCACAGGGGTGTCCCCTGTCTCCATGACTCCCCCTGGGCACGAGAGGAGCCCAAAGCTGTACCAGGCTTATCCCTGCCCCATCACATCCCGCTGGAGGGATCCCGCGGGGGTGGCACAGCTTTAGGGGTGCCCTGCCCCATGGCGACACACCCGAGACCCCGGGACAAAACCCATTTGGGGACACGGCCCGAGGGTGACGGGGAGGGGGAGCAGCAGCAGGGATTCCAGAGCTGGAACGCAGGAGGCCAGAGCGGCTGGGATCCAGGCTTCCCATCCCCGGGACGCTCGCACTTGTCGCCGCTGTCACTAGATGTCCCCACGCGAATACAAATCACGGCTGGCATCCCCCAAAGCCCGCGCCCGGCCCCTGTCCGTGACACTGACGGAGATTAATGACAGCACCAATTAGCCGCTCCTCATCGGCACCGCAGCGGCGAGCTTTGATTTGTTTAACCCGCAGCAAACAAAGTGGAATGGATAGACAGATAAATAAATAAATAAATAAATAAATAAATAAATAAATGAGGAAATAAGCAGCTCGGCGGGGTGCGCGGTGCCAGGAGGCTGCGGGGGCTGGAGTCGCTGCCGGGATCCAGGCTGATGCTCCCCGTCCATCCCCGGGCACCGCCGGGCCCCGGGAGCCGAGCCCTGCCCTGCCCTGTGCTGCCTCCTCAGCCCTGCCCGGGGAACTGGGAAATGGCGCTGGGTCCTCCCTGGAATGAGATAAGTGGGCTGGATTGGGGTGGGAACACTGGGAACTGGAATGGGAACATTGGGCATTGGAATGGGAACACTGGGAACATTGGGCACTGGGATGGGAGGTGTGGAGTTCCCGTGCCTGGAGGTGTTTGAGGAAAGCCTGGATGGGGCACTCGGTGCCATGGGCTGGTGACAAGGCGGTGTTGGGTCTCAGGTGATCCCAAAGATCTTTTCCAGCCCGGTTTATTCCATGATCCTGTGATTACCACAGCTCCCAAGGTCCCGCCCATGCCTGGAGCATTCACTAACCCCGAGGTGATCAGGGCAGGCCAGGCAGCTCCAGCTGCAGGGAGGGAAGGGATGTGAATTCCCAGGGTTAGGGGACTGCCCTGGGGGCAGGGAATGAGGATGGGCAGAGGGACAGGCTGGGAGGGAGGGAGAGGGACCCAACTGCATGAACAGGGCACAGGTGAGGGCTGGATGGGAGAATTCCAGGGCTCAGGGGTCCAGCTTTTCCTGGATGGGAGAATTCCAGGGCTCAGGGGATTGGTTTTTGGCTGGATGGAGATTTCCACTGCTCAGGGTCCAGCAGCAGGATATTAATATTTGGATATTAATATTAATTCCCAGCTCATTAAAGCTGCTTTATTTCCTTGAGGAGAGGACAGTGGAGATTGTGACTGGAGCTGATCAATCCTTGGGCTTTGCCCTCCCCATTTCTCTGCTCTTATTTCTCCAGGCAGGGAGCTCAGTTTTCCTGGGAAACTGAGGATGGTCCCATGGGAGATGCTTCTCCTGCTCCTGCCCTCCTTGGGGTTGCTGGTCTGTAGGGTTGCTGATCCTTAGGCTCAGGATTTATTCCCTCTCCAGTGCCTGATTTTTGTCACACTCGATGTCCCCAGGGCACATTTTGCTTCTTCCTCCCTCCAAAGAGAGCTCACAGAAGTGCTTGGGCTGTGTGACAAGGCTGACCCCATAAAATGTCTGGGAACTGCATGGCATGGTTTCCCACATCACAGGAAAATGGCCCACAGCCATCGGAGGGGAAAATATAAAAATTAAAATCCAAGCTGCTGTAACAGCAGCCCCTTATCTGCTGCCAATGGTTCTGGTAACCCCCAGGCCCTTCTGATCTGCCCAGAAATCCCAGACATGAGCCCAAGGTGCCGAGGAGAGCTCAGTGCTTCTGTCCAAGCAGAGAATTGGGAAGCGGGATTGGTCCTGCAGGCTCAGAGGAACGGATTGAAAAATGCGTTTGGAGAGCAGGAATGGCCCCAGCCGTGCTGCGGGAGGGCTCATCTGGGATTCCAGGCAGGCTGGGCAGGATTTCACTTGCCAATCAACATCTGATTTATTTCCTGGGAACACGAGATCTTCATTCCGTGGCTGCCTCTGCTCCGACATTTCTGGAGATTGCAAAATGAAGCTGTGTGCTCTTTTTTTTTTTTTTTTTTGTTTTGTTTTGTTTTGTTTTGTCCAGAGCAGCAAGAGAAGGAGAAAAACATGGATCCCAGGAGAGCTCCTGGGCAGGGTGGGATGAGAGCAGAGTCAGCTCCAGGTCACCCCTGTGCCTGCTCGAATGCTGGGATCACGAGGGTGAGGCTGGAGCTCAGATCCCAGGGATCATCTGCTTGATCCTGGCTGGAAATCTCCACCCAGGAAGAGGACAAAGGCTGGAAAAGCAAATCCACTTTTCCTGCCTTTTATTCTCTGCCCACATCAAGGGACCCCCGGTGGTCCATCCTGGTGGCTGCTGTGACAGGAGTGACCCACGGCTCCTGCAGGGAGCTGCTCTGACCAGGAAAAATCCCTTGGGAAGGGCTGGGGCTGTGCAGCCAGAGCCTGGGGGCTGTTTAAAGCCCAGCCTCTGCCCAGCAAGAAGTGTGGTATCCAAGGAAACACGATATCCAAGGAAATGTGGTGTCCAAGGGATCAAGACATCCAAGGGAACACAAAGTCCAAGCGATTGTGGTGTCCAAGAGATCAAGACATTCAAGGGAGCACAATATCCAAGGGAATGTGGCACCCAAAGGATGCCCCCATCCAGCCCCTGGAGCTGGAATAGCTGTATCCCTTCAGGACCACCTGGAATCTCCATGGAGCATCCCAAGGCCTTCCTGGATCCCTGGATCTCCCAAAAGTCAGAGCCAGCCCTGGTGTGCTGCAAAGGTGAGGGCAGGACAAGGGGAACAGGCTCAGGTTGTCCCAGGGAGGTTTGGGCTGGACATCAGCAGGAATTTCCTCATGGAAAGAGGAGTTAATCACAGGAAGGGACTGCCTGGGACCGTGCTGGAGTCACATCCTTGAAGTGCCCAAAAATGGGTGGATGTGGCACTTGGAGGTTCAGTTCAGAGGGATCCAGTCAAAATTTGGCCTTGATGCTCTTGGAGGTTTTTCCAGCCATAACTGCTCTCTAATTCCATTATTTCCCCAACAGTCTGGGCATCCAGAGGCTCAGGATTGTTTCAGGGAAGAACAAACCAAACCGTTTCTAACAGAAACAACTGTTTGAGGTTGTCTCTTTTTTTTTGTTTTGTTTTGTTTTGGTTTTGTGTTTTGTAAAGCTCCCCCACAAGTCCCAGTGTGGGAGAGAGCATTCAGATCCTCATTTTCATTCTGCTCAAGACAGAAACCTTTTCCTGCAGTTGTTTCATCAGAAAAGAATCGGATTTTTTTCGCCCCCCACTCACCCTCCCTGAATCAAATAAAGAAAAAAGGTCATTTAAATGAAAGCTGGTGCTCAGAAGGTTTAATACATTAAATTAGATGCAGGGAAATAAAACCACAGTGGAGCTGTTTCCTCAATGAAGGATTTGGATAAAAGAGCTCCCTATTAAAAATGTTTAGCCACTGTTTTGCTCTGAAAATATTTGAACTCCAGTACAAAAGAGAAAAAAAAAATAAAACACTTTCCAGAAAGAACCATCAGAAAATAACTCAGAATTCAAATTAATGTAGCATGTTTTGGTTGGGATTTGGGGACTGAAAAAATGTTATTTGGGAAAAAGATGCTGGGTTTGCAGACAATGGGAAGAAGGGCACAGACAGAGACATTTAAAAAACACTTTTTGCTTAAAACAAAAAATCAAAATGCACACATTTGGGTGAAAACAAACAACCAGCACCATTCAAGATGCTGGAAGAGCCAAGGGAGTTCATTGTGTTTGGTTTTCCAAAGCTGCCTCTTCCTCACCCTTAAGAAAAGCGCTGTACGTTAACAAAATATTCCCCTGACCTGGAACTCGCCCAGCCAGGGTTTTTCCTGCCTCATTTCCTTGGGAAGCTCTGGGATGAGCTCTGGAGCTCTGCCTTCCACAGCTCCAGACCTTCCACACCCCTACAAAGATCAGCACCAGGAATGGGAATTTCTGCTCCCTTATGGTCTCTGTGGCAGGACCAGGGAATTGCTGATTTCCTTCCATTCTCCTCATTCCATCCATCACCATTCCCCACATTCCACCATTCCAGAACAGCTCCATCCCCACTGGCACCAGCTCTGCCTCCAGCCCTGCTGTGCTGCAGGTCCCAAAATGCTGGAGGTGCCACCCCACTGCACCATCCCTTTCATGGGATCGTGGAATCCCGGGATCACTGAGGTTGGAAAAGATTTCTGAGACCATTGAGTGCCAGCTGTGCCCGATGCCCACCTTGTCCCCAGCCCAGAGCACTCAGGGACCACCCCCGGCTGTCCCCTCCTGTCAGGAGTTGTGCAGAGCCACAAGGCCCCCCCCTGAGCCTCCTTTTCTCCAGGATAAAGGAGGATTGGAGGATATTTCCTTTTAGCCAGGCCTTGGCAGAGGCTGCCCAGGGAGCTTTGGTGTCCCCATCCCTGGAGGTGTCCCAGGAATTCCTGGATGTGGCTCTCAGAGCTCTGGGTTGGGGACAAGGTGGGCATCAGGCACAGCTTAGACTCGATGATCCCAGAGGTTTTTTCCAACCTCAGCGATCCCGGGATTCTCAAGGCTACTGTCACCTTGGGGGAGCAATGAAAACCAACGCACAGGAAGTTCTGAAGGAAAAAAAAAACAACCCGCTCTGTCCTTTTATCGGGAATGCAACATCCAGCCCAGACCCACCCCAGCTCCATCTGAGCTCCAGAAGCTGCCTGGCAAATCTTCAGTGGAACCGGTGTGACCCAGAATTCCCATTCAACGGGAGCCGGTCCCACCCAGAGCGGCTGCTTTCCCTTTCTTCCCTTTCACTCCTTCCTTTCATCCTTCTGGGAAGAAACCCAAGATGAAATCTCAGCCCCTTTAGAGCGCGGGGCAGGGGGGAAGGAGCCTCAATGCGGATCGCGAGTGCTGATGAGGAGGAAGCACATCTGCAGAGGAGACTTCCAATGGAGCATTGTCTGCGGGGTGTCGCCGGCCCATTTCCTCCCATCGGAATTCTGCTGCTGGAAGCACTCCCGGGGAGCGGCCCCGCTCCACATCTGCAGCAGCCCCCGAGCTGCGAGCTCTCAATCCTGCCTTTCAAACGCCAGGCGTGAGGGAGGAGAGCGGGGGAGGCAAAATCGCGGCTTTTATTGATGAAATCCCCCCTCCCTTCCGCAGCCACCGCCATCCTGCACCCCGCAGGGGCCGGGAAGCGCCGGGCACCGCTCCCCTTCCTCCGGAATCTGTTGGAGGAGCAGCCCCGGGGATCAGGGACTCAATTTGGCAATGCCAGGGCTCTGGCAGCTCCTGGAGAGCTCTGCCCGGCTGCCCACAGGGATGATCCATGAGCAGGACAGGGGAAGAAGAGCGCTGAGCTGCCGGAGCATCAGCGATTCCGGAGCCGTCCGCGCTCCCACCAAAGCGGAGCTGCCCGAGGGCACCGCGCAGCCCCGGGCGGAGCAGGCTGGAAAAGAGGCAGCTGTCAGGAAGTACAAGGGAAGAGCAAATCAGCCAGGCAGGGGCAAGGTCAGCAATCAAAGATCTCCTAATGCTCCCTGGCAGCGCTGGGAAAGCAGCTGCAGCTCCCTGCCAGGGAATGGATAAAATGAGGATGTCTGTGCAGGAATCACGGCAGCGATGCTGCTCTCAGAGCTGGGGCAGGGATCAGCTGTTCCCAGCAACTCGGAGCACCAGGAACTCCTCGTGCGCTGTAGCTGGGACCAGTAAGGACCAGTCTCGAAGGTCCTTGTCACAGCCAAGGGTGGCAGCTACAGCACGGCAGGAGGAGGTGACTGGGCTGCTTTGGCACCACCCAAACTCATCAGCACCGAGGTGGAGCTGGGTTTGACCAGGGGATCCCTGAGCCTGCACTGTGCTGGCTCCCCAGTGACTCTGGAGGTGACATTGGGGACAGTGTTCCCCCCAAACCCCTCAGTGACCCCAGGTCCTGAGCTCATTCCACAGGTGTGAGAACTGCTCAGCAGCTGCTTGCTTCCACACTGCCATCCCTCATCATTCCCACCCTTTTTTAATTTTTTCCCTTTTTTTTTTTTTTCTTTGAGATTCCTTTGACAAGCCAGTGGGCTCAGCTGCAGAGCAGCAGCTTCTCCCTGGCCTGCCAGGGAGGAAATTCCTCCCCTCAGAAAGGAGGCAGCTGGGAGACGATCCAGGGATCAGGATGAGAATTTCTGCACTGCAGGGGGGGCAGCAGGAGCAGGCACAGGAGCACCCAGGATCCAGGGAGGGGACAAAGAGCAGGAGTTCAGGTCCTGCTGCTCCTTGGAGGGTGGAGGTGCTGGACAGTCCCAGATCTGCACCACTCAAATAATTTGGAGGGGCTGATTCTGAAGGGTAAGAAGGAAAAAAGGGTCAGGAAAGTGGGTTTGAGCACTTCTACAGGTAAAAATCTGCAGTGCAAAGGGCCAGAGTCACCCTAAACCCCCCCCAAGGGCTCCATGGCACAGATTCCCTCCAGCATCTCTCCAGACTCCTCAGACTGAGGCACTACATCCACTCAGCTCTGAGGACAGAGCCATTTGCAGCTGGACTCGAGGGTAAAAGGATTTGTGGAGCTCTCTGGTGCCAGCCAGGACCTGGGATTCCCAGCAGCAGCAGCACAAGTGATGAACCTGCAGCCCCAGGGGGATAAAACCCAGCACATCCTCCGGATAAAAGTGCCCCCGTGTCAGGGATAATACAGCAAAGCTTTTAATCAATCCCATTAGGGAGAAGTGGAATCAAGCCTGCCCCTCTGCCAGGCTGCCTCAGAGCAGCTCGTTGCTCCCGGCAGCTTCTGCAGGTGCAGAGATTGCCCTGTGCTGAGGTGAGATTGAATTGAGCCAAAACAAATCCGAGGGTGTTCCAGGCATTAAAGTTCCTCGGGAATGTCAGTGGTTATGTGGTACAAGCATCTCGTTTTCAATCTCCCCTCGAGTTTCAATTTGGAGGAAGATGGAGTGCTCTGATTGCTGTCTTCGGGGGGAAGTGGAACAAATGAGCCCGGGCAGGAGGGTTTGGATTTGCTGCAGCAGCTCCTGGGGCTGTGGTTGGAGCTTGGATCTCCAGGCTCAAAGCTCATTCCTGGCTGGTGAGAGCTGAAATAAAGCACAATAACAAAGAAATTTTACCGCACTTGGGTCTTTGACAGAGAATCTGGTGCTGCTCCTCATCCCTGGGGCCTTGTGAAGGCCAGGGGAAAGGTGGGGACTGCAGGTAAGGCCTGAGAGACTTCAAACTCTTGCACGAGATGTTGTAAAAAAGGTTCTACACTGACACTGACCCCTATGAGGAGCTGCTGGACAGGAATGTGGCAGGGAATGATCCCTGGTGTGACACACCCGGGAGGAGCCCCAGAGAGTCCTGGCAGAGGCTGGAATTCTCCTGAAGGAGGATGGATGAGATGGAGGCACTGCAGGGGAACTCAGAGCAATGGTCTGAGAACTCCATGGGGACAAGGTTTGTCTGGAGAGGGAACAGCTCCTGTCAGAGCAATTGTTGTTACTGGGGGGAAATGAGCAGCTGGGAGCAGCCAGAGCTGTGGGACAGAAATGGGATGAAGGACTGGAGCAGTGGAGGGAGGAGCTGAGGATGAAGGGCCTCATGAAGCACGGCTGGTGCCCCGGGGCCATTCTCATCCCAGGTGATTGTCCTGGGTTGGAAGATGTGTCTGGGTGTGTGCCCTGTCCCCATCTGTCAGAGCTGGGCAGTTCTCTGCTGGTCTCTGGGCAGTTTTCTTTATCTCTCCCACAGCCAATCCTCCCTCCAGGAGATCTCTGCTCTTCATGGCCACTGAGTGTCCCTGCATGGCTGAGAAAATTCCAGCATCCCACTGGGAGATGCTGCGCCCAGGGCAGGAGCCAAGCATTCCTACCTGGATCCAATCTGAGCCTGGAACAGCACAGCAGCCTTTGCCCACTGCATGCCCAGAGGAGCAGCTTTCTCCTGCCCTGCATTGCCAGAGGAAGAGCAGGCCCATCTGCAGCAGCCCTGGAGCTGCAGAGGAAAACTGCAGCCTTGTGCAGGATCCCTGCTCCAGCAGAAGCACAGCTGGCACTGCAGGAGGGCTGAGCCCCCATGGGATGGGACTGTGCCACCACCCTGACCCACAGGGGCTCAGCGCCTGCTCTGACTCTGCCAGGGTTGCTTTGTACTATTGCATTTGTTTTTTTCTTTTTTTCCCTAGTACAGAACTGTTATTCCTATTCCCATATTTTTGTCTGAGAGTCCCTTAATTTTAAATTACAATAATTTAGAGGGAGGGGGTTTACATTTTCCATTTCAGGGGAGGCTCCTGCCTTCCTTAGCAGACACCTGGCTTTGCAAACCAAGACAGTGTTGAACTCCAGTTCTCTCTGGAATGACTCACATTCCCTCACTCTCCTGTGGAAGTGGTGACTGCTCACCCAGATGGAGCTGGATCCCTGCTCCCACTCCTGATACATTTTCCAGGACCATCACTCTGGAATATCGCAGGGCAGGGATGGATTGACATCAGCCCAGACATCCTCAGGGGGGAAGCTACTGTTCTCTGTCCATGAGGAAAGGGCAATTCCCTTCACAGAACATGGGCTGAAGGAGTTTTCCTTGTGAAAGCAGCTCCTGGAGGGAGGCATTGACACACTGGGGCCACCGGATTTCACAGTCATGGTTTTAATTAATTAATTAAGGCTGGAAAAGAGCCCTACCAGGGATGGTGACTCCACCACTGCCTGGGGCAGCCTCTTCCAAGGCTTAACCAACCTTTTTGTGAAGAAATTTTCCTTAAAATCCACCCTGAGCCTCCCCTGGAGCAGTTTGAGAACATCTCCTCTCCTCCTGTCCCTGTTCCCTGGAGCACAGCCCGACCCCCCCGGCTGTCCCCTCCTGTCAGGAGTTGTGCAGAGCCACAAGGTCCCCCCTGAGCCTCCTTTGCTCCAGGCTGAGCCCCTTCCCAACTCCCTCAGCCTCTCCTGGGGCTCCAGACCCTTCCCAGCTCCCTCAACCGAATTTGCAGCAATTTGTCCCTGATTTCTCTCCCCAAATCAGCATCACACCAGGGGAAAGGACCGCCAGCCCTGTGACATCCTTGGCAGTCCCTCACCCCCTCCATTGCTCCAGCAGCCACAGATTCCTCTGGAAATCCTGAACAGCCTCTCATTTCCCAGATTCTGGAACCGCAGCCTCCCTCTTAGCCCTGTTTTAGGGACGGTTCATCCCCAGGTGCATTGCTTTCTTTGGTGGCTTTTGGCTTTCCCCGCCATCCCTTTGGTCTTTCCATTCCGATTTTCCAGCTTGGTTGCAAACTGAATCGCGGCTTTCATGTCTGGGCAGGGCTCAGAGCTCTCTGAGTGTGGCAGTCAGGAGGGCTCGTTTTTCTGTGGGTTATTTCACACTTCAATGCTGGCTCAGGGTGTAAAACAGCACCAGCACTCCTTTATTCACCAGCGCTCCTTAGCTCAGCTTGATTGGTTCCAGTGGCCTTTCCCCCTTTATTTTCCTCCTCCATTTACCCCTTTATATTTAAATTTATATTCTATGAAAGTTTATAAAATTTAATTTTTTAAAAAATTTAACACTAAATTTTGTAGCCTATTACTTGTGCTTTGATAACAACAGATTACCTAAGATAAATTTAGTTACTTTTCACAGAGCAAAGCCCCAATTCCCCGGCGGATTCCAGCTCCTCTTGACACCCATGGATGGGTTCAGGTGGGAGTGGAAAAGCTTTGCCCTCTCTTCATCAGCACAGGAAGGAATTGCAAGTTTGATGGGAATACTCAAGATTGAGAGCAGACACAGCCAATTTTCCTCACTTCACTTGTCCTTGGAGAAAGCCAGGCCATGAATCAGATAAAAATGGCTGTTATTGTGTTGGGGTTAATATTGTGAGGGGAACACGACCGTCCCCTGCCTCCTGCTCTGTCCATCATTTATCCCCAGCCAATTAAATCCTGCAGGGTTAATAGCCTATCACATTATCCATGCCTCTTCCCAGACAGAATTCCCAAATTTCTGTTCTCTCAGTGGGAAAAAATCAACTCTATAAAACAAATAACTCACTACTGTGCCAGCCAAATGCCCCTCCCTGCCACCCAAAACGGGAACCAAAGACCCAAATATTGAAATATTTTCTGAATTTCTGCAATGACTGAGCCCCTCCCAGCTCTGCCGTGGGCTCAGTCTGTGGCTGGGGTAAAGTTTTAGGTAAAACTGGAAAATCTGTGTAAAGCAAGGGGAGGTGCCACTGTCTTCCAAGGCTTTCTCTGTGGTGACCTGGCAGGAGGAATTTCGGGGGTGTCCAGGTCCTGTGTGGGTCAGCTGCAGTCCCTCAGACCTGTCCCATCAAGGTCACCCACAGCCACAGTGCCATGGGGATGTCCCTGTGTGTGTCACCCACAATGTCACTGTGTGTGTCACCCCTATCCACAATGTCCCTGTCCCAGAGTGGCTCACTCATGGCCACAATGTCCCTGTCCCTGTGTGTGTCACCCACAATGTCCCTGTCCCTGTGTGTGTCACCCACAGCCACAGTCCCCAAGGCTGTTCCTGTCCCAGCGTTGCTCACTCATGGTCACAGTCTCCAGGGCTGTCCCCGTCCCTGTGTGTGTCACCTCCAGCCACAATGTCCCTGTCCCTGTGTCACCCGCAGTCCCCAGGGCTGTCCCTGTCCCCTGTCCCCCCAGGCCACAGCCCTGCCCGCCCCTGTGTTCACCCTGACCCAGAGCAGGGCTGTTGTCCCAAATCCCAGTGAAGGTTTCCCATTCCCTCGGAGGGAATCAGTGCCACTGCCACCCTCCCGCTGTCACCTCAGCTTAGTGACAATCGGCTGATGGCATTTAGTGCTCCTCAGCTCCTCATTAGGCACCTGAGTGAAGCCTGTCAGTGATGAGGTTTCCCTTAATTAAGGCAGGATGGCGGCAGTCGGATGTGGAGCAGGAGGATCTGGGTCCCTGTGGGGCTGGGGGACCCTGCCCTGTCCCCTCCGTCCCCTCCGTCCCCTCTGTCCCCTCTGACTCCGACTTTGCAGAGAGTCTTAATTAAGTGTGGTGTCCAAGGTTCATCTGCCAAGGCTCCCTTTAATTAGCAGAGCCCTGAGCAGTAGAACAGTCCCAGACAGGGTGGGACACCTCCCGCCCCTCCCAGCCTGGCTGTGGGACAGGGATGAGTCCAGGCGTGCTCAGCTGAACAGGAGCCAAATTTTGGGGCTGCCCTTCCTGCCTGAGTGTCCCCAGTGTGTGGATGGGGCAGATTCCAGGGGTGCCAGTGCCCCTGGCATGGCTGGGGTGGCAGTGCACACATGCTGGGCACAGAAACGTGGGGAAAACCCTTTCCAGAGGGGCCCCAAAAGCCCAGAGCAGCAGAGGAAAAGAAGGAATGCAGTCAGTCAGAGATGGATGTGCTGGGGCTGAAATCTGTGATCTCTGCACTCTTCACCTCCAGGGGACAGCCAGGACCCCACTGGGAATCAGGGCACAGCTTTTGGGTGTTCCAGCAGGGATTTGAGACAAAAACGTGGAATTATGCCTGGAAAATGCTCTCAGGGACAGGGTGGGATATAGGGGTGCCTGTGCAGGGCCAGGGGTTGGATTCCATGATCCTGTGGGTCCAGCTTGGCATATTCTGATATTCTGGGATACTCCACCCCACTGTGCAGGGTCAGGAGCTGGATTCCATGGTCCCTGTGGGTCCCCTCCAGCCTGGAGTATTCTGCTATCCCATGATCTCTGCCCCACTGGGGATGGACTCCATGTCCTTCCCTGGCTGGGCCCCCAGGATGTCCCAGGATGTTCCCGGGATGTCCCAGGATGTCCCCAGGATGTCCCAGGATGTCCCAGGATGTCCCAGGATGTTCCCAGGATGTCCCAGGATATTGCCAGGATGTCCCCAGGACATCCCCAGGATGTCCCAGGATGTCCCAGGATATTGCCAGGATGTCCCCAGGATGCCCCCAGGATGTCCCCAGGATGTCTCCAGGATGTCCCCAGGATGTCTCCAGGATATCCCCAGGATATCCCCAGGATGTCTCCACCCCTGCAGCCTCCTGTGCTGGCAGCTGCCCCCATCCCAGGCTGCGGATTCCCGGGCAGTGCCTGAGGGTGGGAATGATGGAGAGTGGCAATTCCCGAGTTCTCCAGAGGATGCAAACCCTGATATGATATTCCAGCACAGAGCCACCAAGCCCCTATTAAAAGGCTCCTCTTCATTATTCTTTGATTTGCATGGTGCTGTCTGAACGCAGCCAAAATGTGATTATTCCTCGGTGCTGCCTGTGTTACAGGGAGCCAATGCCACGGGGCCTTGTTCAAAAACCGCCTGGATAAATATTGTTAAAAATAAATGCATAACATTAATTCTCCATCGTTCATGTCGCTGTTTATTTAATGCTCTAAAAAGCTAATTACCACTAATTTTATTCTACATCTTCTTCAGGTCTCCCAGTCTCGGCGCTGGAAGATAAAAGAATTAATTGTTAATTAGCATCCCTTTCTGGGAGAACACTTTTTTCTTTATCAAAGATTACAAGAGGAGGGAGAGAGGGAGGGAGGGGGGAAGGAACGAAGCTCTCAATATTTCTGCCAGCCACGGCGCCAAAATGGGATTTTTTTTCTTAAACAGCAGCATTGAGCTCTTATCTGGCCCTGGGGAGGAGAGGGCCGAGCTCTGGGGTGTGAAGGCAATAAAATCATCCCTGTCAGAAGAGTTCTGCTGCCCTGGGTGTCTGAACACGCTGCACTCGCTGCTGTCTGCAGCCAGGGAATGGAAAAGGACCTTCCTGGAACCTGAGACAGCCAGGGAGCCTCAAAAAGGAGTCAGGACAGCTCAGGCTGGAGATCAGGGCAAGGTTCTTCCCCCAGAGGCTGCTGGCACTGCCCAGGCTCCCCAGGGAATGGGCACGGCCCCGAGGCTGCCAGAGCTGCAGGGATGCCCAGGGTGGGGCTGTTGGGGGGCCTGGGCAGGGTTTGGATTTGGGTTTGACAATCCCTGTGGATCCCTTCCCACTCAGAACATTCCAAGATTCTATGAGGGGCAATGCTGAGTTTAACCCTGACAGAAATTTCCTTGCCCTTGTTCCCAAATTTTCAGCCACCCCTTGGCAGGAATCCCCCATTCCCTTCCCCTGGAGCCTCCTCCATTGGTGTCACAATGGGAACTCTCCCTTTGCTCCAGCCTCGCTGGCTTTGGGATGTTTTTAGAGGTGATTTTCTCTCCAGCTAATTGGAAATGTTGGGGAACTTTTAATTTGTAGCAGTGAAGTGAAAACTCTGCCGCCTCTGTATTTACATAAATTAGGGAGACTTTGCACACAAATGTTTCCTTGAAGAGAAGACAAAAAGGAAACAATTTCAGAATGAGTTTCCAGCTCAGAATATTCATGAAGTAAGGCATAAAAATATGGAAAGTGACTGGAGAGTGTTGTCAAAACAAAGAATTAGGGACACAGGGGTAGGGATGGTTCATAAATGTGTCCTGGGTAAGGCTGGGAGAGCTGGGGGTGCTCCCCTGGAGAGGAGAAGGCTCCAGGGAGAGCTCAGAGCCCTGGCAGGGCCTGAAGGGGCTCCAGGAGAGCTGCAGAGGGACTGGGGACAAGGATGGAGGGACAGGACACAGGGAATGGCTGCCACTGCCAGAGGGCAGCCATGGATGGGATCTTGGGAATTGGGAATTGTTGCCTGGCAGGGTGGGGAGGGGCTGGGCTGGAATTGCCAGAGCAGCTGTGGCTGCCCCTGGATCCTGGCAGTGCCCAAGGCCAGGCTGGACACTGGGGCTGGGAGCAGCTGGGACAGTGGGAGGTGTCCCTGCCATGGCACTGGAGGTTGAATTCTCTCCCAACCCCAGCCATTCCAGGATTGTTGCCCTTCCCACTCCTTTGGGGTGGGCTCTGCCTGCCCAGGTTTGTCCCAGCAGCAGGGGACAGTCCCTGTCCCTGTCCCTGTCCAGCCCCAGGCAGGGCCTAGGGCTGGAGGAGCTGATGGATTTTGGGCTGGAAAATGGGAATTTGTTCCACAGCAGGAACTGGTGGATTCTGCTCCTCCTCAGAAGGATGGTACACCCTAAAATATTCAGTGCTCAGGGCTTGTCCTGGGTTCATCTGCTCACATCCACACCCTCCAATGCATTCCCAGTGAATGCTGAAACCTCTCCTGGTCACATCTCAGCATTTGGGGCTGTTTTGTGGCACCTGCAGGCAGAGCCCAGCCAGGGCAGGGATTCAGCTGCTGGCAGAGCTCACACCCAGCACTCTCCAGCATGATCCCATGAATCTCCCATCAACCTGAATAATTCCATTAATTCAATATTTATCTCTGCTGCTGTTAATGGAGTGTTTGATTTAACAGTACATGAATATTGCATCCAGCAGACGGCACGGAAAGAGGGAAAAAAATAAAAAAAGGGCGAAATTAGAATTTAAACTCAGAACAGGGTGATTGCCAACCTAACACATTTGCAAAATTGTTAAACACAAATGGTGCCAGGCCTCTCGCCACCACGGGGCTGACATTTCAATGCAGATGCAGCAGTTTGGGATTCCTTCAGAGGGAACCCCCAGACGTTCACATCTGTTCCACCTTTCCTGGGATTTGCTGCAGCTCCACCAAAAAAAAAAAAAAAAAAAAAAAAAAATCAAACCCGAGGCTAAAAAAAAAGAAAAAATCTGTCTTGGAGGAGCAGTAAGAGCTTGCATCAGTCTGGAGGCTTTGTCACCTGGCAGCTGTGGTGGCACAGGACACGGGGACACGAGGACATGAAGTCTGGCCCCACAAGGTCAGCCCAGAGAGAGGAGAGGGGCTGGGGGAACAACTCTGATCCCTCTTTTAGGTTTTCCTATCTCCAAAATCACTCAAAATATCCTGCTTGCAGCCCCTGGGCGTTCCCCACTAGACTGAATTGAAGCAGAAAAACTGGGAAAAAAGAGAGGAAAATTGTGGGGGAAGGGAAAAACAGGGAGTGAAGAGGAAAAATGAAGGAAAAATCAAGAAATGGGGGAAAAGGGAGGAAAATGGGAAAAGCATAAAGGTAAAAATGTGCGGGTTTGGGACTCTGCCTGTAGAAAAGTGATTTTGCAGGGATTTGGGGGGTTCTGGAGGGATTTGTGGGATTTTGCGGGAGGGGCGGGGTGAGGGCATGGCCCTGCCGTGTGAAGCACAAATATTTATTTACACCATGGTGCCCCAAGCTTGGAGAGAGCTCTGAGCTTTGTGCAACTCTGATTTGGGGCAAAAAATGGGCACCCAGCAGATGTTTGACCAACAACCTCCAGATGTGCCACATTTTTATTGGAAATTGCTAAAAATTGAGCTGTTTGCAGTGGATGGAGTGCCAGGATGAGCGGGATGGTTTTAAACTGACAAAAAGTGGATTTGGAGGGGATATTGAGGAAAAACTGCTCTCTGTGAGGGTGGGGAGGCCCCGGCACAGGGGAATCCATGGGATTCCATTCCATCCCCTCCCTGGGAGTGTTCAAGGCCAGGGAAGATGGAGCTTGGAGCAGCCTGGAGGAGTCTGACATCAGCTCACCTCGAGGTTTGTACGTTTATCACCTGATTAGATCTTGGAACTGGGCTGAAATGTTTGCAGAAGAGAAAAAGAAGAGAAAAAGAAGAGAAAAAGAAGAGAAAAAGAAGAGAAAAAGAAGAGAAAAAGAAGAGAAAAAGAAGAGAAAAAGAAGAGAAAAACAAGAGAAAAAGAACAAAACGTGGAAGCTGCCCCGAAGTTCTGCCCTCTGACCCCTTTGTTCCATGGCTCAGGTCCAAACCCTGCAGAACCTCAGGGCCACCTCACACTGAGCCTGTTCCACACTGTGACCCCAAAACCCTCCTGGAACCCCTGTCCTGCCCCTCTCTGTCCCTGACATCCTGAGGGGCTTGGCCACCTCTGCTTCCTTTTACTGCAAATGTTCCTGCAGATTCCTGGCTGGGGTTGACCCAAGGTGCCTGCAGGGAATTCTTGCTGGGTGTTGACTTCATTCCACACCTGGGGACGGCACCTGGAGCTCCGTGGGCACATCCACCCCTCACACCCTGCCCCCGGCTCCAGCCCACCAGAGAACACCTCAGACAGGTGAGTCCGGGGCAGGAGGGGACCTGCTCCTCCCCTCCGTGCTCGGGATTTGCCCTCAATTAGCGCTGTGCCCCCGTTAATTACCCGGCTGATGAGGGGCCGGGGGCGCAGCTATCTCCCTCTTCTGCCGCTTGCCAGAATATTAATGAGGAGTTCTGCCTTGTTCCCGGAGCTGCTCGAGCATGTAATGAGGCGAGGTTGGGGTTTTTATTGAGTTTTTTTTTCGTGGAAGTTGAGATTCTCATTCCATTAGAGCCTCGTTTGCTTCCAGAGCCGCATTCCTGCATCCCAGGGGAAGAGGAGGAAGGGATGGTCCTGTTCCTGCAGAACGTCCCGAGGCCGGAAGCATTTCCAGGTGAACATCCCAGAGGAAGCACCTCTGAGGGAAGGTCTGATTCCCCGGAGCTGAAGGGAAACCCGCCCCAGCTCTCCTCGGTGCCATTTCCCTCTCTCTCCTCCTGTTTTGCTGTTATCACTCCCTAGAAAATCATTAATGAGGTCAAATTTAGGAGGTTTGGGATATTTGTTACTGGATGTGCACTCGGCCCTTCACCCCTCAGTGAGGGGTGACTCCACTCAATATTCCCATGGAAAACCATTCCTGTCTCTTGTTTCCATTCTCACAAGAAACCTCTGAAGGGAATTAATGGTTCCATTTTTCCTTGATGTGGAGGCAGCCAGGCAGAACCTGGGAGTCTCCCTGGAGTGCAGTGAATGCCAACCCCACTTGGAAAAAGTGACAATAATCAAGGGTTTGGCTCCTTGGTCAGCCCTGAGGAATCCTCCCCTCACCCGAAGCACCCCCAGAATTCCAGGTTGGACAATTCCAGGTTGGACAATTCCAAGTTTGACAATTCCAAGTTTGGTGCTCCCCTCCCAGGATGACAAAAGCATCGAGACCCAGCTGGGAGATCACAGAGCACTCTGGGTTTAAACTGAGAGGAATCAGTTCAGGGTTGAGGTTTCTTTGAACCTTTAGAAAAGTTAAATTTAGGTCACTATCAAAGCCAAACCCCCTTGCACCATGCCAAGGTAAAGTGCTCATTTTGCCTGGGTAGAAAGGGACTTTTCACTTTTTTTTTTTTTTTTTTTTTTTTTTTTTTTTTTTTTTGTGATTTTGTCTCTCTTTGCCTCTTTCTCTCCTTTCTGCTTGGAAACCTCAGACTCATAATAGTTATTTGTAATCTGGCCAGGAAGAGAGAGAGCAGAGCTGCCCTCATCCCCCATCTCCCCCTGACTCAGGGCTTGGAGCCACACAGAATTCTGAGCCTTGGAGCTGCAGCAGGACGGACACAGGGTGGTTCAAAAGGGGCATTTTCCTCCAGTTTGCCCCTCTCAGCTGTTTCAGCTCCTGGCAGGGTGAAAGGCAATGGCTGAAGCGTGGCAGGTGATTCCTCCTGCCTGTTCATTCTCCCAGCTGCTGCAGGAGAGCAGCCAGAGCTGATCCCACCCTCCCTGCAGTGAGGAACGCTCAGAGCATCCCCCTTCCCACCAGGAATTCATCTCCACGTGCCCCTGGCTGTAATTAGCACAGCAATTAGCACAGTCCTGGCCGGGCCCTGCTCTCCACGGCTCATTTTTCATCCCTCTGATGATTCCCTGCTGCTGGCAGGGGATGTTTTCCACCTCCTTAGTGACAAGAGCCTTGTCAGCACCAGGAATGTTTTACATGGAAAAGGAGCCCCCAGGTGAGATGGGAACAAGGGAAGCACAGTTTGGGTGGGATAATTGTTCCCAAGGATTTTCCCACGTGGATGTGGCCCCACGGGGATGTGGAGAGGTGATGAATCCACTGTCAGGCCCAGGAGTCAGGAACATCCTTCTCCTTCAAACAGCACCATCCCAGAATCGTTATTTCTGCAGCACAACCAGCAGCTGGATTTTCCAGGGGCTCAGTGAGATCTGAGGGCTCCCACAGGGACAAACCCTGTCCAAATGTGCAGCCCCAGTAGGATTGAGAATCCTGGAATAACCACTGGAATAACTGGGGCTGGTGGAATGTATTCCCCATTCCTGACAAATGTGGAGCTGAACAATGCAGGGAATGTTTCCCATTCTCCTGTCCAGGGGTTTTAGTGGCTCATCCCTGGCTCTGGCCTGGCCTGGTTATGGACAAACCTTTGGAACACACTGAGGTTGCTCCTCTTGGTGTCCCCTCAGCCTCACTCCTACCATGCCTTTGTCTCCATCACCATTCCCATCAGGAAATTCCAGAGCAGGAACCATCCCAAAGCTTTGCCAAATGCTGCCCAGGGATGGATCTGCAATGGCAGGAGCTGGGAGGATGGAAAATGTTCCCACACTGGGAGCTCCGTGCTGAGCACCCCAGGGAACACATGGAAATGACATTCCCTGCCTCCTGAATCCCACCCAAATCCCTCTGACAGAACCCCGTGCAGAGGCAGTTTGGGTTTACCCTGCCCTCATCTTCGTGAGCGCATTTAGCAGGTCCAAGCCCTGAGCTGGTAATTAATGCCTGTCTAATTGGCTGGAGAGACACCGGGAGGGTGATCAGCACCTTGCCCTGTCCCCCTCCTTCCCTGGGTGAGCAGTGACCTTGTAAAGCCACACAAACAAACAGGAGCAGGAAAAAAAAAAAAAGGAGAAACCATTTCAGGTCTTCATAAAACTGTTTTTTTCAGGGGTTCAGATCAGAATCAACCCAGCTCAGCTGGGCTCTGGATCAGCAGCATCACCCAGGGAAGATCACAGCTCTGTCCCCTCTGCCGTGGAAAAAACTGATAAAATATCCCCTTGTCCCAGCATTCCTTCAGATCTTGGGAGAGATGGAGGCAATCACAAGGAGCGCCTGCCTGCATTCCCTCTGCCAGCCCCCATCGGGATCCAGCTCCCTACAAACTGTGGGGATTTGGGGATTTTACACCAAGGTCAAGCTGCCCTCTGCTCCTCCTCACCCACAGCCCGTTCCCTGTGTCCAGAGCCTGGGACAGCACTGGGAAAGTATCAAAAGGTGTTAAAATTATGAAAACAAGGCACTGGAAGACTGTCACCTTCACCAAGTAGGAAAGCAGAGAAATATTTTCATTCCAGGTTTTCCTGCTGGCTGTGCACTTGTCTGAACCCACCAGCCTGCTTTAGTGCTCAGTTTTACTTCTCCACTCCTGTTTGAAATGTTACAGGTTTGGAATTGGAGGCAATTTTTAGGAATTGATAGTTGGGAGGTACTGGAAGGGGGGGACTGTGCACGTGCCAGCCAAGGAAACCCTTGGCTGTCCCAGCACGGGGACAATAAACACGGCCATAAATGTCAATAAAGCCAAAACGTTTTCCCTGGAGATGGATCCCAGGGAAGGGCTCAGTGAGGATGGGAATGATTGGGCCTCCTGGATATTCCAGGCAATTGTAGAAATATCAGGAGTTGCACTCTGGGTGCATTCCAGGGAGAGATAAATAAATAAATGCATTTTGATAGGATTTGTTCTGTCCACGGTAAATGCAGGCTAAGAGAGAAAATCTATGGCTCTTCCTTTTATTGCTGTCATTCCCAATAGCTGGGAGATGGGAATGGAGAAATATATCCAGGGAGTGATGGGCTCTGCTCTGCCAGAGGTTTCAGAGGTAAATAAACAAGTTTTATTGGCTGCTCTTACATCTCGATGTAGCATTTAATGGATATATTAAACACTGATCCAGCTGCCAGATATCCCAAGGAAATATTGTGTGCATCCCAGCTCAGCCTCGCAGTGCCACAACAAATCTGGGTTTTCCTAATGAGAGCAAGGTTTGCTCCCATAAACCACTCTGAGCTTACAGAGCTGATTTCCTGCCAGTCATTTCTCCCCCCATCATGCCAAGGTTTTGCAATTCCACCCAAATGACCTTCATTCCCCCCTGGCTGGGGGAAAGCAGGGATTGGGATGGAAATTTGGGGTGCGGAAGGCCTTGGATGCAAAAATCCAAACTGAAGGACACTTGGGGGGATGCAGGACCAAAACCAAGATTTAAGCAACTAAAGCCAGACCCCCATGGATGCAGATTTGATGTCTGAACAGAGAAATAAAAAAGCAACAGGATTAAAGCGGGGCAGAGTCTCCTCATCTCTGTGGTGGCCAGGCCTGAGGAGGAAGAGCCAGCGGTGCTGGATCCTGTCAGGAGTGAGGAGCAGCCCCGGGCTCCCTCACCTCGGGGCACTGCCCCTGTTGATATCCTCTGGCAGAGCAGCTGCTGTGCCTTTGCAACAAACGCTTTCAAAAGGAGAACAAATCTCATCTGCTCTTGCTCTCCTCAGGCAGCTGCCCTGTGCAGGAGGGTTCAGGTCATGATCCCCAGTGCTCCAGGGTTTGTTCCCTGAGCCCAAATCAGCCCCAGGGGCTGGAACCAGACCTTGAGCGACCTCTGGGGCTCGGCTTGGTGCTGGGCTCGGTGCTGGGCTCCTCTGCTTCCACCCAGCCCTGGGAATGCTGCAGCTGGATCAGGAACAGCCACCAGCCCAAGCACCTCCTGCTCCAGAGGCTCCATGGAACTTTCCAGGGGTGCCTGAGGCTCCTGTGCGGGGAACCCCAGGGATGGAGGGAGGCCATCAGCTGGTCACATCATTAACAGTGTTAATTGAGTGCAAGCCCAAACCACTCAACCCCCAGTTAATTCAGCCTCTGCTCCTTCACAGACCTGCTCTGGAGCTGGCTCAGGCTGGGGAGTCCCGGGAAGGAGCCTGGGGAGGGCAGAGCTGAGGCCACTCAAAGGTGCTGCTTGTTCCACCCCTGCCAGGCTCAGCCAGAGAAGGGCAGTCCCAGACCATCCCCAGGAGATCCAGGCTGGACTTTTCCTGGCATGCCCAGACCCTCTCACAGACTCTGGGGTGACTTGGATAAATACTTTGGCTGCTTCATCATGAAGATTTTTTTTTCTTCTGATTTGTTGTGATATTTTAACATAAAAAATTTCTTTCCACTTTCTGGTGGAAAGAAAAACAACTTCTCCAGGGTGCTCAGCTCTCCATAGCCAGCCCAGCCTGAGCTGGAGATGCTTTTCCAAAATCCAGAGCTTAGGAGGCCTCCACAGCCTCAGGATAAAACACAAACAGGGCTCAGCAGGTGCCTGTGCTCCCTAGAAGTGCCTGCAGTGAAGGGAAATAGCCACAATTTCTGGGGATTTCCCAACACAGCCACAGAAATTATTCTAAAAAGACCCATCCTAAAGCCCAAATGTTTCCTCTGCCCTCCTGGGGATCCTGAGGAGGAATGGCTGGGCCTGGCTCGAGTTCTGCTGCAGTTGAACTCCCCTTGTGTCTTCTGCACTGCTTCTTCTTCCTCATGGAACCAGTGTCTGGAGTTTCCATGGAGTTTGGGGTGGCTGGAGCTGGTCTCTCACAGAAATGCAGCTCAAGGCAGGTGCACCCTCAGAGACCCACTGCTCTGCTCTGGGAGGAATTCCCTGATAAGGAATTTTCCCAAGAAAAGCCCTCGTGGGAGCCCCAAATTCCTGGGACCACACCCACACAGGAAAACTTTGGGAAAGAGCGAGAAAGGCAAAGCCCAGTGAAGGCAGAGGATGAAAAATGCATCAAACATTGAGAAGAGATGAACAGATGAGAGAAACAAAATAAAAACAAGGAGCAAAGGGAGAATCTGATGAAAATTCTTTCTGATACAGTACTCAGTAATAAATAAAATATGTTCCAGCACAATATGCTCCAGCAACTGGCTCTGGGCAGTTCCTTCTGTCTCACACAAAGTTCCCACTGCTGATTAAATTCATCAGAGCCAGGCCTGTGCTGCCTCGAGCTGCTTGCTCTCCTCAAACGCTCTCACTCCAGAACTGCTGCGGGGATTTCATTTGGAGCTGTTCTCTGCTCGGTTTTATCGGGGCTCAGATCTGATCACCATGCTAATGAAACGCTGTCCTGATGCACACCACTCTGCTCGCAGCCACGGGTTGTTTTCTCCACCAGAAATACTCCAGGAGAGAAGTTTGCCAGGATGAAGTAAGGAATAAATATCACCAGTACCAAAACCAGCATGTTTTCCCATCGGCGTTGGATCACTGAGTTTCCCTGATCACTGCCAGTCCCATCCCAGAGGTCCGAGATCCCTGGGGGAGGTTCCCTGCAGGTGAACCTGGGGGTGGCTCCAGCCTTGCTCACCTGTGCCACTCAGGGATGCCACACTCAGCTCTGAGCAGCAGAACTGGTGAATTTTCGGGCTCAGGGGATTCATCCCCATTGTTCCTTCAGCAGGAGGGCCAGGGAAGGGGCTGGAGACCTCCAGGGGGAGCTGGGAAAGGGGCTTAGCCTGGAGAAAAGGAGGCTCAGGTTGGATACTGGGGACAATTCCTTCATTGAAAGGTTGATCCAGCCCTGGCACAGCTGCCCAGGGCAGTGGGGAGTCCCCATCCCTGGCACTGGGGACATGGCCAGAGGTGGCCCTGGCTGTGCTGGGGGTGGTTGCACTCACTGATCTCAGAGGCTTTTCCAACCTGAGTGACTCTGGGGTTTAACTGACAGGACAGCAATTGATCCTTTCCTTCACATGGGCCCTGGCGTGGGACCCTCTCTGGTCAGTCTGATCCCAGCACAGTGTCCAGGCCCTGGAATGACCCCTGTGGTCAGTCTGATCCCAGCACAGTGTCCAGGCCCTGGAATGACCCCTGTGGTCAGTCTGATCCCAGCACAGTGTCCAGGCCCTGGAATGACCCCTGTGGTCAGTCTGATCCCAGCACAGTGTCCAGGCCCTGGAATGACCCCTGTGGTCAGTCTGATCCCAGCACAGTGTCCAGGCCCTGGAATGACCCCTGTGGTCAGTCTGATCCCAGCACAGTGTCCAGGGCTCTGGAATGACCCCTGTGGCCAGTCTGATCCCAGCACAGTGTCCAGGCCCTGGAATGACCCCTGTGGTCAGTCTGATCCCAGCACAGTGTCCAGGGCTCTGGAATGACCCCTGTGGCCAGTCTGATCCCAGCACAGTGTCCAGGGCTCTGGAATGACCCCTCTGATCCATCCCCAGCTGGATCCCAGCCCGATGTCCAGCATGCCCAGCCTGTGGCCAGCAGTGTGTCACCACTGGGGCACAGGAGCAGCCCAGGCTCTGCTGTCCCCGCGCAGTCCTGGCTGGGCTCTCCTCTCCCCTCTGTGCTCCCAAATGTCCCTCTGGGTGTGAGATGAAGGCTCTGAGTGGCAGGAGCTGCAGGAATGGTGGCAGGACTCGGGAAAGAGAAGAGAAGGGCCTGGGGACACCAGTGCAGGGCTCGGTGACATTCAGCTCCAGCTGTGCCCAGGGCAGAGCAGTGGCACAGCTGTGCCAGGGCAGGGACAGCTGCCAGAACAGCTGCAGAAAAAACCCTGAGAGTGACCTTAAATCAAATGGAAGGCAGAGCTCTGGATCAAACCAGGCTGGGCTTTGCACAGGGGAAGAAATCCTAATGAGGACGCTGAGTCAGGCCCAGGAATGAGTCACAGGGAGGGAATAAAGATGATTTAAATTCCCAGGGACTCCTGGCACCATTAGACCAGAGCTGCAAGGTTCAGATCTGGTTTGTGCTGTCTGATTTTTGGTGTTTCTCAACCTTCAGAATGTCATGACCAGAATGAAACTCCAGGTGCAGAGGTGTGGGAATAGAGGGAAGCAAACCCAGGGTCTGTCACCCCTTGCCAGCCAGGATCAGGGCAAAGGGACCCCCTTGAATCTCTGGTTTTAATTCTTTATTGGATCTCTGGGTTTAGTTCTTTATTGGATCTCTGGTTTTAATTCTTTATTAAATCTCTTCTTATTATTCTCTATAGAATCTCTTTATCTTGACAAGAATTGCATTTTCATGCAGAACAGCCATTTTTCTGAAGCACCTTTAGTCTTGAAAAAACAAAACCAAAAAACTTTGCTTTCACTACTCCAAACATTTATTTATTTTTTTTTAGTAGAAAAGCTGTTTTGGAACAGTAAAATCCATTTCTTCTTTCTGATAAACCCAAACCTTTCTGCCCCAAATTCTGTTTGCAGTTTTCAAGAGACGCTGAAGGCACAAATAGAGAAATTCAATTAACCAAGAAACCCACTTGGGAAACAGCTCACCTGTGGGCTCAGGTTCTGTCTCTCAGGTAATTTGGGGTTTAATTTTCCTCTCACGTGCAGAGACAGTTCCAGTGGAGATGGTGGAGAAGTTCTGATGTAAAAAATTATGTCAGACTTGCAGAATCAGGTATTTTCTTGTTGAATCCATTAAAACCAAGTCTCTTCTTGTTAAAAAATCCTTCAGACTCGGGTTTTTTGCAATATTCAACCACTTCTCCTCCAGATCATTGCAATCACCCAGCCCCTGGTGAGCTCTCCCAGCCTGAGCAAACAGCTCCACCAAGACCTCCAAAGATCAAAAGCAGGAGGGAAAGAATAATTCAAAATAATTTCATCATAAAAAATGCATGAGGAACAGAGCAAAACTCCACACTCTCCTGGTGCAGATCCCACGGGGGTGCCGGGATTTGGGGGCGTTTTGGGTGTCCCAGGTGGGGGAGAGAACTCCAAACCTCCTCTTGCAGGTGCGTGGGGAGCAGGGCTTTGCTCTCAGGTCACCTCCTGGATGATTTTTTAATGCAGGGCAGAATCTCAGAGAGCTCCATCTCCCTTCACACCCTCCTTGCACTCACATATTTTTACTGTTTCCCTGAATTTCCTTCTCATTTGCAGCTGAAAGCAGGAATGGGTTTGGTGCTCCCATGGAACTCCTTGAATTCCCACCCAAATTACTCCAGAGCTGGGCTGCTGACGCAGAGGGGCTCTGCTGGCTGCAATTCCATCATTTGGAATATCATTTTCATTCCCACTGAGTTCAGGATAAAGCTCTGCCAGCTGCGGGGCTGAGGTCAGCACACAACATCCCCAGGTGGCTTCTCTAGGAGTTTCCATGTTTGGAAGCCACTCTCATTCAGGCATTCTCATTTGCCTGGTGAAATAAAACAAATTATTTTTATTTTCTTCTTCCTTTTTTGAAGTTTTTTTTCCCCCCAAATGATCCAGAATTGCCCACAGAATTGCAGCATGGCTGCAGCTGCAGCAGGATCCTGGTGCTGGTTTTGTTATTCTGTTCGTGGTCACACCTTGAAAAGCCAAGGAAAAGCAGCAGAGCAGGAAAGAGCAGCTCACCAAGGCAGACAAGGTTGGATTCAGTGGTCACAGCTCAGGTTCTGCACTCTGGGCAAGGTGGGAGAATATTCCACCCAAAAACCAGTGTAAGTCACCCAAAAACCAGTGTACCCAAACCCCAATGCATCCCACACAATACCCAGGGCATCCCACTCAAAACCAGTGCACCCCAATCAAAACCAGTGTATCCCGCCCAAAAATCAGTGTACCCCACCCAAAAATCAGTGTATCCCACCCAATAATCTGTGTATCCCACCCCAAACCAGTGCATGCCAGCCAAACCCCAGTGCTGGTCCCCTCCTTGTGCAGAGAACATTTTCTTCTTTCAGAGCCAGGAAAATACGGGTTGCTCATTGAGCTCCAGCAGCTCTTCCCAGCAGGTGTCAAACACAAATTCCCCCCAGGGCTGTGGGATCAGGAAGGGAAAATGGGGCTGCCATTCCCAGGAGCTCCCACCAGCTGAGCTCAAACCTCCAGAGGGAGGAGAGCTTTCACCTGGAAAGGATTTCTGGTGTTTCAAAGGAGTTCCTGCCTGGGCAGCTCCTCCTTCCCCAGCCCGGAGCAATCCTACAGTGAGGAATTCTGCTGGAAACGTGTCCGAGAGTGACATTGCTCCACCCAAGGGCTCTGGTGCCAAATTCAGGACAATTAAGAACCTGGGACAGGTTCCCTGGTCAAATCTGCAGTTTTAATGGCTTGGGATCACACTGATCATGGAATCATGGAATGGTTGGGGTTGGAAGGGACCTCAAATCCCATCCAGTGCCACCCCCAGGGACACCTCCCACTGTCCCAGGTGCTCCCAGCCCCAGTGTCCAGCCTGGCCTTGGGCACTGCCAGGGATCCAGGGGCAGCCACAGCTGCTCTGGCAATTCCAGTCCAGCTCCTCCCCACCCTCCCAGGCAGGAATTCCTTCTTGTCCTTGGACCAACAAAATCCCTGGACTGCCAAGTTCATGAAACCTCACCCTGCTCTGGCTTCCTTCACCACCATCCCTGCAAATTCGAGTCCCAGAATTCTTCCAAGTTTATTTCAGTCCCATCTTCTTCCTTTTTTCTCCAGGGAATTTGAAACTTCTTCATTCAGCCCTGGCTGAGATATTGATAAATGTTTGGATTCATTTCCTATTTCAGCTGGGCATATTTTTATTTTTTTTTCGCAGTTAATTGCGTGGCAACTTAATTTATCCTTTGTCAATTTGTTTTCCCTCCATAAATGATCTGCCAACAATACGTTGGTTTTAATTAGCCTGCAGCAAGTGTCTCCACGACTGTAAATCAAATGCTTGTTTGAGCCATGAATTGTAAAGAAGAAATCATTGGAATTCATATTGTGCTTTCCTGGGGGTTTTTTTGGTGGTTTTTATTCTGAAGGGATTATGACAAAACTGTGTTTGCAGCCAGGAACTGACAGCACACTCAGATAATCAGCAAGAAAGAGAAATGTATAAAAAATTTAAGTAGTTTTTGGGGTTTGGGGTGGTTTTTTGGTAGATGAAAAGTGCCAGGCACATAAAGCAAAAACAGAACTATAAAAATTCATTTCTTGATAGTTTGAAAAAACCACAAACCCATCTCTCTCTACCTCCTCTCTCATTCCTTTATATATATAATTTTTAATTAATTAATGATTTAGTTAATTATTTTTACATTTAATACAGACATTCTGGTTATATTCATACGAGGAAGTGCAGACACCCAAACCCCTCTAACTGAAGAGCGCTCAGCTCAGTGGAGAGCAAGGAAATACTCAGGGACTGAGGGAAGGGCATCACCTGCTCACTGTCCCACCTAACCCATGCCTCTATCCTTGGATTTTGCTTCAAGGCTTTGTTGACCCCATGAATATGATGATATTTCCTTAAATTTCCTCATTATGGCAAATCCTCTCCTGACACCTCTCACCCCTTGGTTTAGCAAAACTCCCTCCCCTCCATTTCTTGTGCTCTGCTTTAATTCAGGCTGCAGGAGCTTTGGATCCTACACAAAATCTCTGCAGGGTCCTTGTGTTTGATTCCCTCTGTGGTTAATTGCAGCAATTAATTCATCAGGCTTGAGATGTCACCTCCAAAAAACCCTCACTGGCTGTTTCCCTCCAGGCTCTTTGGGGCCTCTTGTGCATTTTCCCTCACAATTTCCTCAGAGCATCCATGTCCTAATGTCTTAAGTTGGAAATGGGGGTGTGTGTTCTGTCCCCACCTGTCAGAGCTGGGCAGTTCTCTGCTGTTCTTTGGGCAGTTTTCTTTATCTCTCCCACAGCCAATCCTCCCTCCAGGAGATCTCTGCTCTTCATGGCCACTGAGTGTCCCTGCATGGCTGAGAAAATTCCAGCATCCCACTGGGAGATGCTGCGCCCAGGGCAGGAGCCAAGCATTCCTACCTGGATCCAATCTGAGCCTGGAACAGCACAGCAGCCTTTGCCCACTGCATGCCCAGAGGAGCAGCTTTCTCCTGCCCTGCATTGCCAGAGGAAGAGCAGGCCCATCTCCAGCAGCCCTGGAGCTGCAGAGGAAAACTGCAGCCTTGTGCAGGATCCCTGCTCCAGCAGAAGCACAGCTGGCACTGCAGGAGGGCTGAGCCCCCATGGGATGGGACTGTGCCACCACCCTGACCCACAGGATGTCAGGGAATGTTCTGACTCTGGCAGAATTTGGTTTTTTATTTTTAATTATCCTAATAAAGAACTGTTATTACTATGGATGTATCTTTGCCTGAGAGTCCCTTAATTTCAAAATTACAATTATTCAGAGGGAGGGGGTTTGCATTTTCCATTTCAAGGGAGGCTCCTGCCTTCCTCAGCAGACACCTGGTTGTTCAAACCAGGACACCCAGCTGGGGTCAGAAACCAGAGCTCTACAGAAAACCACTGTCTTCAATAATGAACAGGAAATGTTTTTACCTTGATGTTCTGGAGCAGGAGAACTTCTCCTGGAGCAGTGTCCTCATGGGAACAGCTCTGCTGGGACAGCTTTGGGAAGCTCTGAGCACAGTGGGGCCTTGTCCTCATCATCATCATCATCCTCATTCTTGTCAGCCTGGGCCAGGTGTCCCCAGCTCCACCTGGAGTGTCCTCGACAGCCAGGCTTATTTAGGGGAGGCTTTGCTTAATGGGTTTTCCTAAGGAAATCCAAAGGAATTGTGGGGTTTGGATAGCCCCTCTTGCTCTCCTGGGCTGCAGCAGCTCTTTGTCACCCTTTGTCACCCTCTGTCACCCTTTGTCACTCTGTGCTTTCTGCAGTGCCACCGTGGTGCTGCAGAGTGGGATCTGCTGTGGCCACCCATGGTTTGATTTGGGATTTGCTGTCATTGACTGGACAGAGGTTCCTCATCCCAAAGGGCAGCAGGACTGGGGCCTGGGAAGCAAGGGATGAAAAACAGGAGAAGAAATAGTGACAAAGTTTCACTTCTTGGAGAGAAGCTGAGCAAGTTAATTGGGGGAGTTTCAGAATTGCTCTTTGCCATTTCTGTGTCATTTCTGTGCCATCCATTCTTTAACCCCTTCAGAGCTGCCTGGGACTAGCCCAAAGAGGCAAAAAGATGGAAAAGAGCAGAAATCTTTTAATGAAAAAAATCAGCTTTTCCCTGTCAGCCTCTGCTCTGGGGAGCCTCACAGGAATCAGTGGATGCTGGTGGTGTCTCCAGTGACAAACTCAGCCAGGTCCTTGGGATTTTGGGAAGATGATTCTTCAAGGAATTAATGGAAACCCTGATTCCTTGAAGAATTAAAGGCAAGAGCAACTCAAGGTAAGCAAAGGGACATATTCCTACCAGGAATACAGAAGTTTCCCCTTTCAGTCCAAGGTGAGGGGTAGTTTGGAAATTGCTCTCCTTTCTTCTACAAGTACAATTTTTTAAAAGAACTAAATTGGATTAAAGTTTAATTTTAAGAATGTCCTCCGTTTTCAAATTCTTGATTGAATTACCCTTTAAAAATTAAATTGTAGTCCTTTAGGAGTTATTGATTACAAAGGAGGCAAATGCCAATAGGACCATTCGGGCCTGAAACACTGCCCATCAAATTGACATAATGCTTTCAATTTGCCTAAATAACTCCTGGGAGCTGACTGATTCCCGAGGCTCTCCCAGCACCCAGCAGTCACTTGGGCAGCCATGGGGATGTGAGGGGCCTCATCCCAGAGGGAAGGAGGCACAGGACAATTCCTGGCTACCTCTCGCTTTGGAAATGCCCTTGCAGTAGTGCAGAAATGTTTATTTATGGCACTGCACAAGCCTCCCAGGAATCCTTTGGGATGCTCTCTGGGCATGGGGCATCCTTTATTCAGTGTTTCCTGCAGCTGCAGAGGGCACAGGGATTGAGGAAGTGCCTTGGTGCAGCCTGGAGCTGTGGAGAATGTCCAGCCCAGCACCACCAGGAGCTCCTGGTGCTCCTTGGCTTCCCTCCCATCCCATCCCACGTCTGGGATCTGCCTGCCTCCAAACCAGCCTCCAAACACCCCTCTGCCCGTCTCCCTGGTTGAATTACACTTCCAGTAGCACTGAAGGCAGCACAAAAGAAGAAATAAACCTTCCATTATGTTTTACAGAAGTCTTGCCTTGGTTTTTTGAGTTAAAACAGCACCAGGACAAAAAAGCCGGAGTGAATAGAGCTCCCAAGATATAAACACTGGCTGGATAATTCCCATTCCCCCCGGGAACAAAAGGTTGCAGCTCCTGAATAGAGGCACTGTTGAGAAAGCACTTGAAAAGGGGGATGAATCAATTAATGCCTTTGATAGTTTGAATGTCCCACTATCTAAAAACAAGCCCGGCTTTAATGGGGAGATAATTCAGTTTACTGAATCCAATTACACGTAATTGGCTTTTCCCCTTTCTTCTCCCCCTTTTTTAATTGCTGCTGGAACCAGGGCACTGCTGCACTCCTGGCTCTGTCAGATGTGGCTGTTCTTGGTGCTGCCAGGGCAGGGCAGGGACCAGAGGATCCCACCACACTGAGTGACAGCCTCCAGCCTGGACAGCCACAAACATCACCTGGGGGGCTTTGTAGCCCTGGAGAAGAAAGTGTTCATGGAACCCAGCCAAAAAGCACTCAGCAGAGTTCCCAAGAGGCAAAATCTCAGTTACACATTTTGTTTTTTCTCTGGGCAAAACCCTCGGTGCTCTGCTGGTGCTCAGGGACACGGGCTCTGAGCCAGCCCAGCCAGGGATGAGCTGGGCCGCACAAAGCCACTGGGCTGAGGGGGTCTCACGAGCTCAGGGGCATTTTTGGTGACATTTCCATGTTTGTCCAGCACCTCTGCACAGCAGAGTTGTGTATTCCTTCCCCAGGATTCCAAATCCAGAACTCCCAGCTGGCCTGAGGCAGCAGCAGCACCGGGACAGCTCCAGCCCGGGAGCGCTTCGGGAATGTCTCCTCCACTGCTGCTGGCTGGCACTAGGAGTGCGAGGATATTACAGTTTTCCCCCAAAAATTTAGCAAATATTTCAGCTTTTCTGGGTGCCTCGAAGTGCCGTCTTCACATCAAAAACCAGCAGGCATGGAACGTGAACCCCTGCATACTGGGAGACACTGGTGCCTCCTGGCCAGGGAGGGCTGCAGATCCTCCAGAATAATTTCCAACATTTGCTTCTGCCTCTTTTACTCCAAACCAGCCTTCCAGAACTTGTTGCCTTTCTTTTTTTCTTTTTTTATTTTTTTTTTAATTGAAACGAGGAAGAAATACACAAACCCATTTTCTGAGTAAGAGGACCATGCTAATGAAGAACACATCCCTGTCCCCCCCGGCTGGAGAGCTCTCCCTCCTCACTCCGGGAGCCCCGGGAGAGGGGACTGAGGGACGGGAGGGAGGGATGGGAGGGAGGGGAGGCCCTGGGAGGGAGGGATGGCACTGTCACAGCCTGTTAGTGACACGGCCACACGGAGCTGTTGGGAGATGCCCAGGGAAGGGAGGTGCTCGGGGCACTGCTCCCCATCAGCATCGTGGCAGCGCCCAGGTCATCACTAAGTCCTGAATTTCCTCCCAGACAAACCCAGCCCCGGGCCCAGGAAGCGCAGGCTGGAGGCTGGGGCAGGTGCTGCACCGCAAATTAAGCTAATTGAAGCCCTCCCCTCGGCCCTTTCCTGCGTTTCTCCTCGCTGTCCTGCACATTCCCAGCGCGGTCACCCCGGGCTCGCCGCCACCCCGAGGCTGCAGCGGCAGCCTGATGTAATTAGCCACTAATGGAGTTCAGGAACTGCTGCATCCCTGCAGTCAGTCTGTGCTCGGCTGAACGGACTCTGGGCCTGAACTCCTCAGCGATGCGAGCTCCGGGGCTGTGGGGGTGAGAATAACAGCCATGGACAGGCCCAGCCCTCCCAGGAGGCAGAGGATGCTGCTCCCAGCCCACCAGAACAGTCCCATCCTTAGCCAGGCCTTCACCTTCCTGGGCGATGCAGAAGGAAAGAGAGCAGGGGCTCCTCTTCCCTCATCCCTTGGCTTGGATTTTCAGTGCTCTGCACCCCTGCCCCGGGGCTGGAGCTGTCCATCTGCTCCGAGCTGCAGGATGGGGATGATGGGCCCCCTGCAGCTTCCAGGGACATTTGTCCTTATGGGAAAGGGGAACCCCCCTGGCAGTGCCAGAGCAGGACAATTCCCAGAGAGACGAGGAAGGACCTCTGCTTCTAACCAGCTCCTCACGTTCTCACGTGGGAGACGGGAGGTTCTCACTCTGGGGAGGTTCTCACTCTGACAGGGCTTGGCTGGCACTGTCTGGGCACTGTTGTCGCCTTCTGTGGAGCCTGGTGGGACACAGCCCTGCCCAGGGATGGGACACAGCCCTGCCCAGCCTGGTGGAACACCGGGATCTCCTGGCTCAGGGTGATTCCTGACCACCAGGAAGGCAATGCACCCTCTGAAAGCTGTAGGAGCTCCCCAGGGCTGGGTCCTTTGCAGGAACAGAGCCCTTGTCCTGCTCTTTCCCATCTTTAGCCAGGTGTCCATCCATGACCTGGCTTTTATCCCACTGAGTTTCCCCACGAGTATTTCCAGGAGGCCTTGGCCCTTGGACAGCACAGCAGGTGGGTGATGCCCCTTCCCCTCAGGGCTGTAGCTGCATTCACAAAATTACTGAGATTATCCTGAGCACTTCCCAGGTCTCTCTCTGCCCTGGCCTTTATTCCATTCCATTCAGCCTGGAGAACTCTTTGTTTTTCTCCAATGCACTGACATGTTCCTTCCTCTCCAGTTTTTCTTCCAGCCATGCTCCTCATGGGTGCCTCTCATGCAAGAATGTCCTTTTTAAGATCCCACTGTCCTCTCTGCCCTTCAAGTGGGGATTGTTCAGCCCCAGGGTGTAAATATGGAGACAATCTGGCACAAGGCAGCTGTGATCCTGGCTGGGAATTCATGTAATGTCAGTTCTAACCCTGGTATAGCACAGGACATGGGAATGTGGCTGAATCCTGAGCCCACAGTCTGGATGTGGCTGTGCAGCAGCTCCTGGGGGCTCACAGGCACCTGAGCCCGTGTGCTCAGGAGTCAGCACAGGCTGAACATCCCTGTGCTGGTGGAGGAACCCCCAGGGCTGGGAGCAGGAGCAGCACGGCCCCAGCAGCCATCACTCATCCCAAATACTCCTCCTGCATCCCCAGCATCGCTCCTGCAGCCTGGCTCTTGCTGCCAGGGAGATGAATCACCACCCGTCACCTCAGCCGGGGGAGAACAATTAGAGGAGACTGAAATGGGCAGCATTTTAATTGATTGGCTTTTCACTCGTGTCTGACAGCTTCCCTGAGGAGGATGGAGAGTGCTGGGAGCTCTGCAGAGCCTGGGGTGCTGGCAGAGCCTCTGGATGGTGGCAGCAGCTCCCCTGGATGGTGACAGAGCCCTGGGTGGTGCAGAGCCCTGGGTGGTGGCAGCAGGGCCCCTAGGTGGTGGCAGCAGGGCCCCTAGGTGGTGGCAGAGCCCTGGGTGGCACTAGGTCTCCTGGGTGGTGGCACAGCCCCAGTGGCAGCAGGGCACCCTGCTCCCAGGGCACAGCAGCCCCTGGGGTTGGTGGCCCCGGGGGTGTGTGGCTGTGGGGAGCTGTGACCACTCAGACCCTGCCTGGGGATGAGTCCTGCACAGCCCCCTCCTCTCGTCCCTGCTCCTGGGACACCTGTGTCACCTCGTGCTGGGCTCCTAGGGCTGTTTGGGGTCCCCATGTCCCTCCTCTTGCTCCTGGGACACCTGTGTCACCTCATGCTGGGCACACAGGAACATTTGAGGTCCCTGGCATCAATCCAGCTCACTGGGGGGGTTCACCCTATTTGAGCTCAGCTCTGAGTCACCCTCTGTGGGCAGAGGGACCACGGACACTGCCACGTCAGGGCTGCAGGCTGGAGTCAGAGGTGACCTCAAGGAAAAGGGGGATGGAGCCTTTCTTCCCACTCCTTGTGCCAGCAAGAACTGCCACTGGGAATGGAAAAGCTCCCAGATCCTCAGGACTGAGGAGACATGAGAGAACATGTGTATTTCACAGAGGCTAAGAGGAAAAAATATCATCGTTTTACATAGGAAACATTTAAAGAAGTAATAAAAAGCTTCCAGCCACTAAAAAAAAAACCAAAACTTCCTCTTTTTCCTTCCAACCTAAAAACAAATAACAAAACCAACCCAACTCCTGTCTTGGCTGGGCCAAACCAAACAAACTGCTGTGGGGCCAAATCCCTCTCCAAAAAACCCACCAAACCCATCCCAACTAAACCAGTGACTCTCCCTCTGTTTCTGTGCGTGTTCCAAACCCTCCCCCTGCCCTTGGGCATTTTGGGGCTGAGATGCTGCCTGTGAACCCCCCAAACCCCTCTGTTCTCCCAGGACAGCCCAGCCTGGTGCACCAGGAGCTGACCCAAGTGCTGAGCTGAGCTTTGTGTGCCCGCAGGGTGTGGCATTCACATTCTCTGAACAGAGGGAGATAGAATTCTCTCTCCCAGGATTTTTCCTGGGGAAGGCAATGAGAAGCTCAGAGAAGAGAAAACAATTCTTATCTCTGCTTGCTGTGCCTGTTGTTTGGCACATGTGGAATGTGTTATGGAGATTGTTTACTGAGAGTGACTTGTTAATTAGACTCTACTAATAGTTGTTTAGATTGATTGGCCAATTAAGTCAAAGCAGTGTCGTGACTGTCTCAGACAGTCACGGGTTTTTCTATAGTATCTTTTTAGTATAGTATCTTTGTAGTGTAGTATCTAGTATAGTATAGTATAAGTGTAATATAAAATGGCTTAATAAAACATTGTTCAACCTTCTGAAATCAGAGTCAGAGCCATGATGTCATAATCATTATCATGAATATTCCATGTGAGGGAATGTTTGTCATGATATAATAATCATTATCATGATTGATCTCTATCATGATTATGAGATCATGACAATGATTATGACACCATGATAACATTACTCCCCGCATTGGGGTCACCCTACATGAATGCTCAGGGCTTTGCTGCGGTGTTTGTGGGGCTCAAGCTCCCTTTACTCAGGGTCTGGAGAGCCCCGTGTCCCTCTGAGCCCCCGTGAGGAACCGGGGTGGTCACAGTGGGAAACCCAGGCTAAAGCAGCCTTGGCTGTGGATTAAACCCAGACTAGGGGAAAGATCTGCCAAAGCCAGTTTGGGTCTGGCTGTGCCCGTGCCACAGTGCCCAGAACCAGCCTAGGGATTATTCCCAAGGTTTCCTGAAGTATTTTAGGATTTTTTTCCCCACCTAAACAACCTGCAAGCATTGATGTCACACCCCAGGGTCACCAGGTGTTTCACCTGAGTCACGCCTGGGCTGCAGCTCGAAATAATGTCCCCACAATGGGAACTGGATCAGTAAAGCCTGAAAATTCAGGGAGCAAAAAACAGAATTAGCTGAGCTGAGCTCCCACCTGCAAGAGGCTCTGGGAAAGCCACGCCAGCACTTTGTGGGTGTGGAGGAAAGAAGAATCCAGAGGTTTCCATCAGCTCTGGCCGGGGAGCTGGGCCAGGACAGAGGCATTTGAACTTTATGCTGCTTTTCTGGATTTATAAGAGAAACCCCTGGGTTCCTTTCTGTGGGAGGTTAAACCCATATGGAGTGGAGGATAAAGGGGCGTTAGCAATCAGCTCTGGGGGAAGTTTGGCTGCTGGAAGAGCTGGAGTGGTGAGGAATTATTAATTGAAATCCCCAGTTAATGTACAGCTACCAATCATGGCTGCATAATGGAGAAAATCCATTTAATTGTAAATGATCCCCTTCCAAACAAATGCAGGGTGCTCAATGTGTCACCTCCAGCAGGCAAAGGGCAGTGACGGAGGGGTTCATTTTGGGAAGAGCCACTGGGGCCTGGGCAAATCCCAGCCCTGGGAGATCTCTGCACGGAGCTGTTTCATGGATTTGATTGGGAAAGGAAGGAAATCCCACCATGATAAGGATTGTGATGTCATGATAAGGATTCTCACACATGGAATAATGATTACAATGGAATAATATTATAATGGAATAATAATGGAATAATATATTATTTTATATATATATATATATAATGAGTATGATAATAACCATTATATTTATTATAACATAATAATATAATATTATCTAATACATTATATTTTAATATACTAATATTATATACTTATATTATATAATATTGTATCATATGATGTCATATTACATCATATTATATACTATAATAACTATATAATCATATTATATATTATATAATATTTATAACAATTTGTCCACATGGAAAAATCATGGTAGTTACTGTGCTATCATGATAATGAATACGATGTTATGATAATGATTCCTCCATATGGAATAATTATGATTATGATATCATGATAATGATTATTACATCATGATAACAATACAATATCATGACAATGGTTCCCTCACATGGAATAATCATGATAATGATTATGACATCATGGTAATGATTATGAGATCATTACAACAGTTATGACATCATGGCAATGATTCCTCCATATGAAATAATCACGATTATGATCTCATTATGATAATAATTATGCCATCATGATAATGATTATGATACCATGACAATGATTCCTTCACATGGAATAATCATGATAATGATTATGACATCTTGGCAATGATTATGAGATCATAACAATGCTTATGACATCATAACAATGATTCCCTCACATGGAATATTCATGATAATGATTATCACATCATGGTAATGACTATGACATCATAGTAATGATGATGAGATCATTATAATGATTATGATATCATGACAATCATTCCCTCACATGGAATATTCATGATGATGATTATCACATCATGGCAATGATTCCTCACTATGGATTAATCATGATTATTATAATCATTATAATGATTGTGATGTCATGGTGATGATTCCTTCACATGGAATTATCTTGATAATGATTATGACATCATGGTAACGATAATGAGATAATGGCAATTATTATGACATCATGGCAATGATTCCTCCATATGGACTAATCATTATTATGAGATCATTATAATGATTATGACATCATGATAACAATTATGATAGCATGATAATGATTCCCTCACATGGAATAATCTCAATCATGATTATGAGATCATGACAATTATTATGATTATGACATCATGGCACTAATGATTAGATCATGACAATGAGTATGACATCACAGCAATAATTATGACATCATTACAATAATTATGACATCATGGCAATGATTATGAGATCATGACAATAATTATGACATCAGGGCAATGATTTTGAGATCACAACAATGATTAGGACACCATGATAACGATTTTCCCCCCTGAATGATCCTGACCAGCGCTGTGGGGAACAATTCTGCTTTTCTGCTCGTACAGCCCAGACCCGAGCCTGCCAAGTCCGGAGTTGCTGACCGTGGGCAGGCAGTGGGAGCTGGCCCCGTCTCGGGCTGTGCCTGCCTGGCAGTGCAGAGAGGCACACGAGGATCCTGCTCTGACTCACGGGGAGCTGGCGGAGCCTGGAGCTCGGGTGGGTGTGAGGGAGGGTTTATGGCTCTGAAAAGTCACCTTCTCTCAACGCTTGTCCCAAATGTGTCCCCACACTTCCTATTTTTAGAGCCCTGCTCTCCAATGATTTTGCCCAGGGACAGCCTTGTGGGGATTCAATTAAACTCCAGAATAAAATAAACACTCTCCCTCAGCCAGGGCTGGAATACTAAGCAGAGACATTATTTGAACAAAACAGGGCTGTGAGTTTGGTGTTTAAATGTCCTTTATTTTCATCAGCCAGGGTCAGAGACCAGTGGAGACAGGAAAAACCCTTCATTAACTCTGCCCATCCACTCCCAAAGCCTTTCCCTTGCTGCTCTGAGTGATCCAAACACCTCCAGGGCACATTTCCTTTGCAGATTTGGGGACTGAAATCACCGAAGAGCTCCTTTTCTTTTTGGGGATGATGAAACAGCTGTGTCTGTCTGGGCAAAGCAGGGACACCCAGAGCTGCCTGCAGTGCCAGGGGTCTCTGCAGCTCATTTAAGCCAGCTCAGGTCTTCCTTTATTCCTTAATTTAATACTTGATCAGGGCAGTCTGACCCATGACCAAATCCTTCAGGTGTTTCTATCCAGATTTGTGGGTTTTCCCTGGAAAAGGAAGATGGTGATCCCAGGAGGCTGGGTGAGCCCTGGCAGTGCAGTGCAGTTTCAGAAGTGGAGGAATCCCAAAATTCCCATCCCAGCCCAGAGATTCTCTGTTTGAAGCATCAGATTAGCCCGGGAAAGGACAATTTCCCTGAGGTGTTGGACAGGATTTGGTGCAGAGCAGCCACAGCGTGTGTGAGGCCTCTTATCAAACTCTTATCAGCAGTTCTGCTCTGGTGCCAGTCCTGGATGGTTCCAGCTCTCCAAGTCTGGTTTTGGAGCTGGGCAGTGGCTGCTGGCACAGCCTGAGAGTTTTAGTCCAGTCTAACCCAGATTTCAGAGTTTCAGCCCAGTCTAACCTGGATTTCAGCACCCAAGAGGTGCAGGATGGGCTCCGGGAGACCCCGGCTCCATCTGGGTCCGGCCTGGGCACTGAATGAGCTCCAGGAGTGGTGGAGAGCAGTGAGAGGAGGGAAGTGCAGAGGAGGGCTGGGGGCAGGACCAGAGCTCTGCAGAGCTGGAGAGAGGAATGATGGGCTTTGTGTAGCTTTGGGAGGAGAAAAGGAAGGGATAACAGCAGTAACACCCCAAAGGTGAGTGCAGGAATGGGAATGTGCCTCCTGCACCTCTGCTGTGGGCAGGAAATCCCAGGCAAAGCCTGCAGCAGGGAAAATCCAAGTGAAACCCATTAAACCCCTGTGGAAAAGGCACTAAAAGGGTTGGGAAAGGAGGAGCAGGTGTTACTAGGTGCTGAGAAAAGGAAGAGATGAAACACATCTGGTATCTTTATTTTGTGGCTTAGCATCCTAAGCTGCTGCTGAGACATTCGAGATCCATTTTAATATTTCTGCTTTTCAAAGTGTCACAGCTAAGAGTCTTATATTTGCCTTTGCAAAGCATGTAATATTATCCCAAACATGTTAATAAGGAAATGCACTTTTGAGTGACTTTTGCCACTTGCGTGACTTTGAGTGACTTTGTCATATAGTAAATCAGTGTAGGAAATTAGATAGGACCCAATATTGTCTTCATTTTAAGTCTCTCTTTAATATAATAAATATATCATCAAGGTATTTATTAAAGTTCAATTTGGTAACACTTTACCCATTTGCCAGTGAACAGAAACTTAGGGCACTATTTTGTTAACATTATATTATTTTGTAACATGCTATGAGTGTTGTAGTGGTACACATTATATGTGGACTTAGAGCTGTTGCAAAATCACCCCAAAAATAGTTTTGTGCTCCAGTAATACTTGAGGGATCTGGCTGCTCTGGTCCAGGAAGATTCCTTGGAGGACTCCATCCCCTCTCCTTTCCACTGCACATGAAAAACCACCCTGTCTTGATTTGAACAGAGAGGTGTCTGCTGAGGAAGGCAGGAGCCTCCCTTGAAATGGAAAATGCAAACCCCTTCCATCTGAATTGTTATAAATTTAAAATTAAGGGACTCTCAGACAAATATATGGGAATAGGAATAACAGTTCTTTACTAGGAAAATTAAAATAAAAATGCAGTAATACAAACCAACCCTGGCAGAGTGAGAAGAGGCGCTGAGCCCCTGTGGGTCAGGGTGGTGGCACAGTCCCATCCCATGGGGGCTCAGCCCTCCTGCAGTGCCAGCTGTGCTTCTGCTGGAGCAGGGATCCTGCACAAGGCTGCAGTTTTCCTCTGCAGCTCCAGGGCTGCTGGAGATGGGCCTGCTCTTCCTCTGGCAATGCAGGGCAGGAGAAAGCTGCTCCTCTGGGCATGCAGTGGGCAGAGGCTGCTGGGCTGTTCCAGGCTCAGATTGGATCCAGGTAGGAATGCTTGGCTCCTGCCCTGGGTGCAGCATCTCCCAGTGGGATGCTGGAATTTTCTCAGCCATGCAGGGACACTCAGTGGCCATGAAGAGCAGAGATCTCCTGGAGGGAGGATTGGCTGTGGGAGAGAGAAAGAAAACTGCCCAGAGAACAGCAGAGAACTGCCCAGCTCTGACAGGTGGGGACAGAGCACACTCTCATTTCCAACCTGAGACACCCCAAGCACAGCTGGCTGCCCACGTGCCTGGCACTTTCCCCGTGAGTCTGCACACATGGATGCCTCTGGAAGCAGGGATCTGTCACTGGATATCTCCCTGTCAGCTTTGCCATCGTTAATTAATGCTCATTGTAACAGCACAACTGTCTTAGGGCAGATTTTCCAGGAGCCAATTCCCAGCATACAGCCGTGGGACAGCTTCAGAAGCTCCCTTTTGTTGGGATGCTGCTTTTTATTTCGCTGTCTCCATCTAAAAGGAGCTGAAATCCAAATTGCCTGGATTTTTTAATCCAGCTTTGCTGTTGCTGCTGCTCAACAAAACCTTGGGAGCATTCATTCCTTGCTCCAGATGATCCTAATCCCTTTCTCCTTGCTGCTGAAGGAAAAGCAGCTTAGGAAGGTTTGGAGTTGGAGGGGCAGAGTCAAGAGTTGAAGGAGGTGTCCCCGAAATGCCATGGAACCTGTGGAGTCTGCTCTCTCCTCGGGTATAAGAATCTGTCCTGTTTATCATCACTGTGTTAAATAAAAATCAGGAGTTCCCAGCAGGAATTTTAGGGAGAGATGCATTGGAGGGATTTCTGGAGTCCAGAGTCAGTCTGTTCAAACAGAACTCCGAGCTTGGATTGTCTGATAAATTGTTATTTCACCTTGTTAATTCTGAGCCCCACAAAATCACAGGATCCCAGTTTGGGCTGGGATTTTAAAGCTCCTCCAGTTCCAACCTTGCCATGGGGACAAGGGACACCTTCCCCAGAGCCTCAGCAGTGCCAGGAGTTTGTCCATCCCATGCTGGGCCTCAGGCACTGAACTCCAGCTTCATTTGGGATTTTGGTGTGGCCATGGAGAAAATCCAAAGAGGGAGAACAGATAAATGGAATATTGAGGAATTGTGCTTGAGGACCAGTCCCGGAGCTGATCTGAGCATGGGGTGTGGGGTTTAATTCCCTGCCTGCGCCCTCCTCACCCACAGGGGCTGGGATGGGGGATTGGAACCCACAGGGGCAGGGCTGGGGGTTTCCTATCCCCTGGTGCCCACTGAGGTCCCCACTCCCTGTGGGAAGGTGCAGATCAGGTCCAGCTCTGCCAGAACTGACCCCAGCTCACCCCAGCCCCAAACCCCTGCCCTGCCTCGCCCTTTGTCCCTCTAAGGGACACAAACGGTCTTTGCTCCTCACATAAACACAGAAATAAAGCAAAGCTCCATCTCCAGTTAGACAGTGTCCTTCCCACCCATGTCACCCATGTCTCTCTACGGTGTGACCACAACGTAACACTTCTCTGGGGTCTCTGGCCAGGGCTCTCCTCGGATGCTTTTGCAGCTCCAACCTGATTAAAACTGAAATTCTATTGCACATCTCTGAAGAGACCCCATCCATTGAACAGCAACTGCAAGGGGGTGCTGCCAGCTGTGAGGCAGAAACACCCACAGCTCCAGCCACAAGTGCTTCCAGTTTTATTCTGAGTTTATTTTTTCACAGGACAAGCTTATAAATTAGAAGGATGTGCCTCATGAAGAGCCTGGCCAAAAAAATAAAAATAATAAAATAAAAAGCATGTACTGGATGAAGAAGTTGCAGGGCTGGACTATGAAAGTGCCAGAGCGTGGGGAAGCAGAAGCTTTTTAAAAATCAATAAGAAATGTCACTGGCAATGAGTGTGAGATTCAGTGCCAGGGTGGGCAGGCCAGGAGGGGCTGGGGGATGATTGCAGGAGTTTAGGGGGGATGGGCAGGAATCACCCCTGGCTGGGGACACTGCTCTCTGTGTCCCACTGCTGCTCAGGCTGAGCCTCAGCTCCCTCACTCCCAGGCTCTAACAGTGCCTCGGGAACCCAAATCCATGGGATTCCAGCAGGATCTACAGCTTGGCTGTAGATTCCTTTACAAAAAAACCCAAAGTGCCTAAAATCCTGCAGTGCCCGATGCACATGCCCCACTCTGCATGCCCAGAGGGGGAAGGAGAGATTAGCTCAGTGTCTTGAGCTCCTTAAAGCCACTTGTCATGTAAATTATTTTCCATTAATTCATCAGCAAAGTTTAGTAACCCTCCAAAAGAGAAGATAAAGGCAGCTGATGAGATAGAGAGAGGAGGTTGTGCAGGATGGGGGCAGGAAAGCATCACGGGAGAGAGAAGCAAAGGAGGCAAATTTAAAACCAGGGAAAACAGATGGGAAATAATTTCAGTAAATATTGTCTGGGACCTGCAGTGCTCTTGGATGGGTTTATTTCTGTATATATGGGAAAACTGGGCAATCTCTGGGTTATGGAGGCACCAGTGGGGCCTGGCAGGTGCAGTGGGGGGGCTGCAGTGGCCCAGCTGTGACACCTGGGGACCCAGCCCTGCCAGGATCCTCCCCTCCTCTCCCCTCCCCTCCCAAAACTCCCTGTTTGAATCCCTAATTAAGCTCAGGAGCCTTCCTGGTGAGAGGAATGTCAGATTTGTTTTTCCAAACAAGCTGTGGGTCTGCTGGTGGGTAAAACCAGCACTGAGAGATAAAAGAAACAATGTCAAGGATTCCACTGATTGATGAATGGGAAAAGAGATTTGCTTTTACAAACAAACTGTGGGTTTGCTGAGAAATTAAATTGGACATTGAAAGATGAGAGAAACAATGAGGAAACCCCCTAACCTCCATAAGAATTAAAAATCAAAAGGGAGGGTTGTACCTTAGAGAGAAATTTTTGTATCAGGCGTTCTGTACCTCTCAAGTACCTCAGCCAAGGGAGAAAGAGAGAAGGAAATTGGGATAAAAAGGAGACTGTATCCTCCAAAAATTGGAGAGACCCTAGGGGAATGCCCCATAGCCTCTCTGTTTATTGGAATAAAGTAAAAGGACTCCTCTGTCTCCTTTTTGGACATAAACTTCTGATGTTTGTGGATTCATTTTCCTGACTGGAGAGGGAGGAGTTGCTGCTCAGGCTGGAGAAGGAGTTCTTCAAATTCCCAGAGCTGGGATGAGACTCCTGCTGAGCTCTTGGTTCTTCGTGTTCCTTCCCAGGAAGGCCCCAAGATGTTCAAGAGAGACTTTGGATAATTTTCTCACCCGTGGCAGAAGAGTTAAATATCTAATGAGGTGATTTAAATAGCTCAGATTTTCAGGAAGTTTGGAATTTCCATCTGGGCAGAGATTTAAGTGAAACTTCTGCAGTGCTGGGAAATGTTTGGGTATTTTTTTCCCCCTTGTCAATTCTCCCCTTTATCCAGCTCTGTTCTCTCATCAAAACAGGCTCAGGAATGTCAGTAAGTAATCATTTCCCCTTGAGATTTCTGCCCCATTTTTACAGACCTGCAAAGTCTCCCTGGGTTGATTAAGCAGCCAAACATTGGTTTGCATCATAACAGACCTTGGGAGACTCAGCAAATGCACAAAGCTGCATTTTCCCGTTGGCCATAATTATCTGTTTCCTTAGAAAATTCAGGTCTCTCTTCTTTAACAGACATTTTTATTTACAAATCAGATGCTCTGGAAATAGAACTCACACCTTAAATAAATACCCAGAATATCCTGAACTGCATCTCCATGTGCTGAAAATAATATAAGAAAACAGAAGAAATCCTGAAATTATAAGAAAAGCCTTTGAAAATTTAAGGGGAAAGCACACAAAATGAACAATAAGCACCTAGGGCAATTCATTTCCATGGAAAATTGAAATTATTCCCTGGAAGTCCAAGCAGCGTCTTTGCCTTCACAAATTCAACATTTCCTTGGTCAGCAAGGATCTTTCAGATACACCTGCCTGGTTTTTAACTATCCTATTTTCCATGGGAACAGCAGAAGCATTTCCTTAGGAGGGGCCTGGAGCCACTGTCCCTATTGGAACAAGGGCTGTGCTTGGCTTACATTGTGAAAATGTCCTGGAAATGCTCTGGAGAGAAATCCTGGCTCCTGGAAAGCTGTGGGAGACTTGGAATTCCCTCCAGGAATTCCTCAGAGGAAATATCCTGCTTTTAGGAATAGGGAAAGAAGAATCAAACCTTAAAATCTGCACAGTGAGGTTTTGAGAGCTCAGGTCAGGAATTGTTGGGTTTTTTAATGCTCTTGTCAAAGGCAGCTCACAGAACTTTGGCTGCAGAAAATAAGAAACCGCCAGGAGCTCTAGGAGCACCAAGCTCTCAAGAGCCCCTTAGTCCTTCCCAACACCACCTCATCCCTTGGGTTCCCCTCCTTGTGTTCCAAAATGTGGGCTCCTTTTGGTGGAATTTTATTGCTGAGGAGGTACAGAAGGAGGGAAAACCTGGCCTGGTGTCTTGATTTGAAAAACCAGGTGTCTGCTAAGGAAGGCAGGAGCTTCCCTTGAAATGGAAAATACAAACTCTCTCCCTCTGAATTATTTTGAAATTAAGGGGCTCTCAGGCAAATATATGGGGAGGAATAACAGTTCTTTACTAGGGAAAAAAAGCAAAATAAAAATGCAGTAATACAAAACCAACCCTGGCAGAGTGAGAAGAGGCGCTGACCCCTGTGGGTCAGGGTGGTGGCACAGTCCCATCCCATGGGGGCTCAGCCCTCCTGCAGTGCCAGCTGTGCTTCTGCTGGAGCAGGGATCCTGCACAAGGCTGCAGTTTTCCTCTGCAGCTCCAGGGCTGCTGGAGATGGGCCTGCTCTTCCTCTGGCAATGCAGGGCAGGAGAAAGCTGCTCCTCTGGGCATGCAGTGGGCAAAGGCTGCTGTGCTGTGCCAGGCTCAGACTGGATCCAGGTAGGAATGCTTGGCTCCTGCCCTGGGCGCAGCATCTCCCAGTGGGATGCTGGAATTTTCTCAGCCATGCAGGGACACTCAGTGGCCATGAAGAGCAGAGATCTCCTGGAGGGAGGATTGGCTGTGGGAGAGATAAAGAAAACTGCCCAAAGAACAGCAGAGAACTGCCCAGCTCTGACAGGTGGGGACAGGACGCACAGCCCCATTTCCAACCTGGCCAGGGCAGCACCCTCAGGCACTGGTTGGGGTTATTGAGGTGTCTGGGCAGGGCTGGGGGTCGGATTCCTGATCCTCCCCTCCCACTCAGGATGCTCAGGATTCTGGGATCCTCAGATATTTACAGCCAATTTCAGTCATAGAATCATGGGTGCAGTGACTTTCCCCTGTCCTGTCTCTGCACTCTCCAAAGGGGGTACCCAGCAGCTCTGACGTTAAATGAGAAACCAGCCCTTTTCCTGGGGAGAGCAGAGCCCGAGTTCTTTATCTGGGGACAGATTTTGATTAAAAGCTCAGCACATGTTCTCACTGCTTTCCCTCCCCTTGTTCTCATGGCCGTGCAGCCCATTTGCAATTAAATTGAGTCTCGTTACCCTCCAAAGTGAGAGAAGCTGCTCTGGAAATTATGAGTAGGAGTCTCTCTACCTTTTGACAAATTATTTTCTAATGAAAAACATCTGCTCAGGCTACGAGGGTTCACCCGTCTTTATTTCTGCCTGATGCAAATGGGTTTTGTTTCACAAATTGCAAAGCAGGGCTCTGGTCCTGCAGCCAAAAGGGACAAGCAGGGATTGATAAAATGCAGCAAAGCTGGGAGTGCAGTCTCATCCCCCCCTTTAATGATCCTGCTTCCTAACAGGTGTAACAGCACAGCTCCTGATGGCTGCTGATGATCCAGATGGCCTGGAATTGTCTCTCCATATGCTGCAGGACGGGATGCGTGGTGAGGCTCAGGTTAACTCTGTGTGGGCTGGAGGAACAGATCCATGGCTTGTTCAGGAAGTTTGGAAAATGAGATAAAAATCCAAAGAGACACCCAGGGGTGTTTGGGTAATAGGGAGAGATGGAATGCACAGAATCGTGAAATATTGGATATGGAAGGCACAGAATCATTTATTGAATCATTTATTATTATGGAATTATTTAGGCTGGGAAAGAGCTCCCAGATGAAGGATCATCAAGTCCAAGTTGGGACCAATCCAGCCCAGAGCACTCAGTGCCACGTCCAGGAATTCCTTGGACACCGCCAGGGATGGGCACTCCAAACCTCCCTGGGCAGTTCCAAGGCATGACCACGGGGAAATTCCTCCTGATGTCCAATCTGAGCCTGCCCTGGCCCAGCCTGAGTCCGTTCCCCCTTGTCCTGGCCCTGTTCCCTGGGATCCACTCTCCTCTTCAGCCCAAATCCTGTGGAAAGAGGAATGTGCTCCTGCAGGGATCTGCCCAGCCTGGCCAGCGTGCCGCCCTCCCCAGAGCTGGGTTTGCTCCTGGCAGAGCCGTAACACACCCAAGCCCAAATCCCAAAGGCAGCTCCAAGCCCAAATCCCAAATCCAGGTCTGTGTGGAGCAGTCTGGTGCTTCCCATTGATTTCCAGGAATGCTGGTTCCATGTTCTCCCCTCCTTGAGGACAGCTGGGATTTCAGCTAATGGACCCCTGATTGGCACTAATGGCACCAACCCTGGGCACAACATTTTGGGGGTTTTTCTGCTCCCAGAGCTTTGAAGGCACCTCCTCTGATCTCTGGCTGGGGCTGTGATCAGGCTGCCAGGACAGGCAGGAATATTTCTGCAGTTCCACCTTTCCCTTTGAAGTAATCCCAGTCAGAGCCAGGCTGGCAGGAGTGTTTTATCCTTAGGGAAAGGTTGATCTGGAAGTGCTGAGGATTCCAGCAGCAGGGAGGTGGCACCACTGTCCCCGTGCTGTGAGGGGGGACTGCAGCAGAGGGGCTGTGCTTGAGCCCAGCACCAAAACTCCCCAGGACTGGAGCAAGGATTTTGTGTTCTGCCAAACTGGGACTGTGCAGGGACAGCAGGATCTGCCCAAAGTCACCCAGGGAGCTCCAAGCAGGAACCAGGAGCTCTTTGGATGATGGCCACAGCTCTTTTGGTGTGACAGGTTTCCAGAGGAAAAGAAACATTTTCCTTTGTGAAAAAGGAGCAGAGATGCCTCAGTAAGTGTTGTGGAATTTGGGCAAACAGGTTTGCAATCTGTGCTGGAGGGGCAGGAATTGTTCCTTCAGATCAGCAGCAGCAGCTGACTGTAGGAAATTTGGGGGAAGTTCCCCTTTAGGGAATTTTGTGCTGCTGGTGTTGGACCCCAGCCTGGCACAGAGAACCTGCTCAGGAAGGGTTCCTGGTGCATTCCAAGCAGGGATCCCTCTTTTTTCCAGGATATGGAGGAATTTCTGGATTGAGAAGGGAAATAAACTCCTTTCCTTCACTCCCACCCACGCTGGGCTCGGGCTGTGACAGGCAGAGCAAACACTGCCTCTCCAGCCCTGGGAATGACACAGGGCCCAGGGATGTGCCAAGGGAAAATGTCAGCCTTGTTTGTGCATTCCTGCCCTTCCTCTGCAGCCAGGAGATCCTCAGGAGCAGCCAGGACCACGAATTCCACACTCACAGCCCATTCCTGCCCTGCTGGAAGCAGAGCCTGCCAGCAGGGAATGAGGATGACCTCGGCGTGGAGCATCCCGGGGCTGGAACAGGGAATGACTCCAGGAAAGGGAGCTGCAGATGGAGCAGGAAAATCCACCCTGCAAAGAGCCCCGGCCCAGAGCGTGGGGCCACATCCGTGTCCTTCCACAGGTGTCAGCCAAAGCAGGGAAGTGCAGCCAGGCTCCCCTGCCCTCCTGCCATGGCCACTGGAGCCTGAGCAGCTCCTGCCCTTGGGCCATGAGGGGATTTCATCTTCATTCCGGGCAGCAGTGATGTGAGGCTGAGCTGGAGGGGAATTTTTAGCTCCCCATTCCTGTGATTGCCAGGGACTGGTTCAGAAGGTCCTTTCTGGTTATTTTTGTTGAAGGATGGGGGTAATTCACCTCGGGGAAAGGACCCAGCACACATTCTCATTTCACACCTGCCAGGGAGCCAGGCAAGATGAACAACTCCCACCAGTGCTAACAGAGTCACCACGAGGTGAGAAAGCTTTGGCTCTGTCTCCTGAGCAGCTGATGATGCTGTTAGAGGACAAATGTCTCTCCAGCAGAGGCTTTATACAAAGGATTATGGATTTAAAGCCTCCCCTTAGCTCCAGGGACCACGGGCACTGCAGAGCTCAGGAGCTGGGAAAGAGCAAATCCCACATCTGGGTTTGCCTGCAGCTCCTGCAGTGCTGGGCTGATCCCCTGGCCCTTGGTGGTGGTGGAGCTCTGCTGAGCTCCCAGAGCTCCAGTGATTTATTCCTGGGGGCATCTGGCCCCTCTCTGCAGCCTGGATGGGGTTACCAGCCCCTTGTTGCCACAGGAAAATTCCCCTGGAGCCTGGAGGGGCCTCCATCACCAGGGCAGGAGAATTCCCAAATGTGGCACCCTGGTGATAATCCCCCATGATCTAAAGCCATGGCGAAGAATGAATTGAGGAAAAGGAGTGGTGTTGCTGTAGAAACAAAAATTTTAAAAAGGAAATTAAAGCTACTTGGGAACTGTGGTTCATACAGGCAGGAAATGGGACACTCAGAGCCACATTTCCCAGAGCATTTTGGGCACTGAATTCCCACCTCAGGCCTGGCACTGAGCTCCTCTGTGGAGCAGGGAAGTCAAAAGGGGAGTGGTGAAGGAATCATCCCCTAAAGCTCCTCTGACAGGACCAGCATTCCAGCAGCTGGGACAGGCCTCAGCAGGAGCTGCCCCCGAATTTTGGGAGGAATGTTTCTGTGGCCTTGCCCTGCTGGAGAGATGAGGGCTGGGAGATGCTTTTGCATCCCTTCACTTGCCAGACAGAATCCCTGGAACCGGGAGTGTCTGCAGCCTTGGGGTGGCAGCAGTCAGCTTTGCCTGCACTCCTGGGAAACTGCTCCTGCCAGGACTGCCCTGGAATTCCTGCCTGGAGAGACAAATCCCGGGGGAAAGGGAATTCTGAGCACTCGGAGCAGGCAGAGGATCACTCCGGCAAGGGGAGGGGGATATGGAGCTGAGCAGCGCTGGGGAGGAGGCTGAGCTCGATGGAAACCTCAGACACCACTCCTGGGTAACCCAGCTGGGCTGTGGGGCTCTCGCTGCTGTCCCTGCTCTCCTCTCCTCTTCTCTCCTCTCCTCTCCTCTCCTCTCCTCTCCTCTCCTCTCCTCTCCTCTCCTCTCCTCTCCTCTCCTCTCCTCTCCTCTCCTCTCCTCTCCTCTCCTCTCCTCTCCTCTCCTCTCCTCTCCTCTCCTCTCCTCTCCTCTCCTCTCCTCTCCTCTCCTCTCCTCTCCTCTCCTCTCCTCTCCTCTCCTCTCCCTTTAAAAAGGAAATTAAAGATATTTGAGAGCTGTGGTTCCTACAGGCAGAAATGGGACGCTCAAAGCCACATTTCTGTCTGAGCAGGAATTGGGGAGGCATTAAATGCTGGCAGGGAGAGGGGCTGGGCAGAGCCCTCATTGCAGCAGAGCCTGGGATATGAACACTTTCCTCTTCAGGACACCGGGATAGAAAAACATTCCAAGGTTCATTTCCCCCTCCTGTCGGGTGTTCACAGAAAGGACAGGCTGAGCATTCAGAGTAAGAATTATTCTGAATAATGGCATCATTCCTGTGGAGGGCAGCTCTGCTGAGCAAATGCCTGGAGCTGCTGCTGGAGTTTGGGGGGTGCTGACTGGAGTTTGGCCTGTCCCTGCCCTGTCCCCAAAGGCAGAGGGTCACAGGGCATGGCCACACTGAGGCTGCCTCCTTCACCTGTTGGAGAACTGGGAATTACTGGCACTGGGAGTGGAAAACTCCCAGAATCGTGGAATATCCTGAGCTGGAAGGGATCCACGAGGATCACTGAGCCCCACTCCTGGCCTTGCAGAGCCCCAGGAATCCCACCTGTGTATTGTCCAAGCTCCCCGACCCCGGAGATGTGGCTTGGAGACAGCAGGAAAATCCTGGATATCATCATCACACATAGTGGGAGCTGTCTGCTCCTGGCAAGGGCCATCCCAAATTCCCATCCTGGGCAGGCCACAAGGACTCAGAGGACCATGGGATTTGGTCTCACTTTCTCCAGGTAAGCAGGAATCAATCCTGGCCTGAAAGGGCATGAGGAATTGGCTCTGTGGGAATAAAGCTCCCCTGGTTCCTCCTGTGTCCCACCTCCATTCCACCTGGAATCAGATCCCAGCCCTTCAGCAGCAGTTCAGCAGCCTCAGAGGAATCCTGTGGCCAAACCTGCCCAGTGTTACCTTTCTGACACTAAACCAGCTTCAGCTGGCACTTGAAGTACGACTCCAACTCGCATTTTGGGATTATTAAAAAGCACGTTTTAACCTCTGCGTGCAGAGCAGTCGTGCAGCCTCCCCCAGCCCTTAGCTTTTCCTGCTGCACTGACACCACCAGCACTCACAGATTATTTATCTCGCCTGTGCTTTTCCATTTAACATCTCACCAAGTCCATTACCCGCAGTGCCACTTCCAATTGGCATTGGAATGGAAGGTGAAATCCAGACCTTGTAAGGGAGAGGTGATTTTGTTCCTCTTCAGATGGTTCTGCCTCCCACACGGTGTCACTTGGGCTAATCCATTTATACAACCTGACAAAAATCTGCCCATTTTCCACCAGCGGCCTCTGTGTGAGTGTCACACTGAATTTGCTCATTGGAACAGGGAGGATCAACCAGAGCAAAGGGCTGGATCTTGGTGGGGAGCCAGCCTCAGATTGTGTTTGCTTTCCTGCTCTTCTCCTCCTAAAAGGAGCCTTTCCCCCTGTTATTTGTGGGGCTTTTGTCCTGTTTGTATTGCACTTAACACCTCCCCCCCAGACTGGAACCCCCCTGACCTCACCTTGGACCTCCTGTCCATCATGTGTCCCCAGCAGGGGAAATTGCAGTTACACCTTTGCTGCCATGTTAAAAAATATATTTGAAAGCATCAGCTCTTCTGGCTGCATTTCTCCACCTCCACCTGCAGTGGGAAAAAGCTCCACATGCCTCAAAAGAGCAGAGAAAATCAGGAATCCCAAACTGGGGAGTCCTCAAGGGCTGGTGGTCACCTGAGCATTCCCTGACCCTCCCCAGTCCTGCAATCCCAACCTGATGATCTCACCAAGGGGCAGGATTGGGTGCAAGTATTCCATTTTGGGGAAAAGAGGCACAGGGAGGGGCTGGATCCATGCTGGGAGCTGGTCTTAGGGTGTTTTGAGGACCATCCATTGCAACTGGAGTATTTTCCCTGCTCTGCCTTCCCCCACAGCCTGGGATTATTTATTGTGATACATAATTACATGGGGTGATACTGTAGCCAGCAGTTAATTAATGCTAATTGGATGTAAATTAATTAAGAACACAGTTCGTCACATTTGGTTTGCTCTTCCTGTCACTCCACCCAGCCCTGGAGCAAAATCAGAGGAATTGGCCCCAATCCAGGCTGGGTGATGGTGGCACCCAAACCAAGGGATAATGGGGGATTGGGGGGAGCTTCACCTCTTTTGCTCTTAAAAAGTTCTGGTTCTTGAAGAGAGATGGGGATTCCCCCTTGGGAGAAAATACCTGGGAAATGATGGGGATGATGCAGAGAGATGAATTCTGTGAGCAAAGAGGGAACTGAGGCGGGAGAAGGTGGAACAATCACCTTTCGTCTCTAATCACCACACAAACCCTGCTCGTGCAGAGGAGCTGAGCCTGGCAGGACACAGAGGGACCCTGTCAGCTTTGATCCTGCCAGGGATCACCCTGGAATGAGGGAATCAGAGCACAGCTGGTTGGTGTTACTGTTCCCATGGAGCTCAGGGACAGTGACACGGGCTGGACGTGGCTCCCATGGAACAGGAACCCAACCACCCCAAGGGGCTCTAGCAAAGTGCGTTTTGGCCACTTTTCCCAGGAAACCAGTGACAGCACAAGGTGAAACGGCCTCGAGCTGGGCCAGGGGAGGGTCAGGTCAGGCATCAGGAGAGATTTCTCCATGGATCTCTTATTTGATTGGATTTTAGTGCTTTGTACTCACCTTCCAAAAGTGAGCGTGCTCTGTCTTTGGGCAGGGCGTGCCCTGCAGGTGTTCCTGCCAGCCTTGGCACACCACTTTGCTCAGTTTGCCCATCCCTGGAAGTGTCCAAGGCCAGGCTGGATGGAACTTGGAGAACCCTGAGACAGTGGAATGTGTCCCTGCCCATGGCACGGGTGGAATGGATGAGCTTGAAGCTCCCTCCCACCCAAAACTGTGTGGGATTTTATACCAATTTTCAGGCTGTTGTGCCCCAAATTCAATCAAATCCCAGCTCCCCATCTCTGAAAATTACTAATCATGTGAAGATCCAGACAGTTCCTCCTGCAACAGCCGCAGGGCAAAGCCCAGGGATAGAAAAGGAGAGGTCGGGAGGGGTAAAAATGGGGCAGAAAGCACCAGGACTGATGGGAGGAGCTGCGAGTTTGGGAGGCAAATCCAGGTGGGATCATTCAGCTCTGGAACCCCTGTGGTCTGTCCCTGGGAGCCTGGCTGTGCTCACACATTAAATTTTGGAAGCAAAGCTTTCATTGCAGGTGGAAAAGGGGAAATCCATCTGTTCAGGGAGTTGGACATGTCCTTGCTCAGGATTCCTGGGCATCAGCAGCTACCTGAGGCAGCATCCCCGAGCTGCTGGAGCTGCTCCCAAGGGCACATTTCTGAGCCATCGGTTTGTAACACTCTGGACATGCCTTCAAACACAGCACAGGACTCTGTGAAATAATTTGACATCATTAGATGCCAAAGGACCTTTAAAAATCCAGTCTTCAAGGGAACACTTGCACTGATTGCAGCCCAGCATAAATCTGACCTTTTCGTACTCTTCATCCTCGAATCCTCCACAGAGGCTGCTCCTGCAGTGCTTAGGAGGTGTCTGCTCCTGTTTGATCTGTCTCCCAGACAAAAGCTCTTCAAAAGAAATTTTCCATGTTAATTGGAAGATGTTAAAACACTAAAACAACCAAAAAAAAAAAAAATCCGACTCGGGATGTAGATTTTCCATCCGAGCCTGAAAATCAGCTCCACTTGTGTTCATTTCCAAAGGCAGCTCTGCAGTGCCAATCATCCAAAGATGTCAGCAAAATTCCCTGGATGCACAGAGCTGGTGAATGGATTCATGGGCAGGCTGCTGTAATGGCAACTTTGCAGGGGCTATCAAAACCCTTTAGACATCAAGCTAAAAAATGACAAAGCAGCTGAAAAGAATGATTTGTGCTGTGAAGCAGAGGCTGGCAGAGCCCTCTGCACCAGGAGAAGGATGTGAGCCTGGGAAGGGATGTAGTTAACCCCAGATCTCTGTCAGACAGGTGCAGCTACGGGGGAGACACAAATCACCATTGAAAATTGATTGTAGGCCTGGAATTATGTAAATCTTCCTCATTTAAATCTGTGTTGGGAGCACAGGACACTGAGGAGCTGAGGACACTTGGAAGAGGAGCAAACCTGCCAAGTGAAGCTGAAACAACAGCAAACAGCCCAGCTCAGGTAGGAGCTGTCAGGTGGAGACAGCCCCAGCCAGGAGCATCCTGGCACATCCCAGCTGGGCTCTGGGGGAGCCTGGATGTGCTGGGAATGGGGGGAGCTGCAGCTCTGGGGCAGTGAGGGTTTGTTCATGCTCGGAGCAGCAGCAATTCCTGCAGAAATCATGGATGTGCAAAGATGGGACTGCACCTCGAGTCCTTCACTTGTGGTGGGCACAGCATTTCCTGGGCTGGCTTTGCTCTGGGGCAGCCAAGGTCCTTGTGCTATGAGAACTGCCCTCACTCTGCCATGGCTGGGGGTTTCAGGTGTGCCTTACTCAGGAAAGCCAGGTGTCTGCTAAGGAAGGCAGGAGGCTCCCCTGAAATGGAAAATGCAAACCCCCTCCCTCTGAATTGCTATAAATTTTAAATTAAGGGGCTCTCAGGGAAAAATATGGGAGCAGGAATAACATTTCTTAACCAGGGAAGAAAATAAAAATAAAATAAACAATGCAGAGAACCAAACCAGCACTGACAGGGTCAGACACAGCCTGACACCCTGTGGGTCAGGGTGCTGGCACAGTCCCATTGGAATTGTGGCTCAGCCCTCCTGCAGTGCCAGGGGTGGTTCTGCTGGAGCAGGATCCTGGACAAGGCGGGAGTCTTCCTCTGCAGCTCCAGGGGAAGGGGCAGCTGCTGTTCCTCTGGGAATCCAGTGCAGAAGCTGTGCTGGTGTTGCAGAATCTCAGATTCTATCCAGGCAGGAATGCTTGGCTCCTCCCCTGGGCTCACATCTCCCATGGATGCTGCAGTTCTTATCAGCCCTGCAGGGACATTCCACAGCCTGTGATCAGCAGATGTCCCTGGAGGGAGGAGTGGCTGTGGAAGAGATAAGGAAAACTGCCCAATGAACAGAGACAGCTGCCATGCAGATGGGAAATGGAACACAACTGGCTTGGCAATCTGGGACAAGGTGTTCCAGACCTGGGGATTTTCCCTTTCCCAGTTTTCCAGGACTGAACCCTCAGCTGTGACAACACCTCATGGAAATGATGTGAACCTGCCCTCACTGGCAATTTTGTCAAAATCCGGCAGCTCAAGTGAAACTTTACCTCAAGTTTCTAAATCGAAAGCACAGGGAGATAATTCCCAATGAAAATTTCTGGAATTTCTGCTCCAGTCCTACTCTAAAAACAGAGTTCACAATAGGTGCTCTGGGATAGCACAAAAAAAATCTGTGCTGGGTCACCTCTCCCTGTGTCCCTCTGTGTCCCCTGGATATGCTGGGACACCCAGGACTCTGGATTCCCCCAGCAGCTCTCAGGCTCTCAGGACTGGTTTATGAACCCAGAAAAAAGAGCATTTTCAGCTGTCAGTTTGGGCCCACTGGCTGTAAATACAGGCCCAGCCTGGCAGAGAGGAGATCCAAGCTTTGATAAGCTCTGATCTGCTTCAGAGGGGAACAGCAGAGAGGTTAAACTGAAAAACCTGATAAGAAGAGAAAAATGGTCCTGAGTTTTAAATCACTAAAGAGATTTTTAAGAGCAAGGAGGGAAGAGAGTGAGAAATAAACCACTGGTATTAAGGACAGGTTGTTCAATGAAGTTCCTCAGCCCTTTGGGGTGACAGAATTTGAAGAGCCCTGGGGATCTTACATTTAATGCTGTTTCCAAGCACACCTGGAGCATCCTGCTAGGATGGGTTATCAGTGACGCAGAGACAAGACAAGGATCAGAACAACTGCAGCACTTCCATAATAAATATTCATCCCTTCCTCTGGGCCACTCCAGCCATGTGCTGCCAGCTCCACGTGTGCATCAGCTTCTCTCACGTACCACTGTTGTTGTTTTTAATGAAGAGATGGGATTATCATCAGGTTAAGAATGATTCAGATAAAGAGATTTTAGAGGAGTTGGTAGTTGGTTATAGTACAAAGTAGTTACAAGTTTCTGTTACAAGGCAATATATAACTTTTTACCTTAATGAATAGAAGTTACAAGGTTTATTTTGCTTTTCTAACTTAGTACTTTGCTTATTTCTGCTGCACTGTGGATAGTTTTGCCTGATAGGCTTCTGTCTCACATGCACACAAATACTTTTATTATAACTTCTAAACTCTTACCTTATTTTATACTATTACATTACTATAAACCCTTCACTGTCTTATCAACAATTACTTAAGGTATATTCTTACTCAAAACTATAGTAATATAAGTTGGGGTTTTTTTGTTTTATTATTATGATTTTGTTTTATGCTTTTTTGTTTATTATTTTTGTTTAATGTCTGTGTATTTTATTTTTACATCCATCTAAGTTTCTTCTAAGGCTGTAGATTAAACTTTTCAGTGTCTGTAGAAGTTTCTGTTTTTCTGCTTCTCACATTCCTGGGCAGCTGGGAGCTCAGGGATCCCCTCATTTGTCCCCAAATGATTCATGTCTGGATCTGCAGCTGGGGGTGCCAGGAGGACGTGATGAGCCTGAGCTCAGGTGTCACTGAGCTCCCAGGGACAGAAGGTGACAGCTCTGTGTGACATACAGCAGATCCCAGGACTTCTGGAAGGAAAGGTGGGAAAAGTCTCATGGGAATAATCAACAGAACAGGTAGAGGAGGAACTGAGCAAACAAATGTGACTGGGAATATGAACAGGGAATTGTTCTGAGTGACAAAATCCCCCTTTTCTTTTGGAAATGTCATGGTGGGAAAAGATGCTCCTTGGCTGCCTCCACCTCACTCTGCTGCCCCTGCAGAACCCTTCTGACCCCAGGGGAGGACACCAACACCCTGGGGTTCACATGGGAGATTGACCCTGGGGATTGATCCTGGGGTCTGATTCTGGGGATTGACCCTGGGGATTCACCTTGGGGACTCACCCTGGGGATTGATCCTGGAGACCCACCCTGGGGATTGATCCTGGTGATTGACCCTGTGGATTGATCCTGGGGACTCACCCTGGTGATTGACCCTGAGGACTGACCCTGGGGATTCACTCTGGGACTGACCCTGGGGATTCATTCTGGGGATTGAGCCTGGGGACTCACCCTGGGGATTGATCCTGGAGATTCTTCCTGGGGACTGACCCTGGTGATTGACCCTGGGGATTCATCCTAGGGATTCACCCTGGGGACTCACCCAGGGGATTCATCCTGGATTGACCCTGGGGATTCACCCTGGGGATTAACCCTGAGGATTCACCCTGGGAATTCACCCCGGGCATTCAGAGGCATCCGGGAAGGGATCAGGGATGAAGGGGATATGTCTGAGCAGCACAGGACAGGGGGGGAGATGGCACAAAGGGCCAAAGGAGGGTGACACCAGGCCCCAGCCCACCCAGGAGCAGTTTTTGTGCTCTCAGGCTGCAGTCTTGGTGTCACTGATCAGATTTTTTTCGAGCAGCCTCGGGTTTTACCCTCCCTTCCCCCGTCCCTCTCATTCCCACCCGGGTGACTCAGAGCAGCCAAGTGGCCGAGCTGATGAGAAAATAACGAGCAGCAAACGCCTGTGGGCAGATGTTTTTTCTGGTTTGGTGTCAGATTGGTCCTTTGACCGTCAAACCACCACTTAGAGCTGCCAGCCCCTGACGAAATCAGCCGGTGCCTGTGATCCACATGAAAGGATATCTCTGCCCAGCTGGGACCAGCCCTGGCAGCGTCCTGGGCTCTGAGCAGCAGCTCCACAGCGGCAGCATTAATGTGCCACCATGGGCCCTGTCCCCAGCCAGGCTCCTGCCCAGGCTGCAGTCAGTCACTGCAGGTCCTGCCTGTCACATTCTGTGCCCGCAGACCCCCGGGGATCTGCCAGAACCAGGAACAAACCGGGCCAAGCCCGGCTCCTGTGCCAGCACTCGGTGACACAGGGACACGGGACTGCAGTGCCTTTGTGAGGGCACAGACTGCCAGTTCCTGGGATTCAATAACTCCAATTCCTTCGTGCCACACAGGGGCTCATTACCGAGGCAGTGTCACTCTGGAGTCATCTCCTGGATCACCCAAGCTCTGGCTGATGGATATTTGATTTGCTCCGTGCTGATCATTGCTGGAACAGTAATGAAATTGCTTTCATTTGCACCAGGAGGGGCTCGGGGTGTGAATTGTGCCATGGTTCCAAGGAACCTTTTTCTCATTCTTCCCAGTAATTATGCCCAGGAGGGTGAAAAGCATTTGAATTGCATCAGACATGTGCCATTGCACATGAAAATTCCTATTTTACACAGCAGCTCCCGACCCCTGCAGGAAAATAATGCTCAGTCTGTGTTTGTTTAAGTAGGGGAGATCACTGAAGGACCCTAAAGGGAGTGAAATATGGAGTTTGGGGATGAACTGTGAAGAGAAAAGCCAGAATCTTCCTTCCTGCTTCAGAATCTGGAGAGTTTCAGATTCAAACCTAGACCTGGGAAATGGGTGTAAGCCTCAGTGTCCAGCAGGTGACAGGGACACTGCATCCAGCTCCAGGCACACCTGGGAGCCGCTCCCAGCCTCTCAGGGGAGATCTCTGCAATGAAGGAGTTGCTGCTGGGGCAGGAGCTCTGTGGCTTCTCACATATCCCAAGCGGGTTCTTCCATGGGCCTTTGCTTTGGGGTTTGCCCTGTGCATGCCATGGTGTCCTGACAGGCCAGGAGCAAGGAATTCCTGTTGCTTTCCCCAGATTATCCTGCCTTTTGGGCTGGACTGCTGGAAGCAAGGAGCTCCTGACAGGAATTTGGGGGTGCTGGAACATCCCTGTCTGTGTAGGGCCAATTCCCTTTGAGGACTGGCCTGACTTGTGGCTGTTTCCAGCCTGTCCTGACAGCCAGAGAAGGACATTTTGATCTCTGTCCTAGCTGCAGGGTCTTTTCAGCCCATCCTACAGTCATAACAGCACATTTGGAGCTCTATCCTGACTGTTTGGCGACTTCAGCCTGCAGCACATTAGGAGGGCAACGAGGCTGGGAACACAAACCCTGTGAGGAACCACTGAGGGAGCTGGGGGTGCTCAGCCTGGAGAAAAGGAGACTCAGGGGTGCCCTAATCACTCTGCAGCTCCTGAAAGGTGCCTGTGCTCAGCTGGGGCTGGGCTCTGTCTCCAGGAACTGACACAACCAGAGCACACAGCCTCCAGCTGCCCCAAGGGAAATACAGGCTGGATACCAGGAAAAAGTTTTTCACAGAAAGAGTGATAAAGTTCTGGAATGTTCTGCTCGGGAGGTGGTGCAGTCACCATCCCTGGGTGTGTTTAACAAAGCCTGGATGTGGCACTGGGTGCCAGGGTTGAGTTGAGGTGTTGGAGCTGGGTTGGACTCAATGATCTTGAAGATCTCTTCCATCCCAGTGATTCTGTGAATTCCATGAATTTTAATCCCTGTCCTGGCCATAGGACGATTTCAGCCCATCCTGGCACAGCACACCCCCTTTGGAGCCTCTGCAAGAGCTCTGTGGTCCCATTGTCCCACTGGGAGAAAGAGAAATGGAAAACTACCACAAGCAGTCACTGGGAAAAACCCATTTGTGCCAAAATGAGCTCCCTGGGTGGCCCTGGCTCAGGGACACTGTCCCTGTCCCCATGGCTGGGATCTGCCCCCTCTGCCCCAGTACAGCAGCTCCATCCACATTTCCAGGGCACCAAGAGCCCCACATTCCCAGGAGCTGCCTCGGGTCAGCCACTTTTAATGGGGCTCCTTTAGGGCTTTTTTCTGCCTAATTCTGCTGTTTCCCTTTGTCCTGCAGGACAGCAGAGGAATAACCCTCAGATTGATCCATCTCTCCCTTCCCTGCTCCCGGCATTGTGTGTTTTCATCTCCTTTCTGGGATGACAGTGAAACTTCCATCGTTGTGTGTGCTCGGTGTCGGAGGAGAAGAAAGTTTTTTATCATTAGTGAGGTTGATTCTGTGCAATTAGAGGGGGAACAACCATTGTGTCAGGACAAATGGCATAATTCCCGCTGCCTGATCCGTGCCCCATCAGGAATCAGATCTTTTCCTCCTACAAATCTCCCATCTTACAGAAATATAAAAGCCATGAAACCCATCAAAAGCAGATTGGCAAAGTTCATTGAATTTCCCCCCTAATTCATAATCAAAAGTAATTGGAAATGCTACAGAGACTGTTAAAGTTAAATTTCCCTGGTGCTGAAGTGCACATCAAAGAGCAGATGCTCAACACAGTGTCAGAAACGGTGAAAGCGCCTCGTAAATCACTGCTGATATTCACATTTTGAGAAGGTGCTGTGGGGAGGAGGAGGGTGGATGTGGAATGTGACTGAGGGAGGGAACTTTAATGACATTTGTGATGGCACTCAGGACAAAGCTGAGACTTGTGCGTGACCTAAACCAAGGGAAAATAAACAAGGAGCTGTGAAAATGGCTGGGGCCATGAACTTTTGGGGCAGAGGATGTGCTTTTATTATGGAATTGGACACCAGACCATTTTAAGAAGCTCCAAAAATGTGTAAAGTTGTGTTTTAACACTCTGAAAGCTAAGAAATAATCACAGTGATGGAATGAGCACGACTGGAAATGTCACCAATCCCTGCCCCATTTCCAACAAATGGTGGAGCAGATCCTTGGCTCCTGGAAAACACAGGGTCATCCAAAGTGTCCTCACTTTGCAGTCAGGAGGAGCCAGAGCCAGGACTGGGTCCTGCTCTGAATGGAGAGCTGCAAACCCCAAAAGTAGAGTGGGATTTGTTCAGACCCTTCTAGAACAGAGATTCAAGCCATGTTGTGATGTTTTGGACACAAAATGAATATATGAAAGGTCTTCAAAGCAGTAATAAACTCAGCTGCCTCCTCAGTGTCACTTGGGTGCTCACCTGCCACAATAAATCCTTGGGAATTCTCATCTCCTGTAACAGAAACAAGGCCAGAGATGTTTGGTTCAGAGTGGGACATGAAAGAAAAACAATTTAAAAGGCACCTCCAGGAGGGTGTCAGGGCCACACAGAGCTATAGGGAGGACTAGGTTTAGAAGCAGGGGAGCAATGAGGAAAAAAGCATTTTCCTTCTAAGCAGAGCTTGCAAAAATATTTCCTTTTAATCTCTTTTTTTCCTCTTCTGTGGGCAGACGAAATGCTCGAGGTGTGGAATGAAGACACCCTGTTGATATCCAGCAGATATAAACCCAAATGCTGATGTTCAGCACTCCCGCCCCTTATAATTCCTGGTGTGGAAACCCAAATATTGCTGTTCAGCATTAGTTTGGCACAGGAAGAGATTTTATGTCTTGCCTGGTGAATTGTCCCAGAAATTTCAGCACCAGAAGGGACTGGGGCAATCAGATTTGGATTGCACTTGAGCTCTGATCCCAGGTTCCAGCAGATGGATGGCAACATCTGCAGGAGATGGGGAAGAATAAAGCAAATTGATAAAATAAAGATCAGATGTTGTTGCCAAACTTCTTTGAGTGCAAGTTGACACCTGACAGCCAGGGCTGCCTGAGGGATCCCAGCAGGGCTGGCAGTGGGAGGGTGCAGGATAAAAGCCTGTGCTGGAGGGCACCAGGTAAAGCCTCACAGCTTGCCAAAGAAAGAAAAGGAAATTCAAACTCATCCCACTCCCCCTGCCATGGGACACCTCCTATTATCCCAGGGTGTTCCAGCCTGGCCTCAGGCACTTCCAGGGCTCCAGGGGCAGCTCAGGCTCCCTCCCAGCCCAGCAGCTCTGCCTTTGCCTCTCCTTTAAATCCCAGAGGCCACAAATCAATGTCCTGAAACACTTCTGACAGGCAGGGCAGCCTCCTTTCCTGTATTTTGGATCCCAAAAACATGCAGCAGTGTCTGAGGTGTCCTAGGTTGTAAGATGTGTGTGTGTCCTGTCCCCATCTGTCAGAGCTGGGCAGTTCTCTGCTGTTCTTTGGGCAGTTTTCTTTATCTCTCCCACAGCCAATCCTCCCTCCAGGAGATCTCTGCTCTTCATGGCCACTGAGTGTCCCTGCATGGCTGAGAAAATTCCAGCATCCCACTGGGAGATGCTGCGCCCAGGGCAGGAGCCAAGCATTCCTAGCTGGATCCAATCTGAGCCTGGAACAGCACAGCAGCCTTTGCCCACTGCATGCCCAGAGGAGCAGCTTTCTCCTGCCCTGCATTGCCAGAGGAAGAGCAGGCCCATCTCCAGCAGCCCTGGAGCTGCAGAGGAAAACTGCAGCCTTGTGCAGGATCCCTGCTCCAGCAGAAGCACAGCTGGCACTGCAGGAGGGCTGAGCCCCCATGGGATGGGACTGTGCCACCACCCTGACCCACAGGGGCTCAGCGCCTCTTCTGACCCTGGCAGTGGTTTGTTTTGTATTACTGCATTTTTATTTTATTTTTATCTTCTTCCCTAATAAAGAACTGTTATTCCTATTCCCATATATTTGTCTGAGAGTCCCTTAATTTCAAAATTACAGTAATTCAAAGGGAGGGGGTTTGCATTTTCCATTTCAGGGGAGGCTCCTGCCTTCCTCAGCAGACAGCTGTCTGTTCAAACCAAGACAGAGGGCTGGAGCTGCACTCTTGGAGTGGGAATGGGAAGCTGGGCGTTAATTAATGACCCCAGCACCGATTGACTCTCAGTGTCCATGGCTTGGGTTTTTGCCCACCTGAGCTCTCAGCCATGCTGTGTTCTCAGTCATTACCAGGAATGCATCTGGATCTTGGGAATTCCTTCTGGCCTGTGGGAACTGAATTTGTAGAGAATTTTTAGTTTGATAGAAGGTTCATATAGTATGTATTTGTATGTAAATTTTGAGATAAGAAATGTTGATTTAAAAATGTTATGGACTAGGACAGATATTGTTGAGAGAGAAATAGAACTAGAAATAAGTTTTAAAGGATAGCTTCGTAAATAAGACTAAATACTTTACAGAAATATGGCACCTCTCAGTTGTCCCATCACTAGTTCAGAAAAAGGCCCGAGAGGAATGACAGATTTGCTTTCCAAACAAGCTGTGGGTCTGCTGGTAGATAAAATGAGCACTGAGAGAGAAAAGAAACAATGGGAAGGATTCCACTGATTAATGAATGGAAAAAGAGATTTGCCTTTACAAATAAACTGTAGGTTGGCTGATAAATGAAACTGGATATTGAAAGACAAAAGAAACAGTGGGGGAAACCCCAAAATTCTATAAGAATTAAAAATTAAAAGGGAGAGTTATACCTTAGAGGGAAATCTTCAGTATCAGGTGTTCTGGGAAGTCTGTACCTCTCAAGTACCTCAGAAATGAGAAAGGAGAGAAGGGCAATACAACTGGAAAATTGGGATAAAAAGGAGGCTGTGTCCTCCAAAAATTGGAGAGACCCCAGGGGAATGCCCCATGGCCTCTCCCTTTATTGGAATAAAGTAAAAGGATTCCTCTGTCTGCTTTTTGGACATGAACCTCTGATGTTTGTGGATTAATTTTCCTGACAGGCCTAATCCAACACTGTCCAAGCATCTCTTCATTTAAATAAAAGAGAAAAGGGACAAGAAAATAAAGAAGAAAACCCAGTAAGCTTAAAGGAAGCTTAAGGAATACAGTGGAGGGAACACAGGGAGGGATAACTGGAACTGGGAGGGGAGTGGAGTCTGGTTCATCAGGGCTCTGCTGAAGGTTTCCCACATGCCCATGGGTATTCTGGGAGACAGAATTCTTGACTGTTTGTGTCTTTAGGATCCTTTAGGAGCTTTGGGTTTGTATCCTGTCCCAAACCTCCTTCAGAGTGCCCCTCAGTGCCCCCTCCAGGGGCTGGCACAGCTGCTCCTGGAGCCGTTTTCTTTGGGATCCCAGGCACTTTTAAATGAGGAATGACCCAAACCCTTCAGCTTGGGGCATTCAGGCATCGCCAAGAGCACCGTGCTGTGTCCAAGGGGTCACACACTCGGTGCCTCATTCCCAGGGTGTGGCTGAGGACAGCAGTCCCTGCTCAGCCTCTACATCCTGCCGGGATCGGGAATTCCGGGAATCTCCAGAGTGGCCGAGCTGCCACAGGCCCGTTGTACCATAATTAACACCTTGTGATGAGTGACATGCTAATGGCAGGGAGGGGATGTCACCATGCCACCACTGACTTTGACTTGGCTGTCCCTTAATTGTCAGCATTATCGGGAAATCGGCCCCTTCCCAGCTCCCTCTGCTCCCTGCCAAGGACACGAGGGTTGTGTCACCTGTCGCTGTCCTGCCTGATGTGACAGGTGGCAGACGTGCCACCGTCCCTGCCCTCAGCCAGCTCCCAGCACTGCAGGATTTTACAAATTGTGTTTAGCTTTTAATGATTTGCTGGAACATGCTTGATTAAAAACCTGCCGGAATTCCAAACCTAATGAACCTTAAACTTTCACATTAGATCCATTAATTATCCCGGTCCCAGTGGCACACACGGGGACGTTTCCCTGCTGCATTCGTATGAAAATGAAGAGTTTCTGCAAGAACTACATTAAAAAATAGACAAATAACAAGACTCCATTGCTAAAGCTGTTGTGCCTCTGAATTAAGTTACTGTCTTTTGTTTCTGCCTTTAATTAATCATTCCCGAGGCATTGCTGGAAGGCCCGGGGGAGCTGGAGAGCAGCAGTAGTAACTGATGGCTTTGTCACCGGTGTCACCGTGCCAGAGCAGTGATGAACGTGAGGGGAGGGATGGGGGCACCAATTCACTGTCATTGATATTACAGGGGGCTGTTCTGGGATGATCCATAGTTTTCTGATTTATAGGGAAACACTGGTCAGTGATTTCAGACCCCACAATGCACAGGGATAATCACATCCAAAGGATCTTGGTTGCTGCCAGGGAATCAGGGAATCCTGGGATGGTTTGGGTTGGAAGGGACCCCAAAGCCCACCCAGAGGTGACACCTTTCACTGTCCCAGGCTGCTCCAAGCCCTGTCCAACCTGGCCCTGAATGCTTGGACATGGACAGAAAAGCCCTTTTATACTGCTTGAAGGCCTTGTTCACAGAATCCCAGACTCCTGGCTGGAGAAGAGCTCTCAGGTCACCTCAGGGGTCCGAGACAAGCTCTCAGCTCTGAGCCAGCTCCCCTCACTCACACAAGCCTGACAGTGAAGGGGAGAGTTTGGGATCCACTACAGGTTCAGTACTCCCCATTCCGTGGGAAATGGATTGCACATTCTCTGCAGCCAAGCAGGAGACTGTTAATTAGCTAATTATTACCCAACATACATGCTAGAGGCTCGCCTGATCTCCTGAACTCTCACTTCATATTCCACAGGTTTCCACACAGAAATTCAGAGGGATAAGGGGGCATGCACTGATCCGGAGCTCTCCCTTCCACCCTGGCTGAGGAGACACCAGGCAGCCGGGATAACCTCCCCAAGGGAGGGGCTGCGGCTTCTCCCTGTGCTCTCACCTCTCCCTCAGCCCTGGCCAAGCCCTGTTCTCCATGTGCTTCACTCCTGGTGAGTGTGGAAGGGGATCACAGCAGCTCTTCTGTCTGGGGCTGCACAGATCACAGCAGCTCCTCCTAGCTCTTCCCATTCCTCAGTAATGGTGAATTCCTCCTCCTCTGGGATGAGCCCCTGCTGCTCCCAGGCAGGGCTGGGCTGGTGGGAATCATGGAGGGACAGGACATGGGGAATGACTGCCACTGCCACAGGGCAGGGCTGGATGGGATCTTGGGAACTGGGAATTGTTCCCTGGCAGGGTGGGGAGGGGCTGGGCTGGAATTGCCAGAGCAGCTGTGGCTGCCCCTGGATCCCTGGCAGTGCCCAAGGCCAGGCTGGACACTGGGGCTGGGAGCACCTGGGACAGTGGGAGGTGTCCCTGTGATTCTTTTAGTTTTAGCTTTCATATTTTCCAGATTCTGTCCTGCATTAGTAACTCTGAACTTCATATAAAGTGTCAGCAAGTTCTCACAGTTCTGTCAGACAGAACAATCTGTTTCCAGCCCCAGAACCAAGGACACCGCTGCAGCTTCAGGCCCAAAAAGTGCAAACAACAGCGAACTGAGGAGAGCAAACTGGGAGGATGGGACTGTAATTGGACAATTAACCCCAATATGGAAATGGACCAAAACTTATAGAAGTGTGAAAACTCGTGACCCACTGTCCATCTTGGGTGTACCCTCGGCTGGGCTCTTATACTGCCCAAGGTGTGTCCTTTGAAGGAAGCCTTTTAATTAATCCCTACTTTATTCCTTTAACACTGTCCAGCCTCTGTTCTAGGCAGCCTCTCAAGGCATCAGCAGGGATGGGATGGGATGGGATGGGATGGGATGGGATGGGATGGGATGGGATGGGATGGGATGGGATGGGATGGGATGGGATGGGATGGGATGGGATGGGATGGGATGGGATGGGATTTAATGTCCCTTTCAACCCTGGAGAGAAAGTTCAGCCTGGAAGTTTCAGCTGGAAGTGTCAGAGATCTCCATTTTCCCAAGCTGGCCCAGCCCAGATGCACCAAAGCCCAGGAAGTCCCAGCAATGCTGCTGAGTGTGAAATATTTGCTGTTCTTTCATCCCTGCTCTGGGGTGCTGGAAATGGGGATTCGGGGATCAGGTTGGGATTTAAGAATTTAGGGATCAGGTTGAGATTTAAGGATTCAGGGATCAGGTTGGAATTTAAGAATTTAGGGATCAGGTTGAGATTTCAGGATTTGGTGATCAGGTTGGGATTTAAGGATTCAGTGATTAGGTTGGAATTTAAGGATTCAGGGATCAGCCTGTGATTTAAGGATTTGGTGATCAGGTTGGGTTTTAAGGATTTAGGGATCCGTTTGGGATTTAAGGATTCAGGGATCAGGCTATGATTTAAGGAATCGGGTATCAGCCTGTGATTTAAGGAATTGGTGATCAGGCTGGGATTTAAGGATTTAGGGATCAGGCTGTGGTTCTCTGGCCCAGGTACTGTAAATATGCCTGCATTGCTATGGTGAAGTCTTGCCTGGGCTGTTTCTGCATCAAGGGTGATTTATTCATTAGATAAAGATGTAATTTTTGATTCCTTTGTTTAAAAATATTTCCATGCTGCTGTCAGAACCCTCAACAATGGAGGCTGTGATTTATCACTCACAGCTCCTCAAAGCAAGGAGAAGTTTGCTAAAAAGATTCAGCAAATGAACCCATGCTCTTCTCATTCCCTCTCCAAATGAGTTGGGAGCAGAAGCACAGAATGAACTCAGTCAGCTTTAAAGCACTAAAAAGGCAGGGGAAAGGGAGAGATGGGGGAAAATTGAAACCGGGGAAAAACAGCTAAGAAAACACCAGTTCTAGAGAGGAATGGACTCAGCTGGAATGGGAATTTCCATCCCAGGTTTCTGTAACTGCCAACATTCATTGAAACAGGGAGGGGACGTGTCCCTGTCACCAGGGCAGCAGTGCCCTGGAGAAGTGTCCTTCACTTCCAGCAAGACACTGGGAAAGGGGGAGAATCCTGCTCTTCTCCCACCTCCAAACCCACCCCTGGAGGTGGGGGCAAACTCAAACCACCTCCAAACCACTTCTTGATGGTGCCAAAAAGTTTTGGTAGCTTCTAATATTCACGCCTGTGTAAAAGGACTTTCCTGTTACTGCTCCCAATGTTTGAACAGGACATTCCAACCAGGAATGGTAATCCACAGCTTTACCAGCAGGAAAATGTCATTTCACCAACTCCTGGCTGAGGCCAAAACTCCCCAGCAGTGTTCTCCTGCAGAAATATGTTTTTCTCCAATTCCTGATCATCCCTACCAGCAAAATGAGTTCTGTGGTTCTGTCACAGTCCCTCGAAGCCCTCTGTCAAATTAAAATTTATTTTCCCCATCTGAAGACAAATCTCTTACTCTGATGGCAAAATTCATTTGATATGATCCCCAAAGCTTTTCTCCTGGAAAATCAGTGTGTTAAAATACCAAAGCCACTTTGCAGAGTAATGTAATTTTGCCTCTCTCCACCCTCCCTGCTATTGTTAAAGATTTGATTTTTTTAACATAAAAAGAGCAAGGACATTTAGTCATAATAACAACGATTTTGCTTCCAAGAACAATTTTACAGGGGAAAAAAAAGGACAGGGAAAATTACAAAGCTTCTTTTTATAGTCCACATTCAGGGCAGAGGGGTTAAAGAAAAAGAAAATATCTGTCAAATAACAGCACTAATGACAGCATCAGTGAGAATAGAGTGTAAAATGTGTCTATGGCACAGAATTCCAGGCTGGATGGGGCTGGAATCCCCTGGAATCCCCTAGTCCCAGCCCATCCCTACCTGCAGCACGAGGGCTCTGAGGTGGCTCCACTCCTCCAGGCAGCCTCTTCCAAGGCTCTTCTATGCCCAAAATAAAGGGATTTCTCTTCAATTTCAACTGGAACATGCCACGTTTCAGTTTGTGCCCCTGGCGCTGTCTCTGGGCACCACTGAAGGGATTCGTGCCCATCACTGATGCCCCTCCCAAGGGGAGCAGCCCCAGCTCCCTCAGCCTTTCCTCAGCAGAGAAGCTTCTCCAACATCCCCCCAGTTACATAAAAGATGCACAAAACAGAGAAAATTATCTGACATGGAAGAAAAGATAACAAAGAAACACCAAATTGTTGCAGGAGGAAAATGATGCTCCCAAAAATGTCCTAAATCACCTGTGAGATGAATGCACAGAATATTCTTTATTTGACAGGAGAAATGTTTAGAAAGAGAACAAAAAGGAAATTGGTGCCAGGGCAGAATGATCTTTGTTTTTGCCATTTTCCCAGGTGCAGTGAGGGGCCTCCCACAGAGCCCTGCCCCATTCCTGGCTGACTGCTGGATATCCCAGGGAATTGGATTCCAAATAATTCCTCTGAAATCCCACAGAGTCAGGGGAGCCTGCCGTGTGCTGGATAAATGGAGAAATGGTGCCAGGTTGAGAGGTCCCCTAGGAAGAGTTTTGGAGACGTTTGGGATGTGCTGGTGGGGCTTCTCCCTCTCTATTTCCCTTTTATTCCAGGTGCTTTTCTGTTTGTGAAATGCCACTTTGCGGGCAATTTCAGTAAGAAAAGTCTTCTGCTTGGTGGAATATGATCAGTGATATTAATGAATGAAATTAATGGCATTATGTGATGAAAGGTAAAGATCCAAGGTGCAGCAAACATCCTGGTGTTGGCTTTTGTGTTCATTTTGGGAGAAAAAAACCCAAAGATCAGGGTCTTTTGTGAGCCACTGATACAAACAGAGGCTTTAGGTTTTTCTCTGTGATGAGTTAGAAAGAAGGAAAAAGTTATTCCTGGGAAATTGAGCTGGGGCTGGAATTGCAAGACAAAGATGGAAAACCAGGAACATTTTCTGTCAGGTTACAACTTCCACACCCCTCACACACCAGCTGGGAACGTTGAGTACCTGGTGCCCCCACAGCTCTCATGGCAAGGAGAGGACCCTGCTGGCTGCAGCTCAGCACTTGGGCAAAGTGGGAGGGGGAGACTCAACCCAAGGGATCTGAAAATGGAAATTGAACTTCAGGAGAGCTGATGTGGGTGGAAGATCGAGCAGATATTTCTGTTATCCCGAATGGATAGTTCAGAATCCCAGGGAGCCAGAGTGGTTTCGGTTGGGAGGGACCTTAAAGCTCATCCCTGCCACGGCAGGGACACCTCCCACTGTCCCTGGTGGCTCCAGCCTAGCCTTGGGCACTGCCAGGGATCTCTGGAAATTCTCTGGGAATTCCAGCCCAGCCCCTCCCCACCCTGCCAGGGAGCAATTCCCAATTCCCAAGATCCCATCCATGGCTGCCCTCTGGCAGTGGGAGCCATTCCCTGTGTCCTGTCCCTCCAGGCCCTTCTCCAAAGTCTTTCTCCACTTCCCTGTGGCTCCTTCTTCACGCCCTGGGAGGCCACTAATGGGGTCACCCCAGAATTTCCTCTGCTCCAGGCTGAATTCCCTTGCATCTCTTTCCTTTTCCTGGTCCACTTATGTCTTTGGGACCGTTTGACACTCTGCACGAGCACTGCCTTCAGCATTCCTCCTCTCCCTCTCTGCCCCCACCGTTATCACTGTGCCTCACTCTGCAGGGCCCAGCACACACCTGCAGCTCCTCGCTGCCCCTGCCCGAGCTGGGAAAGGAGGGAGGGGTGTCCCAGAGGGCACAGAAATCCCCCAGCTGAAGGGCTGCTGCAATGTATTTGCAGGGTTAGGCCATAGTGGGCACCAGCCAGCCTGCTCCTGAGTTTGTTATCAAAGCCTCAGGGATTCCTCGAGGCTATTGGAACATAAACTGTGCGAATTAAGAAAGAAGAGGCTGAGAAACCGAATACCAAGACCACAAGAAGTGGATAACAGAGGGCTGTGAAACACCTGCACTGTAACCAATCACACACTGTGAGAAATGCAGGCAGAAAATGAGGGAGCAAGACAAGGCACCAATCAAGCAGTGTGTACTCAGTAGTTTGTAGAGTCTATAAAAGTGTGTGTAATGTGAACAGCAAAGGCTTCTGCTGGATCACACTGCTCAGTTGTGCAGGAGTCCTGGATTTCCCACAATAAAGGGCTGCCAGCTGCTCTGCCTTGCAGCAGGGGTTGGCTTTGCCTCCCCATTTTTCCCTGGTGCCTGTCCCCATCTTGAGGTGCCACAGGGCTCCAGCCCTGCCAGACTAGCAGCAAGATTCATCCTGCTGGGGATAAATCAGGATTTATCCCCAGTGTTTAATGCTTTTGTTCCGCTCTGTGGCACACGCTGTTCATAAGCCATGTAAATCCAGAGAGATGGGATTTAGAGCAACTTAAAATTAAAGAAAGAGCTTGTCAGTTTAAACACTTTTTTCCCCCTTTTCTGCCTCCATCCCATTCTGTGCAGCAATAATGAGGGTGACTGCAGCAATGGCCTGGCCTGTCCCAGCACCATTCCCAGCTGATCCTTGCAGGCATTGCAAAAACGCTCTCAGCACTGACAGTCACTGCAGCACAGAGCCCAAAGCACAAATAACCCCAGCATGTTTTCTTTTGTTTCCACCAAATTTACCTTGCATCTTTTTATTCCTCACTGGGAAGCAGCTGTGGGGCCAGGACTGAGGTTTTGGGTGGGATCCCAAGCCTGACCCCCCTCCCCCCCGGCTGTCCCTTACTGTCAGGAGTTGTGCAGAGCCACAAGGTTCCCCCTGGGCCTCCTCTTTTCCAGACTGAGCTCCTTTCCCAGCTCCATTCCCTTCCCTGGACTCACTCCAGCCCCTCAGTGTCATTTCTTGAGGGGCCCAGAGCTGCCCCAGGAGGTGCCTCAGCAGAGGGGTGTCCTTGGAGAGACCCAGACCCAGCCTCTAAAAGAACTGGACTTTCTCCATGGCCCTGAGGGGCCCAAAAGTGTTCCACATCCTGAGGAGGGGTGAATCCCTGCTCCCCGTGGGGCTGAGGCTGCAGACAGACAGACACACAGACTGACACACAGAGCAGGTTCAGCTGTGCCTGGAGCCTGGGCCTTGCTCTTCTCCTCATCTCCCAGCCCTGCTGAGCTGCTCCCACCCAGAGCTTCCCAGCCTTGGTGGGAGTCAGGGAGCTCTGGGAGCAGCTGCTGAGCTGGGCTGGGCTGTGGGGACACCCCTGTGCTCCTGTCACCAGGGGCTGTGGGGACATCCCTGTGTCCCTGTCACCAGGGGCTGTGGGGACATCCCTGGGCCTGCTGTGCTGTCACCAGGGGCTGGCCTGTGGGGACATCCCCTTGTCACCACGACCTCGCTGGCCAGGAGCAGTGTCTCCTGAATTTGAGCCGTGGAAGCCCCACGGGCTCTTCCCAGGTCTGTAACGAGGACCAAACACCCCAAAAGCGTGGGGTCAGGCTGGGCTCTGGCTCCTCTGGCAGCGAGTGTTGGCAGGGGCTGATGCAGCAACCCAACACTAAAACCTCCAATTTCCTTGTGCCCTTAGAGGAACTTTATCCCAGCCCTGCATCTCCTGCTCAGCAGCCCCACCTCCAAACCTGGCTGTTCCTCTGCCCAGTCCCTGCATTGTGTGGCAATTACTCCCTCTGTGTTTCTCCTCCCTTCCTCTATAATCTCATTTTAATGTGCATGTCACAGTTTTAATAAACCCGAGTTCAAAGGATGAGCAATTATACAAATCTTCCATTTCACACATGAAAAGCGTGGTTTTAAAGTTGTCAGCACAAAAAAAAAGAGGCATTTCTTTGATTCCCTTCTCACTGCAATTACCTCATGTCTGCTGTGGGTTTGAGCTGGTGTAAATCCTCAGAGTGCCTTTGATTCCAGAGTCTTACCCCACTGGAATTGTTGGCTCCAAGGTGGATTAGTGCAACTTTCCTGATAAGAAATGAGGTTGGAGTTTATCCGCAGCCCAAATGGAATCAACGATGTTTGGTGCCCTGCTTGGGCTCACTCCTGGGGGATTTTTATCCTCTCTCAGCATTTTGTTTACACTTTATAAAAAAAAATTGCCTGCTGAGCTGTGGAGAAGAAATCATGCCCCAGAAGATGAAAAAGGTGAGGGATCCAATTCCCATAATTTCTGTGGCTGTTCCCAAACTTGTAAAATGGGAAAAAATGCTCTTAATTCCAAAGGACGAGGAAGGGTGGAGGGATGAGGGAGGCTGCATGTCTGAAGTGCCTTGAACAGCTCTAGGAAAAGCTCAGGGCAGGTGAGGGAAATCCCTTTTCTCTTGGAATACCAGGATAGGTGGGATGCTGCAGGTTCACGGATGAGCTCCTTCCCAGCCCCCACACTTTGCCAGGGTGAGCCACAGCCTGAAACCAGGAGGTGCCGCCTCCAGAGCTGCTTCTGAGAGTCCATCAGTGCTGGGCAGGGGCTTCCCAATGCTCTGGGGATGAGAAATCCCAGATTTCAGAGCAGAAGGCAAATCTCCTTTAAGCAGCAGCCTGGGTAAGGCCCATCCTTGGTGGGATTTTCCCCATTCCTTCAATCCAAATGGATTAAAGACAGGGAAAACTGGAGTGGATACTTCCATTCCTGGTGGCTCCAACCTGCAGGAGCCTCTCTCCCTTTTTCTGGAGCAGAATGAAGTGAGAGGCTGGGGGAACAAAATCATGGCAGTGCTAAAGTATTCACGGAACAATGCCTGGGATTGATAAATGGAAAACTTCCCGCAGCCCCATCCTTGGAGCCCACTCAGAGCTGGCATTTGCAGAGCTCTCTGTGCTGCTCTGGTGATGGTGGGTGTGCAATGTCTCACCCATTTCTGGTTATCCAGAGTCCCTGGGGGTGAAACCCAGCATGCAGCCCCTGCTCAGAGGCAGCTCTGGGACATCCCCTGCTCCTGCCTGGCTCGCCAACTGAATTGTTAAAACCAAAAATCATGGACAAAGACTCTCTAACTCATTAAAGTTAGAAAGTGCTATGTTTATTACGCCGGCGGGCAACACGGGGGGATCATCCCCAAAATGCGTGACCACACCACACAAGGTTCTTTGCCTTCTATTTATTTCCCAAAACAATACATTTGCATAACCCCAGCAACTCCCATCCCTGCTTTGTATTAAAATGAGTTTATTAGTCTTTTACACATGCGCAGTTCTTCTCTTGAACGGGGTCAGTGGTCCCAGGAATGAAGTCAGGAAAGTCTTTGTCAGGTCTCTGTGACCCTCTGGCACGATCCAAGGCCCCCTGCTTCATGATGGATTGACATAGAGTCCAGGTGCTGGGCACTGTTCTACTGGTTTCAGTATGTTCCTATAATGGTTCACTTGCTCTCTACTTCCTTCTACAAATGAGCTCATAATACAACAATTAGCTTTAGCTTAAGCATCTAATAATCATTAACCTATCGTTAGTGTATCTAATTTCACTATGAATTGGTTCTAACCCTCAGCTAAAATCTTAACCCTTTCAAATCATGATTCACTGGCTGGGCAGAACATCCGCAGGAATGCAGGGTTGGCTTCTCAGAGGCCGTGGATTTTCAATTACAGCGGTTTCCAGGCAGAGAATTTCGCTCAGTGTGCTGATGGCTGCTCTTAGAGGGCTTTATTTTAGCTGGGAGAAGTGACTGGAACCAAACTTCAGTGCCAACACCTGTGGGAGAGCAGGTGTGGAGGAGTGATTTGGATTGGGCACCACAATGAAAGTATTTAATGTAATCCTCAGTTAAAAAGTAAATTGCCTGAATGGCTACACTCCCATTAGCCCTCTGTGTAAGTAATAATGTTCCTCCCCTCCTTTTCAAAGTAAAGGATGCTCCTATAAAGGCATAATTTTCATAAAATCATTCCAGGGAAAAAGTAAAAAAAAAAAAAAATACCCTGCAGAACCTTTTGCATTCACCCAAAGAAATAATATTTTAAATTATACAAATGATTAGGACCTAATTCAGCATTAAGGGAAATTACAGCACAATGCAGAAAATTGGAGATGCTGGCGTTGATCTGGAATTATGAAAAATAAGCATGAGCTGCCTGGAGTTCAGTGCTTTTCATTCTCATGCTGCTCTGTTTCTCTCCTGTTTTTCTTCCCACTTTGTCCTTGTTTGGTGTGGACAGCTCCAGTCTGGAGGGAAAGTTCTCACACAGGAAGTTTGTCCTAAATGAGTTGTCCATGAACAGAAACAGCCAGAAAAACATCCGGGTGTGTGAGGGGCTGCTCCAAGCTCTGCATGAGTGGCAAATGCTGGGATAGCACCAGGAGCTGCTCCGAGCTCCCAGCCCCAGCCATGGGCTGCTTGGAGCCCCCTGATTCATCCAGGGATCAGCAAAGGAAATGCAGCAGCCCAGGATGGCAGGGAATGGCCTCAAGGTGCTCCAGGGGAGGTTTAAATGAGATGTGAGGGGATATTCCCTCTCAGAGTGGTTGGAAATCACTGGGACAGACTGTGCAGGGAGCTGGTGGAGTTCCATCCCTGGGAGTGCTCAAACAGTGCAGGTGTGGCACTTGGGGACACGGGCAGCTCAGGGGTGACCACGGCGGTGGGGCTGGGTGGGTGGCTGGACTTGGGGACCTTAAATGGTTCCGTGATGCCATGGACCTCTCTGCTTCTCTGAGAGGATAGTTTGGAGTCCCCTCTGGAGCCGTCAGGCTGGGTGCAGCTTTAATTCCTTGTGCAGTCCTTGGAAACCAAGCAAGACAAAAAGAGAAGGAGACATCACTGGCAGTGACAACGGGGCCCACCCAGTGCTGCCTGAGCTGGCCCCACACGCACTGATATCCCTCTCTTTGTCCCCAAGGAAATCTCCCAAACTGCTCCAGTGGTGTGGCCTCGCTGTGCCCAGCTCGGGCCGGGTGCTGCCAGGGCCTGCGGGCACTCAGCGCTGGCACCAGGGGGACACCTGGGTCACCCCGGCTGTGGTGGCACCGCGCTCAGCCTGGCTGGGGGCATAGCAAACAGCCTGTGGAGGAGCTGTGGGTCTGCAGCACCACAAATCGGGGCAGGCAGGTCCTGATTCCCCTCCGCAGCTGAAGGAGAATGGATTTCAGTCCCTAACAATGGATTTCAGTTCCCAACAATGGATTTCAGTCCCTAAACGTCCCCTCCCTAACTCCTGCGTTTATCGGTGGCTGTGCTAACACAGATACAGCGCCTTTGAGCCGTGCTGATGGGGGATGGCACTTCCATCAATACCTGGTGGCAGTTTGATTGTGCTAGCCTCAGCCGCGATCTGTCCATTGTGCCCACGAACTCAAATGAATGCAAGAATTTATAGGTGCGTCTCCCAAGTGCTGCTCCCTTTAATCACGGCAGATAAAGAAATTCCTGCCCAGCAGAGTGGGAGTGTCAGCTGGTTAATGAGCAGGTACTTAGCAGATGCGAGCTGCAAAAATCCTTCATTTCAATGGCTGCAGGTGGACAAAGGGAGCTGTGGGCCAGCAAGAAAGAAAGGCTGCCAAAGGAAAGAGAAAATATCCTCCGCTGGGTGCACTCCGGCAGGATGAGGGTGATTTGCAGAACCTGTAATGAAACTGTGCGATATTTTATGGGTTTCTTCTGCCTTTATTGCCACGTGGGGTGCGGGACAGCATCGGCTGCTGCAGAGATCGTGGTGCTGATCTGCTCAGTGAGAAGCACCGGAGGTGGGTTTGGGGTCAGAGCGGACGTGGGGACATCGACTCTGGCCCAGAGCTCAGCACATCCCTGTGGGAAATGTCTGCTCTGCCAGTGGGGAATGTCCTTAATGGAGAGCTCCCTTCCCTTCCCTTCCCTTCCCTTCCCTTCCCTTCCCTTCCCTTCCCTTCCCTTCCCTTCCCTTCCCTTCCCTTCCCTTCCCTTCCCTTGTGAAGAGCAATTATGTTTTTGCCAATTGTCCATATTCACTTTTCCCCAAAACCAGGAGAAAAGCAGTTAAAAAGGCTGTTTATGAAATGTGGCAGTGTCAGGAGGAACACCCAAACTCAGGTTCTCATTCAAAGGATTGAAATTGAATTTGCAACAGAGCTAAGGCGTTGAAATGCTCTGAGGATCTCTGTCCTACTCTGGAAGAAATGAAGAAAGCTTGGGTATAGCAAAAGCTGTTCCCTCAAACACAGCTCTCAGAGACATCCAGATGCCTCAGCACATAAAGCACAGAGCCACAACTACAAACAGTTTATGAAATACCTGAGGAGAAAATGTGTCTGAGCGATGTGAGAGCACAGTGTAAACAGTCATTAGGATATATTCACCATTGTGCTGCCTGATCTCCAGATGAGCCACTCCAGGAACACTGAGCCTGTCATCTCCCAGGAAATCAAAGCTCACTGCCATCCCAGGAGCCACCAGAGCAGTTCAATCACGAACAGCTCCCGACAAAAAGGGCTCCTCATCCTGCCCTGAGGAATTCAGCTCTACAGAACTCTGGGAGAACCAAACCCCCACAGCAGCGTGAGCTCAGTTTGACAGGTGATAATTAACTGCTGATAATATAATTGCCGTTTTGAGGCAAAAATGGGTTTCATTAAAAACTACTTAGCATTTGCATGGCATGGGACAGCCTCCTCCAAGTAGGAATGTTCAGAGTTCAGTCGCTACTGGCAAGTTTACCTCATGCTGAACATGGATCCTGCAGGGGAAATCCAAGGGTCCCATCTTCCCAGGGAGTTGGAGATGATTTGTCACTTTCCAGGGCTTCGGATCTGAGGGCTGCAGTGGCCCAGGCAGTGCCCCTGGGAGGGAATTGCTGTGTCAGCCACAGCAGCCTCCAGGAAATGGAGGGAATTAAAGTCCCTGGAAGGGGCCCTTCCCTTCAGAGGGGAGGATTGGATCTTTCCATGATCATGGATATTGCAGGGTCGGTCAGGATCAGGATGTGATACCCTGGGCTGGTTTGAGGGGATTGTACTTGATACAGGGGGGCACAGTTAGAAGGGATCAGCTCATTGCCTCTGAGGGTCTGGGGCACATCCTGGCTCAAAGTTACCACTGGATGTTCCAGAGAGGAAAACAGTCAGAGACCCCTGTGACCCCTCCCGTGAGTGCCCAGGGATCCTTTAATGCTGCCATTCCTTCTGGCTGCAGTCCTTCTCTGCTCCTGCCTCCAGGTGGGGAGCACGCAGTGTGGAGCTGTCCCCAACCCCTTCCTGTCCCCATTCCTGCTGACCAGGGGTGTGGAACTGTCCCCAACCCCTTCCTGTCCCCATTCCTGCTGCACAGGGGTGTGGAGCTGTCCTCAGCCCCTTCCTGTCCCCATTCCTGCTGACCAGGGGTGTGGAACTGTCCTTCCCTTCCTGCCTGACCATGGCTGTCCTTGGCATTGGGAAGTCCCAGCCTGATTTTGGGAAGGAACAGAATAGAATCACAGCTTCTGCTCAGAGCTTCTGGTGCTGCTCATTGCACAAGAAAAAGTCAAATTACCCAGATCAAGGAGAGAGGCTGTGGCCACGACCTGAGAAGAATCAGACTCATTAACTTGCAGATTTCCCCACCTTCTGGGTTTCCAAACATGCAAGTGTTCTATACTAAATTATGCTTCTCAAAGGTTAATTTTTAATAAGGCAGTAAATGTATTTAAACAATGATTATTAACAAAAAAATGTGTGAGGTTTGCAATGTAAGAGGTAATTATCTTCTCCAGAATAGTTCTAACAATGCAGTTCCTTCTTGTCTGCAATGATCCTTTGGTATTTGTTTAACCTGCAGTAAGATTCTTATTAAACCCAGCTGAAATGGGTGTAATTCGAGGCATCACAGCACATTTCAAGAAAAACAGCTCTGGTTGAACCGAGGTCCTTTCCCTGCCAGTTACAGCTGTCTTTTATGTCACAGTGACTTGTCCCCAAGCTCTTGAGCTCCACCAGAGGCAGCTGCAGAGCAGTGCCCAGGTTTGGCACTTCAAGCTCAGTCCCAAACCAATGAAATCCCCACTGTCTGTCCAAATCCCCTGTCCATGTTCCCCATGGACATTTCACCCAGCAGGGCAGGAGCTGCTCCCTTGCTGCAGATGGACCTGGAAGAGTGGAAATATCCCAGTCCAGGGGGATGATCAGCAATCCTTCCATTCGGAGACATCCCAGAGCTGCTGCAGCAGAGGCAGGCAGAGGCAAAGCCCTTCCCAGCACTCTCTGAGCAAGAGGCTCCTGAGGGGAGGGGGTGAATTTCCCCTGTCCCACGTGTGTGTCCTGTGGTGACCCCACCAAAAGCTGCAGCTCCAACTCTGCTGGTGCTGCTGTCTCAGCCTGGAGTCTCTGCGAGGGTTTTTTCCCCACAATAGCGTCTCTTTCATGGATGATTGGTAATAGAAGTTCCATTATGAGATCACAAAACACTGGGGGATATGTTAATGTGCTTCAGCGTGTAATCCAGAATAATATCATTGCAAGGAATTGCATTTTGTCTGCAACTGAGGCAGCAAATAGGAGCTGCTTCTTTTCCATCATTAATATCCATTGCTGAATTAATGCTTTCCTTCCCACAATCCTGGGTAAAATTGCCCAAATGTGCATTGTGCTGATTTATACAGGTACAGCCCCATTTGCTATAAACAACCAGCACAGGGAGGGGGCTGGATCTTTCAAATGGATATTCTGAAGCATTGGGGTTGCTGTAAAATCTCAACTCTGATTTGTGGGGATCACAGAGCACTTGTAACTGCCCCCAGGATGTGTCACCTGCTTTTCGCTGGGGAAGCAAACCTTTGGGGCTGAGCAGGGCTCCCCTGACCTCACCAGGAGCTGCTTTGGGTGACCAAAGTCCTGCACCAGGAGCTTCAGCCAGGGTCACATGAGGACAGGCTCTCCTCCTGTGGTAAACTGAAGATGTGCCCTCCTCCTGGGGCCTGTCTGTGATAAATTGAAGAAATATCCCAAATCCTGTGGCCTGTCCTGTGTTAAATTTCAGAAATGTCCCCAGTCCTGTGGCCTGTGTTAAATTTCAGAAATGCCCAAATCCTGTGGCCTGTCCTGTGTTAAATTTCAGAAATGCCCCCAGTTCTATGGCCTGTCTGTGTTAAATTTCAGAAATGCCCAAATTGTGTGGCCTGTCCTGTATTAAACTTCAGAAATGCCCCCAGTTCTGTGGCCTGTCCTGTGTTAAATTTCAGGAATTCCCCAGTCCTGAGGCTGTTGTGGTACCAAAGCCCTGCTGGGCTCCCAGCAGCAGCTCCACTCCCATCGATTGGTGCAGCTCTGTCAGACAGAGCCTTGCTCCATAAAAAACACTGGGATTCTCAGCTGGAAAGCATCCAAGAACGACTAAAAGGTTTCTCGAGCATATTTTATTATTTTTTGGTAGCAGAATTCCCACTCCTCCTCCCTGAAGTGCTATACATCTCTCTAATGCAAATCCCATTAATCCACGAACTGTCCAACCCAACATTCAGGGAGTCCTGCATTGATCCATCCCTGATATGTGACAGCTCCAGCCATATTTCAGGTGATCAGGGAAGGCTTTATCCTGTCCTTGCTCTGAAAAAGCAGCAGCACGTTTCAAATTTCCCGTATTCTGTGGACAAACCAGCTGGAATTGTGAGCCACAGATGCTCACTTGACAGATGGACTCCTGGCCATGCTGCAGTGTTTGAAATGTTTCCAAACCTGCCAGATTGAATCCTGGTGGCCAACAGGTTCCCAGGAGGGACCAAAAGATGTGGAAGTTGATGTTTAAGGGTTGCTGAGCAGAAAGAAACCTGCAGAAATCTAATTAGCAACAAGAAGGTAATGAAGAGAGAGGTCTCAGGGAGCGGCTTTGCTGAAAGCTGCACTCTGAGGTGGAAAATAACTTGGATTCAGGTAAGTCAGGGAAGAGGTGAGTGCCAGGGGCCAAACACAGCCAGGGGGGTTCTGATATTTCACTTTATTTTAGAGGAATCTGGAGTCTGTAAATCTGGGAAGAGGGAAGGGAGGTCAAGCCAGAGCCTTCCTGGTACGAGCCCGAGAGGTGAACTCTGATCTTCTGACATGAGGGGGAGAGTTTGAAAACATGAGAAAACACAGGAAGTTTCTCATGTAGCTGTTTTGTACCTGCTGAGGTTCCAGCAAATCTTCCCCCAGCACTTTTTTTCTCCTTTCAATTCCTGCCTCTCCCATAGTGTCCTGGAGGCAGCAGATCCCACAGGGTTCACCCTTGAATTCTCTGGTACTTCCACAGCTCTGTGTCTCAATCACAGAATCCCAGGAGACTTTGGGCTGGAAGGGACCTTAAACCTCATCCCACCCCTGCCATGGCAGGGACACCTCCCACTGTCCCAGCTGCTCCCAGCCCCAATGTCCAGCCTGGCCTTGGGCACTGCCAGGGATCCAGGGGCAGCCACAGCTGCTCTGGCAATTCCAGCCCAGCCCCTCCCCACCCTGCCAGGGAACAATTCCCAATTCCCAAGATCCCATCCATGGCTGCCCTCTGGCAGTGGCAGCTATTCCCTGTGTCCTGTCCCTCCATGCTTGTCCCCAGTCCCTCTGCAGCTCTCCTGGAGCCCTTCAGGCACTGGGAGGCCACAATGGGGTCACCCCAAAGCTCCTCTTCTCCAGGCTGAACAGTCCCAGCTCTCCCAGCTTTTCCTCCCAGGATGTCACCAAACAAGTTGGGTGCACCTCTGTGGACAGGCCATTCCTCTTGCTGCAGATGTTTCACTGTCACTTGGGGCTCAGATGAGTCCTGCAGTGGGGGGGCTTTGGCCTGTGACCCCTCAGGGTGGCCATTCCCAATGGATGGAGCAATCTTTGCCTCAGTAAGGAAGAAAAGATGACATTTTCCCATGGCAGATTAACCTCAATGATTTTTGCATTTGGCAAATTATCTGAGAGTCGATTTAGGACAAGGAGTTTCTGTTATCTCTGTCATCCCTGTGTTAATATTGATGGTCCCCTGTGGGAGCCTTTGGATGTCCAGTGCACACTCAAGCAGCCTCACTGTGCTCGTTCCTCTCCACATAACCTGACATTTTAAGGGAGGAAAATTTACACACTGAGCAGGGCAATGAACTGGAAACAGAGGAAAGCAGCACTGGGAGATCTCCTGAGGGACAGTTTGGCTGAACCTTCCCTCCCCTTCTCAGCATCAGCCACAAAAATCCTTAGTTTGAGGCCAGGCCTCTGTGATGTCTTCCATGTTTTGGTCCCTTTTTAACCGTTCTTGTCTGGACTCCTGCAAAAATCTGGATTTCCTAAAAGACCCAGCAGGAGATGTCCTGGTGGGGCAATTCAGTCCATGAACTTTCTCCATGTTTGTTTCTCAGCTCCCTGTTTATCCATTAAAGGAAAACCCTTCCAGGCTTGGGGAGTTAATGTTGTTATTTGGGCAACGACATCATAGGAAACAGAATCACGGAACCACAGAATGGGCTGGACTGGAAGGGTCAGGCAGGGTCACTGCTCCCTGCTCCAGCAGGGCCATCCTGGAGCATAAGATGGGCTGGAAGGGATCAGGCAGGGTCACTGCTCCCTGCTCCAGCAGGGCCATCCCAGAGCACAGGGCTGGGCTGGAAGGGTCAGGCAGGGTCACTGTTCCCTGCTCCAGCAGGGCCATCCCAGAGCACAGGATGGGCTGGAAGGGTCAGGCAGGGTCACTGCTCCCTGCTCCAGCAGGGCCATCCCAGAGCACAGGATGGGCTGGAAGGGATCAGGCAGGGTCACTGTTCCCTGCTCCAGCAGGGCCATCCCAGAGCACAGGATGGGCTGGAAGGGATCAGGCAGGGTCACTGCTCCCTGCTCCAGCAGGGCCATCCCGGAGCATAAGATGGGCTGGAAGGGTCAGGCAGGGTCACTGCTCCCTGCTCCAGCAGGGCCATCCCAGAGCACAGGATGGGCTGGAAGGGATCAGCCTGGATCACTCCTCCCTTCTCCAGCAGGGCCATCCCAGAGCACAGGATGGGCTGGAAGGGATCAGCCTGGATCACTCCTCCCTTCTCCAGCAGGGCCATCCCAGAGCACAGGATGGGCTGGGAGGGATCAGGCAGGGTCACTGCTCCCTCCTCCCTGTTTATCTAGCAGGGCTATCCTGGAACAAGGGCTGGGCTGGAAGGGATCAGCCTGGATCATTCCTCCCTTCTCCAGCAGGGCCATCCCAGAGCACAGGATGGGTCTGGAATATCTGTAGTGCACCTGGCCAGGGAGCAGCGATGTGATAGGAAGGAATTCAGGGTTCTGTCCCTGTACATTGGGAATATCCCAATTCCTTTGCTTGGGGAAAGGCTGGGAAAAATCCTTCTGTTGCTAGGAAAGCCTTGCTCCATTCAATAAATCCTGGATCCCTTTGGCTCCTGAGGAACCTTGTCCTGCTGCTGGCTGTACTTGGGTCAGACATTTCCTGAGGTTGGGAGAGAAGCACCAGGGCAGCAGATAGCCCCTGCCAGGAGCAGGGGAGATGTACAGGCAAGGAAAATGTGCTTTATTTCCCATCCTGTCAGAAATGATTGCCTTTACTGGGATCAATCCAAGCATCCTTCACAACCTGCACAGAGGACTTTGGTAGATTTATTTTCTTAGCCTGCTTGCTCAAGCCTGTTATTAATCCCCTCGTCAGCTCAGTTCACTGGAAGAAAGCAGAGCTTCTTAAAGAGTTCTTACTGCAAATAAATGCCTCATTAGGTTAAACACATTTACCTGAAAACAGTATTTATGTCAAACAGACTAATGAATGCCATTCTGTGGAACACACTTGGAGCCTGCCCAAGATCAGGTTTCAGGGGCTTTGGGCCCCTCTGAAACACCCACACGGCCAAGAATTCACCTGCAGGGAGAGGGAGGTGAGGAAGAGAGAGCAGGACCTCGAGTGATGCCTCTGCATTGTTAATTCCCACAGTGAAGAAGATTTAGGGACACAGGAGCTTCTCCCAAACCCTGAGAGCTGTACACATCTACCCAGTCCCTCTTAGGTGGTAGGAGAGAATAACTTTTTTATTTTTAACAGATCTTTTTCTTTTTATCAATTTTTTTCCCGCATTTTGCCCCTCCTCAAACATCAAATACTCATTACAAAGGGTCTTTCTCAGTGTTTGGTTTAGGTGCTCACAATGGGAATAAATCTGTTCCAGACCACACTTAGCAACCTGGACCAGTGGAAGGTGTCTCTGTCCAGGAACTGGATGGGTTTTACAGCCCCTTCCAACCCAAACCATTCCAGGATTCCATGAAACACCCCGTGAAGCGACTGGGAACGCCCCCTGAAAATGCCCCAGACTTCCCAGTTTCAAAGGCTTTACTGGGGACTGGCTTTTCCTTGCCCTGCACAGCTGGGGCCACCTCTCCTGACACGGATTTGCTGCCTCACATGGGAAGAGCTGAGCACCTCACACAGAGCCAGGAACGTTTTTAAGAGTTCAGGGAGCGAAGACAAATTCTCCGGTGTGTCCCAGAGGTCTGGGACAGCTCCCATGTCCTGAGTGACCGGCAGGGTGTCCTCGGGAAGCACTTTGAGGGCAGGGAGACGAGCAAGGATGCAACCCCAGGTCGGGTAGAGCACACTGAGTGCCTCCTGTGGAGCTGCCATCCCACATTAACATTCCAGGCCACAGCTCTTCCCTCCCTCACACCAAGCACAGCTCTGAACCCAACATCATTTGAATGCAGCTCAGAAAACCTCCTGTAATTCACCCAAATCAAGAGAGAAGTAGCCAGGAGGGGCTGAAGAGAACGACAGCAGCACTCTCATACTGACGAGAAATTGTCCTTAGAGGTGTTTAATTGAAGCCTTCTACAAAACAGGCTCAAAACTTGATGCAGCAGCTGCACACTGAAAAAACACAGAGGGTGTGGAGCGTTTAAACAGTGATACGTGAATGTCAATCTGCACTTCCCGTGGTGCCAGGGGGCGTGAGTGACCCCATCAATGGACACTGGAGTGGTTCTGACACGCCGTAAAGAGGTCTCTACAATAAACACCCTGGGCCCTGTGTGGCTCAGGCCCAACTGCTCCTCCCAGGGAAGGAGCCATTAACGAGCTCTGCTCTCCAAAAACGCCAATCCACAGAGCCACGTGGCTGAACAAGCTGGGAGGCCTGGCTGGCACTCCAGGACACGCTGGGTCATGGGGTGGTGGCAATGCCACAGT